>NC_081564.1:8558183-8649398 GCF_022355385.1 Mustela nigripes
CTTAATCTCACAAAACAAACTGAGGGTTGCTGGGGGGAGGGGGTTTGGGAGAAGGGGGTGGGGTTATGGACATTGGGGAGCGTATGTGCTTTGGTGAGTGCTGTGAAGTGTGTAAACCTGGCGATTCACAGACCTCTACCCCTGGGGATAAACATATATATTATATGTTTATAAAAAATTTAAAAAAAAACAAAACTAAAGGAGCCTCATGATCACTCACTGACCCGGGGCCTTTTCTGCACCACAGCAGAACCCAAAGGTGAGTATCATCAGCCCCACTTGGCAGATGGGGAAACTGAGGCACAGAATGGAACAACCGTGCCTTTGATCTTTCTGATAATTGCAGGCTACTCACCATTGCAGAAACACGCACTCTCCTCCCCTCCCCTCTGCTTTCACAGAGGCCAAAATGCAGTCTCCGCTACATTGCTTCTCTGGCTCACAACAAGAACAGATCTCCTTAAAGGGAGAGAAACAAATCTTGCGGACCCTTGAGAATTGATTCCCTCATCCCTGGAGTCTGCAGACCTCTGCCAAAGAAGCCTTGACATGTGACATTCAAATCTTGGGCTATGAAATGATCTCTCAGCCGCCAGCTATCTCCGCAAAAGAGAATTTGGGCCGTCCCAACAGGCCAAGCAATAATTTCTTTGGATTAGGGTCAACATGAAAGAGCGAAAGGAATGGTCCAGGGGACCCCCAGTTTGGGAAATGCTGCCTTTGGCTGGCATCTTCCAGAACTTTCTTCATCCCTCTCTTGCAGGACCCAGAACAAAGGTCTGAGGATTGAGGCCTCCCGTGCCTCTCCTCTCCTGAATATCTCAGCCCCAGCGTCCTGGGGAAAACTGAGTCGTCACCCAGACTTCCTAGACCCTGGGGCTGCCTCTTCTCCTTGAAGAAGAAGGCCAGTGGGCGAGGCTCCTCCATGTTATTGGAAGAAATACGGCCTAGAACCCTTTCTGTAAAAGTAACCTCCCGGCTCCTCCTTTATGGGTGAGGCAAAGTGCTTAAAATGCTTAGGGGGAATAAACAGCTTTTAATGAAGTTACATTGCCACATAATGGGCATCATAAAATTGCCTTCATACTGCAGGGTCCCAGGATGGCATTTATTATCGACTGTGCCGGAACAGCCTTTGCAGAGCTCCGGTAGCTGCAGAGAGAAGACTGCAAAAGTCTCCTTAAATTACCTGATTGAAATAACCGGCGGAATATTCCGTGGGGCCGCCGCGTGCCAGGGAAGCCGCCTTTGGGGTGGTCTGTCAGAGGCGGTTTGCGCATTCTGAAGAACACAGGAGTTTCATTGCAGCAAAACAGATGTTCATCTTGTTTCTCCATCGGCTGTTTGATGAGAAATTTATTGCTCTTCCGCTGGGCAGGAGCCCCTCTCGGCTGTGGAGTCTATTAGGCAAGCCAGCAGCTGGCGGGAAGCCAAGGTGAGGCTGTTTTGATGAAACCCATGAAAAGCCTTGGCTTGGAGGCGCCGGTAATAATGCACTGGCTAGACTCTCCTGATTGGGCCATTGATTGGCCTGATTTGATTTATTGATCAATACCCTCAAATTTGGCGTCTGAGAAGCTGCACTAATCTTTAACTGTTGTGAACATCTCTACCTGCTGGAGAATTAGACCCTGATAAGGAATGTATGAAAGGAATCGGGGCTTATCTTAATCACACACCGGGCCCCAGCACTGCCCGCGCCGGTGAGGGCCCCAGTGCACCGCGCCCCATCGCCAGGCAGGCTGGCGCAGATCTATAAATTGATGGAATTCAAAGCCTCCAGCATCGATTACCGTTATAACAAACAGTGGTGCACAGAATGTCTGATTATTTTTAGACAAAGATTCTGTTCTCTCAGCAGCAATTTTGCTGAGGCTGTCACTGTGTCAGATGTCTACTGTTGATTGCAATTAGATGCAATACAAAAAAAAATTAAACTATCTGTATCCTTAGTCTTATTTCCAGTTATTAAATCTCTCTCTTTGTTTGCCGTTTCCTCATGATATCTACAGCTGGATGAAATATTTGGTTGGCAGGAGAAATCCTTGTAATTCAGCAGGGGTGCAATGGCCCGCCGGCTCACTGGATTATCTCTGATGGGGTGCACATAATCTCGGGGGGAGGGGAGTTAACTGGGGGGGTTTTACATCTGTTTAAAAGTGTGCAGGCTTGATGCAAAAAAAAAAAATGTTTTAGGGCACGGTGAGGTATAAAAAACAATCTCCAAAGCCCTCTAGAATGCCTGTGTTTTTAGTTCTCCTTGTTTCCGTCCACATCAAGCAGGACCTAAGCAGGGATGCATCCCTATCGATGAGCGGGGAGGGAGGGCAAGTTATCCAAGCAACCGAGCTCAAAGGTTGGCGCCACTTGAAATAATTAATTCCCGCAAACAGAGACCGCACTTGGGACCCCTTCCGCACTCAATCATACCTGCAGGTAATTGTGGGTATGAACAAATTAGGCATTCCCTTTTACATGCGGCCCAGCGGCCAGCATCCTGGCGTTGGGCACCTGCATCCATCATCTTGGCGCTCTCCAGTTGATCTCTCATCTCAGAGCCATTAGCCCCAGCGTCCTTGATGGTGAAACAGCTGTAAACTTGAGACCGTCGTAGGGTAGCCAAGACTGACGATTCATTACATGGTGGGATGGGGGAAAAGGCTCAGGTGACAGTGCCAAGGCCTCCCAGCTCCCAGAAGCCAGCTCTGCTTGGAATTGGCAAGTGCCAGCTAATTTTAGAAAGTTCATAGTGGAGGGTGGAGAAGGAGGCGGTGGCAGTTTGAGCTCTAGGGTCTGCCGAGGAGTTTCTGCAGCAATTAGAAGGCTGGCATTGATCTGCATGGCAAGAGTCAGCAAAGGAGAGGCCTTGAGCCTGCCCAGAGGCAGATGTTCAAAAGCCCTTTGAGAATGCTCAAGGGAGCTGGTGGTAAAGGTGACTCTAAGCTCCCCAAGGGCAGGGAAGAGGTTACTCTTACTCAGTAATAACCAGAATAACACCTGCCCCTTGTTCACCACCAACTGCCCCAGATCTTGTGCCAAGGATTTCCAGATATACCTTTCTTCAAGCTGCCCAGTTCCCTCAGGAAGTTGGTAACCACCACTTGTTGGTGGATGCTGAAACTGAGGTTCACAGGCCTTGAGTGGCTTGCCCAAGATTACACGGCTAGGAAGTGATGAGGCTGAAAGTCAAGTTCAGGTTGGTTTCTGGAGTCTGGGCTCTCAACCCCAATGGAGAATACTCAATGAATATCTGTTGAATGAATGAATGAATGGAGCATATACCTCCATTGGGGACTCAGTTGGGCTCCTGGATAGCTAAGGATGGTAGGCTAACTTTTCATGGGGGAAAAGCAGAAGCCAGAAATAGAGAAATTTCAGTGACCTCCATGGGCTAGCCTGGTATTTGGGCTTCCCAGACTGCTGGGAACAGCTTCTGCTTCCTCCTCATTGGCACAGAGCTGTGCCCAAGTTCCAGTCCCTTCAGTTAGAAGAATAGGTATGAGGTCGCCAGGAAGCTTCCATGCAAAGAAATCTCAGGATTGAGGTTCAGCAAGGTTCAGCAATGGGAAGGAACACCAATGGGATGTCAGGATCGGGTAGGAGCTCAGTGGTCATCTGGCTGGGACAGACTGACAGCCTCTGATGAGGATAACACAGTGGTTAAGAACTTGAACCCTGAAGTCAGGTAGATCTTGGTTCAAAGCCCATTCTCAGCTCTGTGTGACCTTAGGCAAGGAGTTGAACCTCTTTGGGTCTCACTTTCCCAATATGCAAATAGGGCTGATAGTATGACCTCCCTGTCAAGGTGACTATGAGGATGAAGTAAGGTGATCCATGTCAGCCCAGACACTGTGCCTGGCACATGCCGTAGGCGGCGATGACTGCTGGTCTAGGACATTCAGGAACACCCAGCACCCACCATGGACGGATGTGACTAACGAGCTCTTTTGGATCAGGAAGAATTCGAGGTCAGGGATGGAGGTGTCAAGTAACCTCTGAAATCACAGAGCTAGTCCCTGATACATTCCACATCTTCTTGTCACCCATTGTCACCCTCTTCTGACAAAATCCCATTGTGCATGCGCCTCCTCCTTTTCTGTGTCAGCTGTCCCGACCCTCTGATAAAAGTGTGGCCAGCCGAGGGGAGAGGCAGTCCCTCATGCAACTGTGGGAGCAAGAACCAGTCCCTTTGGAGGGCAAGCTGGCATCCTCGATCACATTTACAAACGTGCCTACCCTGTGATCCGGCCCTTGTCTATCTAAGAACTTAGCCTTTGACGCACCACACAGGGGCACCAAGATAACTGTCTCAGTACATTGTTGCGGTCCGACATCTGTTAGCAATGGCAGAGCTCAGAAATAACCTAATTGTCCATGAGTGAGGGCCCGGCTACTCTCCATGCGGGAGAGTACTCTGTGGTTGTGAAAATAAAGATAGATGGCGCCCCACGTGCTGATAAAAGGAGCAGGCAAGGTAAGTTTTGTGAAAATGGCACGTAGCATGTTTGTATCTGTGTCAGACAAAAGAAGAGAGAGGTGTTGCTTACCCACGTGCTTGAGTATGAATGGAGTATCTTCGAAAGGACACAGACTAATGGTGGGCCTCTCTGGGGACAGAAGACTGTTGAGTGTTAAGCCTTGCCGTGCTGTTGCCATTTGTATCATATGCATGTATTACTTCAGCAGGGGAAAAATTTTACTATTTAAAGAAATTAGTGTAACGGAAGAACCTGGATTCTTGGAATCAGGCTTAGGAAGTCCTGGCCTGGCCCCGTTACTTACTGGCTGCCAGCAGTAGTGACTTTCTATGCCTCCATTTTCTCATCTGTAAAATGGTGACACGATGGGGGTGGTGACGGGTCTAAGGGAGACTGTGCGTGTAATCCAATAACCCAGTCTTTGCCATCCACAGTTATTAGTGGGTACTGTTACCAGCTTTGACGCTGAAAGGAGGTGCCACTGATAGCAGTGCTGGGCCCAGAGCCCTCTGTGGCAGAACCAGTCCTGGCCTCATGGGGAGGGTGCTGAGGATGGAGACGGCTCCCTGAGCCCCTCGGGGAACGCCCTGACCCCACCCCCTACACACAATGCTGAGCAAAGCCCCTGAACCCGTGCATCTGGAAGGCTTGGTCGTGGATATCCCCTGACGCTCACAGCCCTTGTAATGCGGCCTGGTCACCAGCTCTGCCCAGACAGGAGGGACCGGGCAGGGACTTGACAGGGGCAGGGTTGCTGCCCACGTGCCTGCTGCCTGCCATGAAGGGGCCATGGGTTCTCTCTCCCCCCCTCCCTCTGGATCTGTCTCTCTCACCTCACCCTCTCGTGCTCTCCCTCTATCTCTTTCTCTCCCTCTCCCTTGCCTGTCTCGCTCCCCATCCCCCTGGTCTCTCTTGTTCTCCCCTTCTCTCTCTCCCTTTCTGAATTTCTTTTTCACTCCCGCTGCCCTAGTGTGAGTGTTTCCCCTCTTCTCCTTTCTCAGTCTCTCTCGGTCCTTTATCGCTCATCCTCTCTTTGCTCTTCCCCTTGCTACATCAGCGATCTGAAGGTTGCTGTGGTTGTCACCCCAAAGGGCCAAGGCAGGTGGACAATTTCGGGTACCGACTGTGTGCACTGGGCCAGCTGCTGGGGATAAAAGGAGGGAAGGGGACAGACCCAGGCCCTGCCTTCCGTGGGTGGACGTTCCAGTCGGGGACCCAGATGCAACGGAAGTGTCACGAGGGCCCTGATGGGGAGGACGAGATGCTCTTGTCTCAGAGCTTCAGCAAGCGGGAGCAGGGGCAGTGCTTCCTAGAAGCAGTGACACTTGGGCTGAGACCCCAAGCACGAATTAGTGAGGCAGAGAGTGGGGAAGGAAGCATTCCAGGCAGAGGGAAGGGCCTGTGCAAAGTGAACTGAACATATTTTAACCACACCCCTACACGGTCCCTCAGAGAGAGGAGGGCTGCTCCATGGACTGGGCCTCCTGGCTGTGCGGAGTAGGGGTGGGAGAATGGAACTTTGACCAAGTCCCTGGATTTGTCTCCCAGGTCCAGCTTCTGCCAGACCTCTGATCCTGGGCGACCTTGCCCTCTCTGGGCCTGTTTCCTCCTCTATAATGTGGAGATGGTGCTCGCGTATACCTGAGGGGGTCACTGAGTTATACCTGCATGAATGTGCACGAATGCTGGAAACACACCAGGCACAGAGCCCGGGCTATCCAGGTATTCATGCGTGTTATACTTTTGGTAACATTATCTGTGCTTCCTGCTCTGTGGTGCCCATTGCCCGGAATCTCTATCATGCAACAGCCAGTGGGATTCCCTGAAACCAGCATCAGGACCAGGGCCTTTGCACATGCTGTTCCCGTTCAGTGAAAAGCTCTTCCCCAGCCACATGGTTGGATTCTCCGCCCTCTTTAAGTCTTTGCCAAAAACTCACCTTTTCCATGAGGCTTCCCCTGGCTGTTCTTTGTGAAATCACACTTCACCCTGACCCTCACCCTTCTTTGCCCCTTTCCCGGCTTTGTTTTCTCTTTCTACCTCTCCACACTTAAGAAGCATTTCAGTGGGGGCATCTGGGTGGGCAAAGTCAGTTAAGCGTCCAGCTTCTGGTTTCAGCTCAGGTCATGATCCCGGGGTCATGAGATCAAGCTCCGCATCAGGCTCCGTGCTGAGCGTGGAGTCTGCTTGAGAGTCTCTCTTCTTCCCCTTCTGCCCCTTCCAGTTGTGCTCTCTCTCTCTCTCTCTCTCTCTCTAAAATAAAGAAATAAATCTTTTGGGGAAAAAATTTTATGTCAGTGGCTCCCATTGCTTTTGAGGTAGAAATCTAGGTAGGGGTTGGGGTGCCTTGGGCCCCCCACCCAGCCCTTAGAGGAGATCATCCCCCAGGTCAGTGATACCCAAAGTTGGCTCTGTCTGTGTGAGACTGGCTGGGTGGGTCGTCTGAGGCATCAGTCAGCAAGTCTTCTATACAATGTCTGTCAACACTGGGTTCTGGCTGGAAATGTCTTCCATAGCCCCCTCTTCAAGTGACTGAGGATCGGCCTGCTTCTTCACCACTGGGCATCCTGGAGCTGGAGGTAACAGTGGCAAGAGTGGTAAGACCTTATGTAAGTCACACCCCTCACTGTTACTTCTCTGGCTGCAACTATAAAATGGATAGAGTCACACCCACCTTGCAGGTGTTCAGGGGCCCTGCCTTCTGGAAGCCTTCCTGCTAGCTACCACCACAGACCTGGCTGAGGGCTTTGGCCACATACCTCCCTGGTGCCCAAGCTTCCAACCACAATGTTGCTGATCTTTGTGTCTGTTCAGAGGGAGTAGAGGGTGGTCGCTAAATGCCTGGGAGCTGGAGCCAGGCTACCTGGGTTTCAGATCTCAGTGCTGGCACTCGCTTGCTGAGTGCTCTTGGGCAAGTAAGTTGACCTCTCTTGCTTTAGCTTACTTGTGTGTGAAATAGACAATAATAACACCTTGCAGAGCTGTGAGGATTCAATGAGCCAGTGTGGAAAGCACCTGGAACAGTGTCTGGCACCGAATAGGCTGTGTGTTTGATGGAATGAGTGAGCATTGGTGGGATTTGATGGGGTAACTCAGGGCTCCTCAGGAGCTGCTGGACGGCAATGGTCTAATTCGGTTATTCCTTATTGTTATTTAGCTGGAATGTATCTAACGAGAGAAACTTCTCTTCTGCTGCTGTTTGGTCACCCCAGGGTGTAGTTTGCGCAGTAAGGACAAGATGTAAAGTTGAGTCTTTCCTTTCATTTCCCAGACTCAAAGCAATGAATTTGGTTCTCCAGCATCCTCCAAAGTGACCAGGGAAGGTTTTCATTTTGTATTATTATGAATTCCTAGATTTAAACCTCTTTGATAGATTTGAGCCATTGCAATTAGTTTCCTTCTTAATGCTGAAATCAATCTACCTCTCGCCCATGGGAGCCCCTTCAGATTAGCCCTAGTGGTCTTGACAGTGGCCTGCCATTAGGACATCACAGCCCATTTTCACAGTATCCCATGAGGCAGGTAGGCAGGGCAGGCCTTAGCAATGTGGAGCCGGGCATACTCGGGTCTGGGTTCAACCTCCGATTCTGCCCATTTCTGGCACTACAGCAAGCCTTCCTGAGCCTCTGCTTATGCATCTTTGAAATGAGGTTAGTAACAGTGAATGGCATCATGTATGTTAAGCCTTTACCACAGGGCTTCGCACATAGTAAGTGGTCAATATATATAAGACACACTGAACCTTGCACAGGCCGTGTTTGCTGGGAGAGCTCAGGAAAGAAGTATTCCTTTCTACGATTTTGATGAAGAGTTTCAAGGGGTCTCTGGGACCTTCTCACCCTCAAAATTGGGGCAGGATTTCTCAAAGGACATATTAAAAGATCTTACCCAACTCACACTTCCTAATGAAACTTGTAAACCACAGAAAGAGAACAAATTATTTATAGAAGTTATTATTGTACCCTCTAAGACAGCTAATCATGCCCAGGGCTGAACCCTCAGGCTAGAGCTCCTGAAAGCCATTTCTAGTCCTTCTCTAGAAGCCCCGGTGACCCCCTAGGACCTTCACTGAGACCCGCCCCCCTGCCTTGGGCATATGTCCCGCTCTTCCCACAGCAGGACTGCCCCTGGCTTGGGTCAGCTAAGGGCGCCAGGTCTCACAGAGCCTTGAGCAGGCACAGCTGCCAGTCACCCCACAACCTAAAAGCCATCAGTCATATATTTTCACTGAGTCACTCTGTTTTTAAACTTGGCCTTTCTGTCTCATTTTCTTATGTCCCTCAAGGACATATTTTCAAAACCTTAACGGTAGGCCAACCAAACTGGCACAGCCATTAAAATCATTGACAACTCATGTCAAGAGGTGCTTGGGAATGCTTTGTAAATATGTCTTTTGGAGCTTGAGCCCCTCTTGCCTGTTCCTTTGGCAGGTAGTTATTGAGCACCTGCTGCATGCACTTTTCTGAAGGAATGTTCTGCCTCTGTAAATAAGTTACTAACACAAAGAATCCAGGACATCAGAAATAAAGAGCAGGTGAGAAGTGATGGAGAAAGAGGAAAAGTATGGATTATGGGGAGGGCCAGCTCTTTGCCTTCTGCCCAAGGAGGCAAGCATTGTGTGTGCTAGCTGCCATTACAGGCCAGGACACAACTCTGAATCAGACAGGCATGGACTTTGCTATCAACGTTGAGAAGGAGAAACAGAGGCATAGCAGGAGTGCCATGAAGGAAGCCACCAGAAACCAAGAGAGAATAAGAACAGAGTCTTATTTAGTCCTGATCATCAGGGAAGGCCTGAAAGAGCAGTTGTAGGAAAATCTAGGGGGAGAGAGGTCCAGGCAAGAGGAATAGCAGTGCAAAGGCCCTGAGATAGTCCAGTGTTTGGCCTAGGAAGTGGCTGGATCATAGAGAGCAGGAGGCATAAAGACAGAGAGGTAGCAGGGCCAACCACACTGTGGTTGCTGGCCCGGGGCAGAATCTAGGGCATCAGCCTCAGAAGCAGTGGGAAATCTCTGCAGAGTTTTCAGTCATAGAGTGGTGGGGTCTGATTCATGTTTGTGAATGCACCCTTGGGTACTATGGCAGAACCGATTGTTGAGAGGGAGAGGCACTGGGAAGTCCCTGACTAGCTACTGCACCAGTCTAGGCAAGGGATGATTAAGGCTTGGTAGAAGTGGAGATGTCAAGAGTGGACAGATTCTAGAGTATTTTGGACAGGGAGGAAGAAAAAAAAAGAGCCTATCCTCTCACCCCTTGACTCTCCCTCTACTCATTCCCCATGCCTCAGAACAATCATTCAGAGAAATGTACAAATCATAAGCATACAGGTGAACAAATTGCCACAACTGAATACATCCACGGAACCAGCACCAAGATCAAGAAACAGAACATTCCCAGCCACCAAAAAGCATCCCTTGTACCACTTCCAATCATTGCCCTCTGCTCCCGCCCCCGCCAATATAACTACTTTCCTGATTTCTGACTACACAAATCACTGTGCCTGTTTTCATACCTTATATGAATGGAATCAGTAGCTGATCTTCTGCATCTGGCTTCTTTTGCTTTACATTTGTAAGATTTATCAATACTGTTGTTTATCTTTGTAGTTCATTGATGCTTATGGCTGTAGTATTCCACTGGGTAAATATATATTTCAAATTTATTTATCCATTCTATTGTTAATAGGCATTTGGATTGTTTCCAGTTTGGGGCTATTATGAATAGTGCTTCTATGAATGTTCCGGACCAGCACTTCTCAAACTTTAATGTACTCATGAATCAACTAGTGATCTTGCAGAGATAAAGACCCCAGTGTCTGGAGTGGGTCCTGAGTTTTTGCTTTTGTCACAAGTTCTCATGAAAGCCGTGTTGTTGGCCCATGACCGTATTTCAAATAGCAAGGCTGTATTTTGGTGAACATACTCCTCTGAAGGATATACCCAGGAGTGGAACTGCTGGGTCATAGGGCAGCATGTTTAGCTTTAGTAGACACTGCCAAGTTGTTTTTCTAGATATCGGTTGATATCTCCACCATGTTTGAGAGTCCCAGTTGCCCCACATTTTCATCGACTCTTGGTATTATCTGTCTTTCATTTTAGCCATTCTGTTAAATATGGTAGAGGTAGCTCGTTGTGGTTTAAATTTGCATTTCCCTGATGACTAATGAGGCTGAACACGTCTCCTATGCCTATTGCTATTAGAATCTTCTCTTTGGGGAAGTGCTAGTTCAAGTGTCTTGCCCATTTTCCTATTACATCATCTCTGTTTTTCTTTTTTTTTTCTTTTTTTTAAGATTTTATTTGTTTATTTGACAGACAGAGATCACAAGTAGGCAGAAAGGCAGGAAGAGAGAGAGGAGGAAGCAGGCTCCGAGCAGAGAGCCCAATGCAGGGCACGATCCCAGGACCCTGGGATCATGACCTGAGCTGAAGGCAGAGGCTTAACCAACTAAGCCACCCAGGCGCCCATCTCTATTTTTCTTAATGAGGTTTCAGGAGGTTTTAATTCTGGACATAGTCCTTTATTAGATGAATTGCATATACCTTCCCCCCACTCTGTGGCTTTTCCTTTGTAGTCCTATTTCCCCCCTTGTTGTTTTTAATTCAATAGTTACCACTCAGAACTTGCAGCGAATGGGGACAGATTCCCACTTTGTCCAACATAACCAAGTTAGAGCCTGCTCCCCGAAGGATCATCCTTTCAGCTTCCTGCTCATTCACATACCCACACTCCTGTCACTGGCCTTCCAAAGGGAGGGCCTCTTCCCACATTCATGGTAGACGTTCCTCTGCTACCCCTACTTCCCCAAAGTTGCTCAAACCAAGGTTCACTTTACCTTGATACTTTGGCATCTGATGTCTTTCTGCCTCTGGTGTTTTGTCCACTATATTAGCTCAGGTTTTTTGTTTGTTTGTTTGTTTGTTTGTTTGTTTTTTAACATCCAGGGAGTTGCCTGGCATTGTAAGCCAGGCCCTGACCCTTTGTCTTCACAAAGATACACCTCTGAAGGTGGTAGATCCCAATCCCACAGTCTGGAGGAGTCAAAGCAAAAGAGAGGCGGGTAGGCTGTGTATGTCTCCAAGTGCATGTCCTCATGAGCCCGATTTGACTCATGATCCGCTTTAGAACCTTCACCGTTGCTCTGCCCCCCGGCAGCCTGGTGCTTGGTTTTTAGTACAGCATGTGCGTGAATCCTGTGACCAGACCCCATGCCCTCCGGAGTCTCTCCCCACGCTACGACCGCAGCGTTCCTTATATCCCCTACCACCTCCTCTCACAGACCTCTCACTGCCTTCACTCCCTGCCCCTGCAGTGCCGTGAGGGAGAGTCTGGTGTCACAGGTCCAGAAGGAATCCCGCTTCTGGGAATCAAGGGCCTTGTTTCTCCTGCCGCATAGCACCGCTGGCAAACAAACAGCAGAGAAGCTGGGCCTGCAGCCTCTGAAGCCAGCCCGTGTAGGTTTGAACGTCGCTAGCCTTGGGCAAGTGCCAGGCAGGTGCTGACTTGCCTTTAGCTCTAGTTTCCCCAGCCACACAGCAGGGGTAACAGTGGTGCATCACTGGTGGGGCTATTGGGGAGGCTACACGGACACTAAGAAGATGTTCAGTCCATAGTGGACAGATAGGTGTAGCTACCTACTGTTCTTAGTGCTGTTGTTATTACGATGCTCAGGCACGCTCACTGCCATGTCTCTCTTCTCACCTGCTGAAATCTGCTGTGCCCGTCCTCACCCCTGGGCCTTTGGACTTGCTGTTCCTTTAATGTACTTCCCCTGTTCTCCACCTGGGCCCCTCCCTCTTCGCACTCCAGGGCCAACACCACCTCTTCCTTTGGGGCACCCCCATGACCCTCCAGCACTCGGGGCCAGGTCCTGACACAAAACAAGTTTGAGAACTAGGTGTTAAATGAAAAAGTGAACACGTGAGTGAAGACAAGAGTGAGGGAATGAATCCGTGATTGCGTGAATGAATGAAAGAAGTGTGTGCGAAGGAGTATGGAGCTGGCCTGTCTTTTAGGGATGGTGGTTGGGGGCCAGCATCCTGGTGGCTCCGTGGAGAATGGATTGCAGGGAGTGAGGAGGGACGCGAAGTCCAGGAGAGGAGGAAGGGTATGGGATTCTCCAGGCTGCGCATCATTGCCTCCAAACATGCTTTGACCCCGTACAGGCATCCCTGACAAGGCCAATGACAGACTGTTGCAAAGGTGTTTTCTACAGTGGAACAATTTGAAATAATTAGAACTTTACAAAACACACTGGTAATGGGTATAAGAAAACACTTGTGAAGTATAATCAGTTATTAGCAGCTGATCAATTATCCTCATGGATAGCTGGGTGGGGGGGGGAAGCAATAATAAGCCCCTTGATTAACTAATTTGAATATCTTTGGAGAACAAATTCCGAAATTTCTTTCTATTTTCTCCCTGCTATTGTAATGGCCGCACATCTGCTAGAAAAAGGCGGGATGGGAATGGTAATGAGCATTTTGCTGTAAACCCGCTCCTTGTTTGGGATCCTGGGAGGAAGGAACTGGAGGTGTGGGGGTGGTGAGCCAGCTGGGCCTGGGGACCTCACGCTGGCTGGAGGGCAGAGTCAGTGGTCAGCCGTACCCTGTGGTTTAGCCTCTGCCCCTGACTCCTGTAGAATGTTGGGATGAGAGGAAGTTGACTCCCCTGGGCCGCATGCATGAACTAGGGACGCCCCTCTGAAAAGCCGTGTAGATCCTCCCGAAGACCTGCTAGGGTCAGCTGGGCCTGCGTCATCCAGGATGGAGTGGACACTGAGATAAACCCACATTCTGCATGCTACTCTCGGCCTCTTTGGGCGATAAAAACTGAGAGTGAAGAATCTGGACAGTGTTAAGGACCCCCATGTCACACCAATGGCCACGTAGCTTGGGCTCTGCAGCCAGACGCCTGGCTTGAATCCAGCCCTGATACCTCAGTTGAGTGACCTTGAGTGAATGACTTAACCTTTCTGTGCCTCCATGTGCTCCTCTTTAAAAGGGAAGTAACAGAGCCTGTCCCACAGGGCTGTTTTAGCACAGGACCAGGAATACCCCAAGCACACTCTAAACGTCAGTCTTCCTTGTTACTATTCTCTCCGTCCCATGTAATTAACAGGCTAGACCAGAGTTTGCAAACTGGCAGGCCAAGGTCCAAATCCCCCAGTAAATCTGTTTTGTTTGGCACTGACTGCATTGTTAAAAAAATTTTTCTGAATTTGTTGCCAACAATTAAAAATCAGGAAATTTACAAATTAAAAATCTGGATTCGGGTTCTTTTGTCGAATCAGACTCTCTCACCCTACTGGGCCAATCACAGTCCACGTGGCACCAGCCAGAGCTGTCACTGCCCTCATGCACGGGGACACTTGTCCTGTTTGCCATGTCCTCCCCACCCCTTCATTCCTTAATAGCACCTGCCGGGCCCCTGCCTTCCATGAGTTGTGCTGGGAATTGCTAGCACATTTGGATGAATGTGCATTCAGATGAGAATTTGACTCAATGGGCAGCACCCTCAGCCCCTAGGCGGCCTTGCCTGAGAGAGAACAGCGATCTCCAGCCTTGATTATGTTTGCCCTTTGGAATACCCCCACTTCCCATGTCTTACTCCTGAAGAAAGTCCTCTTCTGCCCCTTTCCCCTCTCCACCTCTACCTCTCCTCCCCACCCTTCTACATGGGATGTTCTGGAGACCCATAAACAGGGGTATTGAAATGCCCACCCTGAGGAACCAGGCTGATGGCCAGGACACCATAGAAGGCCACATACCATCCATCCTGTGGCGGGCATCTGCGGCCACTGGTCCATATTCCTCTCATTCAGACAAGACCTTTTTTTATATTTGATTTGAAACTATTCCAAAACAGCCTCTGAAATCACCTTTAAAATTCCTCCCTCCTCCTCCTGCCCAACAACTTTTTTTTTCCCCCCTCTCCTGACTGTTCCATCGCTTAAAAATGGCTTAACCAATTTGGGTTATTTTTAGAAAAATGCCTGGCATGTTGGCTGACAACCTGTATTCTAAGTTTCAACCTGATACAGAAAAGACAGAGTTTATAAACCCCTACGGGGGAAAAAAGGAAAAAAAAAAAAAAAGAAGAAGAAATGCACAAAACATTGCTTTAGAATGGAAATCATCTGAAACTGACCCCATGGGCCCTGGCTGGCAAGGTGTCAGGTGACACAAGGGAGGGAAACCAGCCACCTGCTCAAGGTTTCAAGGGCACAGAATGCAATTTGTTCTTCTGAGCTCCCACCAGCATTGCTGGGAGAACTGGATGCTGCATCCTGTGGACTGTGAGAGGCAGGACAGACATGATTCTGAACACTGGTTGTGCCACATCCTGTGCCCTTAAGCCAGGGTAGTACCTTCTCTGAGCCCCCAGTTTTGCTGTCTATGATATGGGGATACTATTAATCACTTCAGGTAAAATGTTGACCATGAAGCCTCACACCAAGTGACTTGTCCATAAATGTCTGTCATGATGGTCCAGTACAAAGATAAAGAGGGCTCCCAAAAGGAAGCTCCATGAGATTTATGATTATAAATGGCAGCTGAACATAGTTTTCCCTACCTATTTCTTATTTCTTTTGAGTTTTTTAAAAAAGATTTTATTTATTTGACAGACAGAGATCACAAGTAGGCAGAGAGGCAGGTGGGGGGTAGGGGGGGAAGAAGCAGGCTTCCTTCTAAGCAGAGAGCCCGATGCAGGACTCGATCCCAGGACCCTGGGATCATGACCTGAGCCAAAGGCAGAGACTTTAACCCACTGAGCCACCCAGTTGCCCCTCTTTTGAGTTTTTAAAGACACCTTTATTGAGGTATGATGTACACACAATAACATTTACGTATTATATGTATACATTTCAGTGGTTTTAATATTTATAGAGTTGTGCAACCATCACCACAATCCAGTGTTGGAACATTTCCATTGCCCCCTAAAAATTTTTGCCCTTGCAATTACTTCTTGATTCCACTCCTAGCCCCAGGACACCATGAGTCTACTTTCCTTGTCTATAGATTTACCTTTTCTGGCCATTTCATATAAGTAGGTTACATAATATGTGATCTTTTGTGTCAGTTTCTTTCACTTAATATTATGTTTCTAGTATTCATCCATGTTTTTACAGTTATGATCATTTTGTTCTTTTTATTGGTAAATAATATTCCATTGTACAGGTAGACTGCATTTTGTTTGTCCATTCAGCATCAGGTGATGCACAGCTGTTTTGTTTCCACTTTTTAGCTGTTGTGAGTAGCGGTGCTGTGAGTTTGCATGCACTAGTCTTATGTGAACATATATTTTCAATTCTCTTGGGTAGAGGAATGGAATTACTGGGTCGTAAGACAAATTTATGTTTAACTCTTTAAGAAACTGCCAAACTGTCTTCCAAAGTGGCTGGACCATGCTTTCCCACCAGCAGCATTTGGGCATTCCAGTTGCTCCACATCCTCACCAGCACTTAGTTGTGTCTTCTTGAGATTTGAGTATGTATTTTTGGTCCTTGGTTTCAGTTAGGTTTTGACCTTGAAATTCTGAGAGCAATTTGAGTGACCTGAAGAGATTTGAAGAGATGGCTGGCAGGCAGGGACCATGGGATGCATGGGACAAAAACCACATGTCTTAGATGTTCTAAAACAGCTCTTACAACAGAACTTTCTACAATAATGTAAATAAAGTATATCTGAACTGTCCAATATGGTAGCCACTAGTACTGGTGGTTGTTGAGCACTTGAAATATGGTTTGTGGAACTGAGGAATTGAATTCGTAATTGTATTTCATCTAAACTACTTTAGATGGGACACCTGGGTGGCTCAGTTGGTTGAGCGGCTGCCTTCGGCTCAGATCATGATCCCAGCGTCCTGGGATCGAGTCCCACATCAGGCTACTTGCTTGGCGGGGAGCCTGCTGCTCCCTCTGCCTGCCACTCTGTCTGCTTGTGCTCACTCTCACTTCTCTCTCTCTCTGACAAATAAATAAATAAAATCTTAAAAAATAAATAAATTACTTTAGATGTACTGAATTTAAATAATCACAAGAAGCAAATCACTACCATGTTAGTGCAATTCTGGAAGTTCAAGATCATTGCTCAGTAGGCTTTAGGTCCTTGATGAATCTTTCTGAGAAATGTCAGAGTTCAGATCTTTTAATCACAGATATCTGGGATAAGGATTGGGCTCAGGAGTTGTAGGTCTGCATGTATCCCGCAATATGATGTCTAGATAGTATGCGGTACCTCAGGATGAGGAGGAAAGTAGCAGAAGTTGCTCTGGGAATTTAGGTCCAGGTATGCTGTGGGGTCAGGAAAAGAACATGGATGGTCTCTGGAGCCAGAAGAACCCAGATCCAAATCCCAGCCCTGTCACTTTAAACCAAGCTGTGACCTGGGACAGGTGACCTATCCTTTCTGAACTTTAGTTCCCTCATCTGAAAGAGGAAGTATTAACATCACTTTTGAAGGGCTACTTAAGACTCAAAGAACAATGACTATAGATCCCCTAGCACAGTGTTTGTCACTTAGTACATGCAGAAAAATATCAGTTTCTGTTATTGTTGTCTTTATTGTTTTGTTACTCAATTTGGTCCCCAGATCTATATAAATGTCATGTAAGTTCTGACTTCACATCCTCACCCATGAAACCTAAGGTGCTAGACTGTGAGTACCACAGGCCATGAGTGACCTTGTACCTGGCACAGAGTAGGTGCTCAAATGCATGTTTGATAAATGAGTGAACAAATGAATGAATGAAAGCATGTCTTTGGCTTGCAAATGAGCAGAATGGAAGCAACATGAGGGTTCCTTGTGTTGAGGAGAAAAAAATTTTTCTTTACCCTTCAAGATTCTTCTGGCTGTTGTAAGAATCAAATTGGCATGAGACAGATTAACAGGAAGAAAAGCAAAAGTTTAATAACTTGTACGTGTCCTATATACATGGAAAACCCTGGAATACTGAGTAACTCCCTGAATGTCTGAAGCCATCACCTTAAAAACCATCTTTAGCTAATGGCAAAAGATGTCTGGGGTGAGGATGGGGGGGGGGGGGTCAGTTATGGGAGGTGACTCAGTAAAGGAGAGTGAGCTTGTTTTTAGCCTGATGCGGGACTCGATCCCCGGGCCCTGGGATCATGACCTGAGCCAAAGACAGATGCCCAACCCACTGAGCCACCCAGGCATCCTGAGAGTGAGCTTGTTAATACAGATTTAAGTTCCTGCCTTTTCCACTGTTAGTAGTTTCTGGAGATTGAAAGTCTTCCCCCCTCTTCCTGGTACTGAAAGGGACACACCTTTACAAATGGAGATTTCCCTTAAAAGTGTAAATATCTCTTACAACAGGGTAACTTCTACTTGGTTTTCAGAGTTTCTCTTGTGTCTTCAGTTTCTTAAAAATAATCAACCTAAAATACTCAGTAAGCCAAAGAGGCATATCTTGGGGTGCCAAAATCTGCTCCCCCGAACCTGAAAAAACAGCACGCCCCTTCAGAAAGTTTAGCTTGACAGCAATAACAGGTTCAGTGCCAGCAGTGGCCTGTTTTGTGTGGGGCAGAGATGGCTTTCCCATTCTGGAACAAGTGCTTCAATTCAGCAGGAACGCCCTACAGCGGAAGCTGGTCTGGAATGCCCCCAGAGAGCTTGTCAGCCAGGGACACCCCCTCCTACCACCAGCCCCACAGGTTTGTCCCGGGAAGCCCACTAGTCGCATCTCATTGATCCTGAATTTTCTCCCACCCTTGCTTTTCTTCGCCTCTTCCTCCTAATTCTTCTTGCTCTTCCTTTCCTGCCTGTTGGCCCCCAGAGTTCTTTTCATTCTTATAGAATTGTTATTTTTATTTGTGTGAAACATTCCATAGTTATCAGAGTCTTTTCATCTGTGTTATAATCATTGGAAGCACAAGGAAACTCAGCAAGGCAAATGCTCATTCAAGAAATGTCTAGGGGAAGGGCACCTGGGTGGCTCAGTTGGTTAAACATCCAGACTCTTGGTTTCAGCTCAAGTCACACAGGTCACGGTCTGGGGGTGGTGAGATCAAGCCCGGCATTGGGCTCTGTGCTCAGAGCGGAGTCTGTTTAGGATTCCTTCCCTCTTCCTCTCCCTCCCGCTCTGCCTCTACCCCGCTCATGCTGGTGTGCTCGCTCTCTCGCTCGCTCTCCCCACCGCCAAGTAAAATAAATAAAATCTTTTTTAAAAAGACAGGGAAAGGGGCACCTGGGTGGCTCAGTTGGTTAAGTGACTCAGGCCATGATCCCGGAGTCCCAGGATCGAGTCCCACATCAGGCTCCCAGCTCCATGGGGAGTCTGCTTGTCCCTCTGACCTTCTCCCCTCTCATGCTCTGTCTCTCTTACTCTCTCTCTCAAATAAATAAATAATATTTTAAAAAATAAAAATAAAAAGACAGGGAAGGACAGAGGAAGGAAGGAGGTAAGGTAGGTAGGTTGGTCTAGGGGCACAAGGAAGGAAGGAAGGTTGGTCGGTCTAGGGGGACCTGGCTGGCTCGGTCAGTGGAGCATGTATGCAACTCTTGGTCTTGGGGTTGTGGATTTGAGCACCACATCGGGTGTAGAGATTACTTTAAAAATAAAATCTTTTTAAAAAGAAAGAAAGAGAAATGTCCATTAAGCTTTGCTGTATGCCAGTCATAGACCTAGGTGCCAGGAATACAGAGAAGAAGTCAGACCTAGTGCCTGCCCTCCTGAAGCTTTTAGTCTGGGAGAGGAGGCTGAGGATGAAATATGCAGGTAAGCTTATCCTTGCAAAAAATGATGAATATCGTGTGGGAAAGGAGCAAGGAAGGGGTGGATCTACTTTAAAATTGGGAGGAGTGGGGACAGGGAGGATCCCACTGACAAGATGCAGGCGTTGGGGAAGGGGAAGGGATTGCAGATAAAGGGAACAGGCTTTTGCAAATGCTTGAGGTGAGGGAGGGGCTGGTGCATTGGAAAACTCAAAGTGCCTAGAGTTGGGGAGAGATGCCTCCGCACGTACACACATAAAGCCAGAGCCTTGAGCACTGGCTGGATCCTGTTGGCCCCAATGAGGAGAGTCTGGATTCTAATCTAAGCCCATCACAAATAAATTATGGAACAGTTTCAAGCCTGGGAAAGACAAGAACTGATTCACGTTTTGAACAGCTCAGTGCAGCTGCTATATGGAAATGGGACTGTAGCAGGTAAGGGTGAGAGCAGCCCGAGAAGGAAGGAGGCCCCAGAAATAGTCCAGGCGAGGGATGGTGGCAGCTTGGACGAAGGCGGCAGTGGGGGGCGGTTATTATTTCTGGACAAGTTAGAGATATTTAAGATACTTGGCTGGGATTCATTCAGTATTTTTATTATCCTCATGCTACAGGTGGGGAAACTGAGGTTCAGAGAGGGGCAGTGACTTGCCGAGGTCAGAGCTAGCAAGTGCAGCAGGCAAGATTCAAACCCAGGGCTGCACTGATACCTCAAGCCCCGTGCTCCACCCTGCTCCTTGGTACTTCCTTGTAGGTAGCTCGGCTTGATGTCCATCTCCCATCCCTCCAGCTCAAATGTTGCTCACAAAGCAGCAGCATCCGCATTTTACAGATCAGGAGGTTGAGGCTCAGGTATTATTAGGCTTTCCCAGCTAGAGACAGCAGAAGCAGGAATTCAAACCCAGCCTACGTCGAAGTCTTCATCTAGGCCCACTGCTCGAAAATGTGTGTCCCGTGTGCTGGACCTCTCTAGGCTCTAGAAAAAGAAAACGGACAAGATGAGCAGGAAGAAGGGAAAGGATGTCCACAGTCCCTAGTCTAGGTCAGGCCATTCTGTCACTCTTGAGTTTCCTCTTTGTCAGTGAATACAGTAAAAACCCAATTCTGTATAGACTGTGTGTCTTCTGGTAGAGAGATATTCTGTTATGCCTCAAAGTATGGAGATTAAAGTCTTCTCTGGTATGAGGAGGGAACATTGAAGAGAAGGGCCTTAACAGCAGCATCATTTTGGAAAATGGCTTTTGTGGTTTAGGGAGAGAGCAAGACACCCCATCTTGCAGTGAGGGTCTGAGTTTCGTCTTAGAACGTTCCCCATCAGATCAGTGCCTGCCTCGTGTGGACATCCCTGTCCATCACTCTACTTAGAGCACCAGGAAGGCAGTCGAGGGCCCCCGGTCAGTTTCGGGTAATTAAAATCAGCTTGATGGGAATTTCACACTAATGTTGTTCATAAACATTTTCATAAAAAATAGGTAGATAAAAAGAGATGATGTTGATTCCCCCAAAAAGTTGTTTTTTTTTTCTCTTCCAACCCCTTTTGTTCTTTCCATTTTGGAAGTGGAAGAATTGTATATTAGTACCCAATAGGGCTTGGTGTTGATATAAGACTGGAACCCTGAACAGGAAGTAGCCAATTAGATTGTTTATTGAGGTGTCAGGGAAGTCTCAGACAGGAGATTTAGTTGCGGGGTCATCTGAATAGCAGAAGGGTGCAGGGACCGTCAGGTGACCCTGCCTAGGCAGCCCCCCCTTCAATCAGGAACGCCTTCCTGGAGGCGGCATCTCAAGTAAATAAATATTTTGCAATCGTAAAAAGAATAGCCATGGGATATGGAATGTAACCAAATTAGGGCAGGCCTTCAGGGATGTCCCCGGGAGTCAGTTACACCCGCAGAATGGAAGGGGGCAGCATTTACTTTGAACTCTGGCTCCCTCTTCCCCCTTAACATCCCTACAAAATATTTTTCTTTGAAAATGTTTCCATCTTCACACTTTCAAAATTAGACTCCACCAGACCCTTATTAACACGAATTCCTCCCATTTGTTTAGGAAGAAATTGCATCTATAAATTTCTTCAGATCCTCCCAGTATGCCCTCGAGATATGTTGCCTTTATTTAACCAACGAAACAGTGGGGCAGTGGGAGGTCTGGCACTTGCCAAAGTCAATAGCAAATTAAGCGACGCGCGCCAGTGTAGGGCCTGAGTATCCCTAGTGTGAATCGCTGCCCCCATTTGAGGGCCCTCTCCCTCTGTCTTCCCTTCAACCTCGCCGTTGCTAAGTGGCATCAGTTCCTTTCCAGTAAGTTCTGAAGACTCATTCCCTCTTTCTCCTACCTGCTGCCCCCACTCACCCTCACCAACCTGGCAGGTGGCAGGAGTTGGTGGGCTACTCTCCTGGCCTCCAGGCTTTTTCTCCTGCCAGTGTGGCTTCCAGAGTTGCCTGAAGCAAATGCCCTTCTCTGCTTGAGCAGTTTTCTCTGGCTCCCAGTTGCTTTCACCTTAATCTCATGGCTTTCTGACCCTAATCCCCATGAGTCTCTAACATGCTTCCAAGGGGTCAGCCACTCCCCAGCACAGCCTGGGTTTTCCACCCTCCACACGCTGGCCCATGCATCTTCCTCCTCAGGTGCCTTCCCCCAGATGCCAGTACCCATGTAGCTGTTAGCCACGGTTTTCTCCCTGCACACGTCCCTTAGGACGCCTGTGTTCTTGTGTGCCTGTCGTCTTCTGCCACTGAGCTACTCCAGGCTCCAAGCACACAGTAGGCTCTCCATAAATGCTTTTTTCTCTACCTAGACTGTATACCTGTCATCATCTTTGCCCTGTACATCAGTGAATTTTTTCCAGAGCTTTCTGAGTGTCCCACAGACCTTCTTACAACCAGTGCACCCCTACTTCGAGAGAAGCTGCCCAGAAATTTGAATTTGAGAAAAGACATTGAAAACGGCACGAACTTTAGAGGTGGTGCCCTGGTTTGGAGAAGACCATTTCAGGTTCAAGGCCCAGCATTGCTTTTGCCTGACTGTGAGGAGAGGCATCATCTCTTTAAGACTAGTTTTCCCCAGCTGCAGGAGACGAGATGAACCAAGACAAGAAAAGTGACACCGTATGTAAGCGCTTAGTTCCTGGGATGTGATGAGTCACTACCACTGTGGCCCCAGCAAGTGCCTGGCACATTGTAGGAGCTCAATAAGTGCTTGAGTTAATGAATGTGTGAATGAATGAATGATTACTTAGTGTGGTTCCCCCTCCTTAATGGAGCAGCTGCCCGACCAACTCGCCCAGCTGGACCAGATGTGTTAGCCCTAAGAGAGGGGTACAAGGTGTCCCTGACTCCTCGCTTGACACCCGCCTGGGTGAGGACTACTTTACTTTCCTGGCACTGTGAGGTTTTACATTCGGAGAACTCCAGAATATAAAGCAGCAATCAAGGGCAGGAGGAAGTGATCGGATGTGGCTCCCGGCTCGTGGCGAGATAATTAGGTGTTTGATTGGCATCCTCTCTTAAGGACAGCCACCTCCAGGTCCTGCCTGCTGGAAGAGCCGGCGTGCTTTCCTACCTGATGTTTAGGGATGTGGTAGGGCCCTGAAGGTGGGGCAAGGCACTGAGTTGGGGGCAACTACAGGGGGAAGGGAGTTGAGGCCCAGGGTTGGCCAGCCTGTCTTTCATTCATTTATTTATACATTCATTTATTCAATAAATATTGAACACCAAATATGAGCCGAGCATTGGAGATACTTATATGATCCAAACAGATCAGGTTCTTGTCCTTCTGGAGCTGACATTGGAGGGGCGTAGGCAGTGGAAATAAACAGTCAACAAACAAGAGAAGTAACTACATACATGTGTCTGTAGCAAGTGGCATGAAGAAAAGTAAGCAGAGTGAGAGACAGGTAAAGTAGGAAGGAGGTGCTTGCTGTTTTGAATAGGATGGTGAGACAGGCCTCTGTGAGAAGGTGATGTAAGAGCCCAGACCAGAGGAAACAAAGGAAAGATCAATGTGGAATTCTGAGAAAATAGCATTTGGGGCAGAAGGAACAGTCAGTGCAAAGACCCTGTTGTGGGAATGTGCTTGATGAGTTTAAGAGCCAGCATGTGGCTGGAGAAGTGTGAGCAAAGGAGAAGTAGCAGGAAGTGGGGCTAGGGATGAATCACATGGAGCCGTGATGTTTTGGTGAGTACTTTTGGTCTTGGCTCCCAGTCGGTGCGAGCCATGGAAGAGTTTTGAGCAGAGGAGGGACAAGATGTGCTTAGGTTTAATAGCATCCTTGTGGCTGCTGGATGGGGAAGGTACTGGCAGCAGCAGGGAGCCCAGTGTGGAGGCTCCTGGGTTACCCAGGCAGGCGATGACAGTGGCCTGGCCTACGGCGGCCAGGTAGACAGGATGAGATGTGGTTAGATCAGACTGGTAGGATTTGCTGATAAAAACAGTGTCCCCACCACAGCCCTGGGCCTCAGGACATAGAAAGTTGCTACTCTCTTGGGGCCTTTAGGTTGGCATTGGCTCCAACCCAAGCAACACCTGAGGCCCCTGAGCACCCAGCCCTTACAGGCACTTCCTGCAACCTGGACCCCCTGCCAGCCACAAGTCTTTCACCCTGCCTGTGCCACCAAGGGGGATTGGATGCCATGAGTCCATTTAACACTGGTGAACCCTAGAGGCAGAGTGGCCAGGGGCTCTGCCTGAGCTCACAGAGCCAGTGAGCAAGAATGTCTGAATTTAAACCCACTCTGTCTGCCAAATGTCAGTTCTTGGGCTGCCTCCAATGAGAAGCAAATTGCCACTGGGATTTTCTGGAAGCCAGACCCGTGAGGGCTGCTAGGAGGGCCTGATGGACTATAGTTGTAATTATCTGTGTTCTCTTTGTGACCCATAACCCCATAAGGGCAGGACCTGGGTCTGGCTTGTTCCAGGCAACACTGTAGGTGCTTAAAAGGTGAGTAAATGCGTATAAATGGATGGATGGAGGAACAGACAAACAGAGGGACAGAGGCCCAGCCATGCTCCTGGTCTTCAGGCCACGTGGGTGCTTGTGGAGGACAGACAGGTCAGGGCAAGTTTATCCCGTCAGTATCTGGAGAAAAGAATCCAGAAACTTGAACTTGACAAGTTCAAGTCCCCATGATGCCACTTCCCAGCCATGTGACCTTGGATGAGTAGATACTCCGTGTAAAATGGCACCTGCATCACAGACCATTCGTTTGCTCCCCCAACAGATGTTTCTAGAGAATCCACTGTGTGCCAGGCACTGTTGGGAGAATTAAGTGAACTTTCGTGTGCCAGTTAGCATGGACCTAGTATCTCCATAGTAAGCCCTCTATGGGGTAGTTATTGTATTATTGTTATCACTGCACTGGGAGTTTGCTAAGAAGTGTTGGCAGTCTCACCCACACATCCAGGCCTCGAGGTTTGGCCACATTCCCCTTAATGGGCTCTTTGACCCGAATGTGAACTGTCTGTCACCCCTAGCCCAGCTGATGGAATGCAGTAAAGCTAGCTTGGCAGGGAACTGCTTCTCTTAGGCACCACCCCTTGCCCCAGCCTCGGATAATTGGCCCGATACATCTTGGCATCTGAAATTTACATACGGTGCAGGGAGTGATGGATGGCTCTGGTAACTGGGCTGTCTCTCAGCTGCAGCTCAGTTATCCATCTCGGCAGGCTGCGGAGCCATCCGTCTTGTCTCCTTGTTCGTGGCAGGCCGGCATGTGCCCTCCAACCCAGGTCATCCTGCAGCCTCCTCCCGGTGCTGGCCTCGGAGGCCCTCCTGCAGGCGTCACTCCCACCATGCTCCACAGCATCCCCTGAAACCCTTCTACTCGGTGTTCGGCTGAGAATCTGATGGTCAAGCCCTGAACGACTCTATGGACCAAAGATGCAGAATGAGACATTTGGTATGCACAGAGAGGGTCTTACCTTGCTTTTGCCACAAAGGACTTCTCATGCTTATATCTGCTAAGAGTCATTCATTCGCAAATGTTTATTGAGTGCCTACTATGCACTCAGCACTGAGCTAGAACCCCTGGCTACAGCTGTGAATGAGAGAGGTACAGTCCCCACCCTAAGGGACTGAAATTCCATTGGAGAGTGTGAACACTGAAGATCCTAGACATTATGCCCATCACTTTACCTACTTGCAATCTGGTTCTCAAGGGATCTTTAAAATAAATCTATGGGCACAAATTTTTACCTCCATTTTACAGACACAGAAACTAAGGTTGAGTCTTTTGTCCAAGGTCATGCTGCTAGTGAAGTATCAAAGCCAAAATTTGGATACAGGTCTGTGGGCTCTAAATTATATCATTGTTTCCCAGACAGACAAGACTCTTTCAGAGTTTCTGACACGTAGCATTCATTCATTCATCCATTCATCCATTTATTCTTTCATCCATTCATTCATTGGACCAACAATCATTTCTAGAGTGCATACTATGTATCGGCAACTGTTCTAGGCAATGAGTATATAGTAAGGTAAAAAGGACCAAAATCTGTCTTGTTCTTGTGGAGTTTTCATTGTCTCAAATAAGATAAGTGAAATACACAGTGTGTTTGATAGTGATACATGTTAAGGAGAATAAAACCAAATACAGGAACAGGGAGACCAGTTAAGTGTTATTGCAATAATCCCATTCCTCTGCCTGGAATGCTTACCTTCTGTCTGACACACACATCCTTGTGGCCCCAGGTCAAATACTCCCATCTTGGTGACCCTTTCCCCCCAGTCACAGTAAGTCATCTTGCTGTCTTTTCCCGTTATACTTTCTTCACACTTTTATACTGTATTTAGGCACACAGTGTTGGAATCGACCTGTCTTCTCCACTGTACTGTGAACTTTTCAAGGACAGGGACCATGTTAGCTGGTTTCTGCATACCTGTACCTGGCACAGAATTGTGGCTCAGTAATTAGTAAGAGGGATGATTGGATGGGGGTGGGTGGGTGGATGGATGATCAATTAGATGGATTATGGATGCATGAGTGGATAAGTGGATGGGTGATTGGACGGGTGTGGGTAAAGGGCTTCCATCCTAGGTAACACCTTCCTGGGCACTGGCAGCCCTTGCCCAAGGTGGGCACCACATAGTGATTCATTAGAAGGGGTAGGTAAAACTCTACCTCTCCCTTGCCCCATCAGTTTCCATCACCCCTCAGAGGCAAGACAGAAGATATATTAGGTTTTCATTCTTCCAAGCATGCTCTGGAGATCTTGTCTTCACATGTTGGCCTTTGTCCCCTTCTACCAGAATTATTTTAGGCCCTAGCTTGTCTACCTTGGTTTCTGAGCTCTTGGAGAATACAGGCTGTATCTGATTCATTATGGCCCTCCCCCTTATCTCATGCCTAGCACACTGGAGACCATGGATGGGTGGATGGACAGGTGAATGGATGGAGAGGGTCCATCATCTCTGGCCGGATCTCCCTGCAGTAAAGAGAAAGCGGAGTTCCATGTGTGTGTTTGGGGAAGTTGGTGACTGCTCATCCTGGTTTTCCAGGCCTGACCTAGAATTTCAACCATCACTTTGGCCACATATCCTTATAGGAGGTAAGGTACTTAGTACACTCCATAAATATTAGCATAAATATACTAATAGGAACTCAGAAATGTTAGCTATGAGCTCTTATTTTCTATAGGGAACTTCTTTCTGTGTAAGATTTCATTTGAAGACAAGGTTCTAGGGCTTTAAAAAATGAAATCTGATGTTTTATCATATATTTCCAAATAGGACAAATATATATTTGAAAGGACTAGCAGGAATACAAAAGAGATGCCTGGACTTGGAAGGGAGAGTTTATGCAGGCTTCCTGGAAGAGGGGACATTTAAATTGAGACAAAAGGATTAATAAGATCACTCACAAAGAAAGAATGAAATCATCCAGGCTGAGGGAATGAAGTCTGTGGAGCCATACAGTTGGGAGACCCTGCTGCATTTGGATTCCTGCAAAGAATTCAGTCTGGCTGGGAAGGAGAGGAGGAGAGGGGAGGATGGCAGGAGCTGACAGGGACCCAGTGACACCTGAGGTCCTCACTTCCTAAAGCCCGATCCCCAATAATAACTGCATTCTTTTTAGAAAGTGTCTTCTTAGAGTTGGTTTTGGGAGGACATGTCTGAATCCCCCAAAAGTGTGGTTGTCTTTGGAGCTGATTGTCTTTGAAGCTGACACATTGTATGTGCTGTCCCCCCAGGACATATGACGGGGGAACTGACATACATATACATAACTTGGGTTGCGTCTTAATGTGTTTCTTCTGTGAGAACATAGCATCTAGCCCGAAGTTTTGTATGTAGTTGACACTTTAAGATCACGTGTTGAATTTCAAAAGCAACTCTTGTAAGATTCCCCTTCCCTCCTGCTTGGGAGGCACAATTTAGCTCAGAATGTTCCACCTGCCTCCCTGGAGATAATTCACAGTACTCCTTCCCCACCTAAGACCCACCCTTCTCCCTGAGCAAATCCAATCTGTTAAACAGCTGTGTGACTTGAGCAGGTAGTCTAGGCTGTGTTCTCAGTTTCTTCATCTTTAAAATGGCAGAATCAGATTCAGGTAATTTTGAAGTGTGGGATGTAGACTGACTGCTGGACATGAGATGATTGTAAGCAGTCAGTAGACCAGGCTTTAGAGGGATCAACTCATGTCAGCAGGAGTATGTATTCCTTCTCAGTGCTCTTCCATTCCTTCTAACAAGAAGAAAGTCTGTCTGGTGCTACACTACCTTTAACATCTCTCTAGCATTTGGTAACTAACCTCCTTTTATACCAAAGACACATAGCAGTGCTTTGTTTTATTGGTAGTTTATTTCAATGGCTGCCATCTGTTTATGACCTGGGATTCTCTAGTGATTAAAAAAAAAAAAAAGTATCCTTTTCAAATGAACTTACTTAGGTCAAAAAGAAGAGGGGAGGTTTATTATGAAGGTCAAGAACAGGCAAACTTAATCTATGATGCTAGGGTCGGAATAATGGCTACCTTTAGGATGTATTCACAAGGAGGCACAAGGGAGCCTCTAAGATGCTGGGAACAACGACGAACATTCTATATCTTGATCTGGGCAATGGTTGCAAGCGTGTAGAAATTCAGTCTTAAAATTGAGCTTAAAGCTATACATGTCTTAAAAAGAAAGAAATAGGAGTCAATTTGAAGATAAATATTAAATAGTAATTCATGTGGTATATTAATATGGCAAAATGCATGCCAGAGGGGTGTGTGTGGTTGAAGTTTGAACAATGATGGACCGGCAGACCCAAGTTTCCTTCTGGTTCATAGGTTCCGAGACTCTGAGTGCTTTGAAGATCTAAGTCTCAAGGTTGCCCAGCACACTGATGGAAGATCCTCTCAGAGCTCGGGGCACTTGCTGGGCAGTGGGCACTTACGGTGGGGAAGCAGCAGGACTGTAGAGCCCATCTTCCCACAGAACCCTTCCATCCCACCCCAGCTTCTTCCTATTGCTCCTGGTCCTGGGTGCAGCTCAATCCCAGCTTCCTTTTTCTCTGTGCATTGGCCCGAGCCTCAGCTGCATCCATCATCTGCTTCAAGCTCATTAAAATTATTTCTTTTTAGTTGCAAATGGGCTGTTTATGATGATCATTATTTGAATGGTCTGCGCTGGGCTCCGGGCTGTCTGTCTGCTGCTGATGGCAGGTTAATCAGATGAGTCTCCTCCCGGCCTGGGCCTGGTCCAAAGTCTGGGGCTATGTTAATCATGGCTCCCCTAGGGCTGGGGGCTGAGGGCCAGGGTGGGAGAGGAATGGAGTTCTGCTTGATCATCAAAGGAGGGCCTTGCTAGTCGTGTATGTGTGTAGTGGCTCAGACATTCATTTCTAAAACTCTGCTTCTAAATCTCAGCTTCAGACCCGTACTGGTTTACGTTTATGAGAGTTTTTTCCATTCCTTTAAAATAAATACAGTGCTGGGATCTTTTTTATTTTAAGTGTTTTTACTTATTTTTTTTTAAGATTGTATTTATTAATTTGACAGAGAGAGAAACAATGAGAAAGGGAACACAAACAGGGGGAGTGGGAGAGGGAGAAGCGGGCCTCCCAGTGAGCAGCCCCGATGCAGGGCTCCATCCCAGGACCCTGGGGAAATGACCTGAGCCAAAGGCAGATGCTTAAAAATTAAGCCACCCAGGCACCCTATATTTTGTTATCTTAAATAAGCTCACAACCCTGAGATCAAGACCTGAGCTGAGATCGAGTCAGACACCCAACTGACTGAGCTACCCAGGCACCCCAGGCATATTTATTTTAAAAGACTCATTGATTCTGTTGTTGGCCCTTTGCTTTGTTAGTGTTCAAATGCCCTATCTTTTAGGATGAGTGGGAGTGGTTTTTAATGTTTTTCTTTGATGCAGTAAAACTTGGCTATACTCTGTTGATCTTCCTTTTTCTTTCTTTGGTGATATTTTTATGGACCTGTGAAACCCAGAACTCTTAGAATCACTGATCTAGTGATGAGACCTGAGATGTTTTCTGAACTCTCAGTTTATCCAAATAACAGAATAATATCAGCCAACATTTATTGAACACTTGGTCCTGTGCTTGATGGTTTATACAATTATACCATTTAAAACAAGCTCCCTGAATATCCCCCGGCTAGTGGAAGAGTGGAGCAGAAGTCCTACGAAGAGCCAGGCATTATAATTTTGCCTTTATTATCCACCAACGGGATAATCCACACCTGTATTATTAGAATTGACTGTAACTTATTTCTTAGTTGCTTCGTGAATCCCAAACAAACACACTGATGTGCTTATTACATGAGGTGAGGTACGTAAGGAGCTTAGCATGGTACCCGATACATATAAGCACCCAAAGAATGATAATTATGATTATTATTTACTATTACTGTTATTGATGATTTTGTTTTTAGTGAGCTTACCATAGAAATGTGGCAAGAACTTAGGGTTGAAGTATGAGCATTAGAAGTAGGCAAAGTTGAGAAGAACATAGACATTGTTTGCTCTTCTCTGGCTCAACAGGAAAGACACCATGAGCTGGGCTTAAGCAGGCTTGGGGCTGGGGGTTCTGACAACATTCCCCAGCCTGGTGTTGCCTCTGCTGTGACTTCAGTGTGGATGCAGCAGACAGATTTATACCCACCAGCATCCTGGGAGGTTCTGGTGAAGGGATTCAGTCACACAGCATAATTGTCTGGTACAACACTTCAAGTCATTGGACTTATCCTGCTGTGAAATTTCCTCTCAGGGCCTGGGTTTGCTGTTTAACTGAGGAGTCCAAGTCCAACACCAACCAGGTATATTGTTTGCTGTGGTGTGGGGAAGGACAGTGTCCCAGAGATTAGAACATAATGTCAGAAACTTGATAATCCAAAACCACATCATGTCCGCCCAAGTCCCTGTTCTGCTTGTTCTGCAGCAACATAAAATCACATCTTTGTCTCCAAGACAGATGAGAAAAACTAAGGGAACCTGTGAGCATTTTATCACAACTCGCTTTGACCATGACACTCCAGTTCCTTCTCTCCTGCCAAGTGAGGTTCTGTCCACCTGGCTGCACCACCTGGTTGAATTTTACCTACCTTTGATCAGTCCTTTTGCTGCAGACTTCTCCCTAGTCACTCAGTATTTTGGTTGTGGTCGATTGTAGTGTCTTTATTGGAAACTATTTTTTTAAATGATAAATCTAAAGTGGCCTTTTTTCTCCTGTCACTCTGGTGGACTGTCAGAAACTGCTTCTGTCTCTCCTCTCTAATGATACCTTCTTCTTTACCCGGCTTAAAATTCCATTGAGCATTTGTACCAGCAGCGCCTGCACCTTCAAGTCGGTGTGTCTAGTGCTGTGGCATAGAATTGACTTCAGCACCTTGGAGAGCACCACACCTCTGAAGCCCCACTCTATTTCACTACTTTCATGACTTGGCCTTCTCTCTTCTAGTCCCGTGGTTCTCCAAGAGGTTAGACGTTTCTCCAGAAATAGAAATTCCCTTCCCAGTTTCTCCCTAAGGCACCCTAGGCAGAGACACTTCTACTGGGCTTGGGGTAGGCTCTCCTGCCTCTGATGGGTATGAGGTTTATGGTGCTACGGTGAACTGCTATAGAGCAGATTTACCGACTCAGACATGATATAAGACAATTACCATGCATTTCGTCTCTTACAGGGAAAAGGATTTGCAGCGGGTTAATAGTACTTTTATTTCATTATCTAATGGTAAAAGTGTTTCATTGTGTGTGCAAGATGAATGCGTATTAGCGATGACAAATGGGGTCTTTCAACACGGTGCCGGGCCTCATCATACATATGTTAGATTAAAGAGTTCACCCTAGAAATACACTCTTGCATCTGCGTGTGTGTTTTTAATAAATCTGATTGCAGAAATTTATTGCATCACCGGATTTAGGAAATTATGGGGCTTGATTGCTGCAAATATAATCGGGTGATATATACAGAAATGCTCCTCGAGTTATGGTCCAGAAAAAAAGCCCATCTCGGGATGGTGCAAGAAAGCAGCAGACCACATAAACAGAGCATTTCTTGAATTATGCAAATGAAACCCATGACAACTCATGGTGAATTGTACTCCCCTTGTGAGACTGCCACCATTAAAGCGAAGAAAGCCAAGAGAGGGGTGATCAAATATACATGTACAACCAGCAGACGCTGTCTGTGATGTGTGTGAGCTGGAGCGGCCCCCCTTCCATCCCTCACTCTTTTTTTTTTCCCCTCGACGGTACGTCCTGTAAAAACCTGGTCTGGCGCCTTCATTGCACATAAGCAGGCAAGGCACCTTCCAATCCCTTTCTTCTGAATCCAGGAGTCTTCAGTGAAATATTTCTTATACTTGAAGTGAACCTTAAATGATTTACTGCAGGATACACAAAAGGTCAGCTTGCTTCTTATTGGCACCTTCATTTTTCCAAAATCTACTGAAATTAAAAAGCCATCTATATCTTAAAAGGCGTATTTATGAACCCTTAAGTGTAAGTAAGTCATAGTTGGAACAGTTCCCACCTCTGATATATGAAAGCTGTCGACAGCACTTTCTTACACTATAATATGCCCATACAATATGCCGCACTTTACTATTTTGACACGGTTTGGAGATGTTTTCTACAGTTACTGACAAGCTTATGCCATCACTCCTTTGGAAATTTAAGAGGTGGGGCAGAGGGGTGGGGGAGAGAGTGAAAAAAAAAAAAAAAAAAAAACCTCCACCCAACTTTATGGGAGATTATTGATCTTCCGATGAGCAAAAAAAGCTGTCCTGGATTTTTTTCAGTTGCATCCCGTTTTGTAAATTATTCATTTGTGCCAGGAGTCAATATCCTGTCTTTTCTCTCAGCTTTGTAAGTTAAGAAAACTTGTTCAGAATGCTGTTTTGTACGATGATGAAAAAGGAAAAGGAGGGGAAAAAAATCTTTCTCTTTTCTCTCTCTCTCTCTCTCTCTCCCTTTTTTTTTTTTTTTTTTTTTGTATTGTTTCAGAAGGAGCTTAATTCCGTCGCTTCCGAGCTGTCTGCACGGCAGGAGGAGAGTGAACATTCTCATAAACATTTAATTGAACTCCGCCGGGAATTTAAGAAAAATGTACCTGAGGTACAGTATATTTGCTGTTATAGAATTAACTCAGTAGGAATGCAGATTTTTCTCTGTTCAAACTGTATTTTGGAAACTGTAGACATAAGTGACTAACAAGAAAAGAAGCTAATTAGCCACAAAGAGACATTACAGCCCCCAACCTTTGGGTGTTTCTTGGTATAGTGGCGCTCAGTGGTGCTATCTAAAGTGAGGGCAGGATGCTTCTCCTTTGAAGTCTTTGTTTCTTCAGGCTCCCTAAAACATCCACTACCCCCCGATATTCATCTCTAGTCAAATGCTTGGCCTTGACAGCAAAGACAGTTTGTCTAGGGTTCGTGATCTTATTTTCCTTTTCCATTGGTGTCGGGGAAGGACAGCTCTGGGCTCCTCCACCCTCTCTGGGCCTTCCCTCAGTCTCCTCTAAAACACCTCCCGCTGCCATAAAGAGGCCTCCTTCTTCCCCTTCCCTTCTTGCTTTGCAGCTCCAGCCACCAGCTCTGACTTTCCCAGCTGCCCTAAGGGTGGTCCAGACAGAGCAGTCCTGTCCCCTTACCCCCATAGCATAAGGGCCTCCCAATGGAAGAGACTAGAATGGGCATGTTTTTGTTCTTTACAGGAGCGAATGTGTTAATTCCTTTACTTTCTCTGTCAGGCCCCCTGTTGCTGCTCAGATCTTTTTAAAAAAAAAAAAAAAGGATGAAATAAACACAAAGAGGAATAATAAAGCCTTCTGATTCCATGTAATGTTATCAAAGATGTGACACATCAGAGCCACTGGGTAACAGAGACCCTGACTGCCCCCAAAACCAACTTTGCTTCTCTGTGGTCAGCAGAGGTTAATAGTTGACCTCTCTGTCCTAACCTACTTGGGAGGCCCGGATCTTGGAGGAGGGTGGGGCAGCATTTGGCATTCTGAAAGTATCAGATGTTGATTCCACTCTGCCTGTTAGAATCACCCAGGGGACCTGCTGCCCTCTTCCTGATAGAGGAGGAGGCCATGGAAAGATGGAGAAGAGGCAGGCCAAGCAAGGTATTGGGCTACATGAGCACAGAGTGGTCAAGTCTTCTAGCTGTGAAATTCTCCTCACAAGTCATAAGGACCTTCAGTTCTTCAAGGCAAGAGAGGGAAGTGGACTATAGCTAGAACTTGCCCATGGAGCAAGTATGGAAGGAATCTTAGGTTTGTGAGGTGAGAGAAGGAGTAAGAGTCTCAGGTCCAAGTGTCTCCCATGTCACGCCTTCAAAAAGGCCAATTCAAGTCCTGGGCTTGACTCCTCGAGCTAAGAAGGCATAGGTGATGGTGAGCACCCTTTGCTTCCTTCTTGGAACAGAGAACAATTTGGTATTTAAGCTGATTTTCTGCCCAGAAAGAGGATGCCAGAAGCTTGGCCTCTGACTCTCCATTCTGTGGGATGCACAGATGAAGCAGCCCTAGATCTTCGCAGACCTACGTGCCCTCACTCTGGTCAGCACAGATTCTCCATCTCATCCTCCCCTCCCAGGCCACATGGGAGCCCCCAGGTGATAAGGGAAATCCAGGCCAGGTTTTAAGCCTCTGAGTTAAGCTTACATAATTTTAATACTGCATAATTATGCAATTATGTAATTAGGAGGAATAAGTTTCCATTCCTATTATAGTCGCGCCTCTGAAAATTCTCTTTTTTGGAACTAGTCTCTCCTGATTGGGAGAGTCATGCCAAGGCTTTATTTAAGAACATCATCTGGCTGGTGCCCAACTCACCTCCTGCTGGTGCCTATGCTCAGCTTCCCTCCCAGGGGTGAAGCATACAGGACAGGGGGCTTCTAGAAATGGTCAGCATTGGCCCAAAGTCCTGCCAACCCACCCCCACCCCCACCCCAGGCCCTCAGATTTGAATTCCCTTGAGTGTGGCGTTATGCAGATAGCTTATTTGGGTTGCCTGTTGACCTGCATCCAAAGCCAGCCTATCTCAGGACCTTGGTCTCCCCTTTCAGAAAATCAGGGGACAAGAGAGATGATTTCTGAGGCCCCTTCCAACTGCAACATTGCCTGAACGTGGACCAGAGGTTTAACCTGCTGATACGTTTTATTTGGTCTGTAAAGTCAGTTGGGTTTTACAATAAGTTACCAACATTTGGCATCTCAGTAGATTTCACCCAAAACCCCAGATTTCTAGTATCTTTTGAGACTCTTTGGTGGATCTGGTCACACAGGGGCTCAATGCCCACATGGCGGTCACCAGCTAGAGCTGAGCAGCTGCTACCTCCATTACACGGTGCTTGGGGCTCTCCCGATCCTTGCCTCCCAGCCTGCCTCCCGCATGTCCATTCCCTGCACCCCGGCCTCTGTGGGCACTTGAGTTCACAACCTGGGACCTGGGTTTTCATGCATTTCCTTTTCCATGGCTCAGCACATGCACTCATAGCTCCTTATGATCAAATCCACTAGATTCGCACACTCTCCCTATGTCCCCCCTGAAGATCCCAAACATACCATCAGTATATCACCAGCTCCAAGGAGCCCTGGGGGACACTAATCAGTGAGGAGGGGTACCCAGGACCCAGAGGCGGGATCATTTTCAGGGACAGAAACACAACCTTATCTTGTAATTAAGAGATTTATTCTTTACCTGAACATATGTATTCTTGTGCCTACGTCTTCCTTCCCTGCTTCTCTCTACTGTCCCCTCTCCCCACGCTCTGGAGCCCCCCTCAACTCCTTCCGCAGGGGTCTCTTGTGGGACGTGACTGACAGCAGTCATGGAGTCACTCGTGGGTCTCAGGAAACTGAAGCATTTAGGGTTGGAATCTTGGTGACACTAGGTTCTAAAAGGCTTCCCTCTTGCGTGCTGGGGAGAACTCACAGGAGCCAACCAAGGGAGCCCTTGGGGCTGAGAACCTCATGGTCACTTGTGAAAGGCAGGAAGTTAGGGTCCAGAAACAGGAGACTCCCTTCTGAAGACAGCTCACTACCACAGAGTTCATCAGACATTTACAGAGCCCCTCCTCTGAGCTGGGCACCAGGGGGGTGCCAGAAACCGCCCGTTCTGGAGAAGAAAGAGAGACAAGTACAGAAGTGATGTTGCTAAAATATAAAATGGAGTCTTTTCCAGAGAAGGGCAGTTGGGTGGGGAAGCAGACAGAGATGGCCACCTGAAGGAGACAGCCCTGAGCAAATGTTTGAAGGACAGAAAGTTTTTATGAAGGGACTTTGGTGACATGCTGCTGGGTGTGGAGAGTCGAGCCCACCTCTTCAGCAAGTGTCAGTCGTAGAATGCACCACTAGTCCCATGAGCGCTTTGCGTAAAAAAACGTTCTCTGGTCAGATCTGTTCGGGAAGCACTCCTTCCTTCCCACCTCTTCTGGAAGTTCCCAATGTGCATTATACTAAAGGCTCCAAAAAGTCCTGCAGGGAAGAAACTTGATGTTGGACTTTATTTCCAAGGCTGATTTGGCTTGGCACCCTATGTGTGTGTACACGTGCGTGTGTCTGTGTGTAGGTGTATATATGAGAACCCCTGAGGAAATCCCATGGAGCACACGTCCCACGGGATACCTTTGGGCAATGCTGGCCTGGGGGGACAACAGTGCATTGCAAGCAGGGGCCACGGGGGTATCCCACCTGGCACTGTGGTGAACTCTTCGCTGATCTCTTTTTCAGGAAATCAGAGAGATGGTGGCTCCTGTATTAAAAAGCTTCCAAGCTGAGGTAAGACCCAAGGCCCATGGCATGCCACAGAAACATTCCCTGCTTCCCTTTCCTGTCCCCCCTGGAGTTGCCAGAGGAAGCCAGCAGCCTCTGGAAGCTTAGGAGAAACCTGCCCATCCCCACTGCAGACTCCACCCCATTCTTTACAGATCAGCCAGTGGTGACATGATGAGAACGGGTTCTCTGTTCTATTGGATGGGATTCTGTGCTGGTCCCAAGAAATCTCCCTCTCCCTAGACTTTGTCCAGCCTTACAGCAGCTCTGCTATATACAGTTTCTATGACCTTGAACAAACCACCTCACCTTCCAGGCTTGGTTTCCCATTTTTAAAATCAAGAGGTTTGAAATCGGTGACTTTTGCTGTCCCCTGGCATTCTGCTTGGCTTTGATTCTCTAAAGTGGTCTTGCAGAGAAGTCCAAGTAGTCGCCAGCCCACCCTGAAATCCTCTCTACTGACCCACCATCTGAGTATAAAACCAACCCTACTGACGTTCTCTCCTGACAACGCATCGGTCCCTATTTCCTTCGGCAGTAGCTGGGCTGTCTTCAGCCGGTTATTTCTCTGGCCTTCCTAGACCTCTGTCATGGGGCTGAACCTCCCCCCCTCCTCTTGGCTTGACTTTGCGACCAGGATTCTGAAAATGTCCGCTTGTCCTGCTGGCAAGGGAGGCAGGCGGGGAAGAGAATGGAGTTACACTGAGGCAGGGTAGTGCAAGGGGAAGCCATTTGTCAAATGTTCCATCTTCAGGGGGGCTCTTCTCAGTCTCCCTGGATTCAGGCAGGACCTGGGAAGGATTGGCCCTTCTCCGAGCTCTCCGGTGGAGATGCAGTTTAAGTCTGTCGTCCGCCAAGCACCACATTACTTTAAATCTGTCTCTTTGGAACCGCGTAAGCGCATAAGGCAATATTAAAGTAAACAATAACTAGATTTACACAAATGTCGCTGATTTCCATATTTTTCATCCCTTCATTTTATTACTCAGTTGACTGATGTGCTTATTTATTTATAGGGCCATCCAGTATTGATTCATTTGGTTGTGAGGTGCCTGATCTGAAAGAGGACGGCAGCGGGCTGGGGCGGGAGCTGGGGGAACATACCAGAAAGACCAATATTGTTGGGAATTTGTTGTCATGGCTTTGTGTTTTTAAAAAAGAGGTTCCCATCTGCCAGGCCCTGGTCCCATGAGGGGCTCTCAGTACACAAGCCCTCTCAGGCAGCTGATCCTCAGGGCAGCCCAGAGATAGGCACTGAGCGTCACTTTCTCAGCTGTGCCCTTGCTTCGGCTGGTATGGACAGAGCTTCTCTTAGCCACTTAAAGCCTCAGTTTCCCTATCTGTTCATGGGAGTAAAGACACTCCTGATCTTTTTTGTGTTGTATAAGGACTGAGAAATAATGTAATGCCTGGCACACAGAGAGCTGCCAGGCAGTAAAGAGCAGACTTCGGAGCCAACCTGGGATGAACCCTGCCTCTGCCGGTTCCTCACTGTTTGACCTTGGACAAGTTCCTTAGCCTCTCTGTTACTTTGTCTTCTTATCTGTAAAACTGGGTAATCATTCTATCTCCTTCATAGGGTCATGACTGAGGAAGAACAAAGTGCTTAGAACATTGCTTTATTTTAGTGGTCCTGGTTATTTTATTATTCCTGTTATCCATCACCTCCAGTGCCTCTGCTCGTCTTGGACTGGATTCTACCTCTTTCTGAGTTTGTGTTCAAGGCTTTTCTCCAAAAGGGGGGGCTTGCTATCCCTGAAGGAAACAGCCGTGACTTACATCACCTTTTCAATAGGAGAAAGAGTTCAGTGTTAACGTTTGGATAATGATCCAGAGATTACCCCAGTGCCACGTGGCAGAAAGCACGTGCAAATCAGACTGAGACAGGCCCAGCCTGAATCTCAGTCCTGCTGCTTCCCTAGCTGTGTGGCTGGGGAGAGGTTCCTTAACCTCTCTGAGCTTCAGCTTTTCTCCTCTCACCAATGAAGTTAGCAGTAAGGATTCAAAGAACTAAGGGTAGAGGCAGTTGACACCGTGTCTGGCACACAGCTGGTATTCAGTAACTCACTGAGAGAGAGCAAGTTTTAGTGGGTCCGAAAGGGAAGACGAAGCTGAATTCTCATTTCCAAATCTATGTAGCATGTTGAATTCACTGTTTTAATAGCTGAGGATCTCCAAATAACTTCGTTAATTTTCTTAAGAGGGCTTTCCATCGTCCCTTTAATGTACCAAAAAGACTACATTTGTCTGGAGTTTTATTCCTGAAACCCCTGCTTTCCTGATGATCTATTGACTAATCCGTCCCAGCCGCCAGGTCCCTCCCCGTGCCTCAGGGGAGAAACGGCGCCAAAGAAAGGTGTTAATAAAAAGCATCTTCTTCGTCCAGAACAAACTGCTCACGCACAAGCCGTTTATAATCCAAATTTGATTTTCATTTTAATTTTTTTAATGAGGGTTCATCCTTTATGCCACTTCCCTCTCGCGATCCACCAGGCTCCAGGCTCAGAGCTGAGGATTCCCAAGTGGGCATTAATCACCTCCCAGGAATATTCCCTGAGGCAAACACCGTCTCAAGTCACATAAAGTAGCCCATAAAACGCCAGGGCTGAATATCGTACCCGTCATTCCTTCTTCCCCAGTGTGAGCCTCTTGTTGAAATATAACATGTTCAAGTTCATTCCTTAATTTCACTTCACCGGCCGTGGCGTATAAAGAATCTGGGCATCCTCTTTATCTCTTCATTCCGTATGTGTGTGGCCTTTTTTTTCTTTCTCGTGTGTATGTGTGTGCATGTGTGCGTGTGTGTGCCACGCACTCACACTGGTGGGAGGGGTGCGGAGAGGAAGTGAATTTGCCCTGCTGTGAATCAAGGAAGGTTTTTCTCTCCGCCTTGATTGCTTAAAGGACAGTCTTGATTCCCCCTGTTCAGGGAAACAAAGACAGCCAGAGAAGGTGGCTTAATGGAGACAGCTTGAAATGGCCAAAGTTTGAATATCCTTGCGCGCAGAGAAAAGAGCAAGACGAAAGCCCCGCTAATTACAAAAGTTGCTTTATGAAAGATAATTCAAAGCAATAATTTAGCAAACATAATCAAGTCGCACAGATGGGGTTGTTGATGGATGGATTGCAACATGCAATTAGCAGCTCTCGCAGTTACATATCATTAACCCTCCGAGCACAAAAATTATTTTCTCATTATTAGTTGAAAAGGTAAAATTAAGCTGACTAGACAGTAAAGGAACAAACTACAATTAATTACCTTCATTTATTACAGTCATTATTTTAAACTTATTTTTACTTGGAGAGCGAGATGAAAACATCTAAATTAAAAGTTTTGTTATGCTAAACCAGAGGTGAAACTTTTCTAAGGAGTGTGTGTGCTGGCCCAGCCAGGAAAACAGCAGGACCACTGCAAGGGTTTTTTTTTTTCTCTCTGCTTCCTTCTTCTTCCACCAGGAAGGGGATGTGGCCTGTGAGATAGAAAACCCTTTGGCGGAGTCAGAGCAGACACATTAACCAGGGCCTGATGGAAACACTGCCATTTGGGACCCACGGGGGCTGCTGCCTCCTCTGACCCCCTAGGGTCTAAGTCCCAATCAAACACTGACAAACACGTGACGTTGGCAGGTGCCTTCACGTCTCTAAGCCACTGATTCCTCATGACAGCTCCTAGGATTGCGTGAGTTCAGTGAGATCCTCTGTCAGGTGGCTGGCGAGTCATTGGTTCTCATCATGGGGGGGTGTGTTTGGTGGCACGGAGCCAAGATATGCTCTCTCTGTCCTCTCAGGACCCAAGGAGTTTGTGCAGCATGACCACCCTCTCAGAGCTTAGAGATGAGACCGAGGTACCACTTATAAGAGACATACTCATCATCTGTTGAATCCCTGCAATCACTTATTCACTCAACAAACCTTCACGTTATCCCTATTGCATATCAGGTGGTGTTCTAGGTGCTGGACACAGTGAAGGTCATGACCTGGCAGTCAACTAGATGCTTCTTGATGTGGGGGAGGGCAAGTGGGCAAGTATTTGTGTCAGTTCCAGAAGGGCCGCCTTTCTACTGGGCGCCTCACAGGTCCACTTAACAGATACTCCTGGAACATTTACTATGTGCCAGGCTGTAAGCGAAAGCTGTGGAAGGTCCAGAGATGGTGAGACACCATCGCTGCCCTTAAGGAATGTCACTAGGGGTTCATTGAGTCCCTGTGATCGAAATAATGCCCAGTCATGTCAAGAGCTCATGGGAGGCCTCTTGATTTCCTCCCAGAGCTTCTGCTTCTTTGCTGAACCTCACACACTACCTCCCAGGCCCTGCATAACTGCATTCTGTCCGACATTCCCCCACAAGAGATGGAGCTTGGTTTCCATTCTTTGAATCTGGGCCTGATGGAGGTGACCCTCTGCCAGTAGCAGGTGGAGGCCTTCAGCAGACTTGTAGTGCTGTCTCTTGCGTCTTCCAGCCCCACCTGTATGTAGGCCCTGGGGGATGAGATTCCATATGCAGGAGAAAAGCTGGGAGCACCAAGGCCCCAGCACCAGTCAAGGAGCCATGTTGGCCATCCAGCTCAGTGGAGCCATCAGGCAATGCAGCTGTAGCAGCCACCTGGCTGTGACTGCCTGAGAGATGACAAGAGAACTGCCCAGCTGAGCCCCATCAACCCATAAAAGCATGAGAGATAATAAGAAGTAATTGCTCTGGGCCACTCCATTTTGGGGCGGCTGGTTACACAGCAGTAGATCACCAGAATAGCCAGGATTCGAGAGCGCCAAATTCTTTCCCCTCTTTCCCCTGATGCTCAGCTGTCTTCTGCTTCTCTCCTCTCCCCTCTCTCTTCCACCTTCTCCTCCCCTCCCTCAGCCTTTTAGCAGATTTCAGCCTTCTCAAAACATTTCCCCCAGCACCAAGTTCTTTGGCGTCCATCTCTGGAGAGCACAGCCTCCCCGCCCCCCGCCCCTCCAATTCCAGAGGGAGAGGGCCGGTTGCTCCCAGAGCAAAGTGCCTCATGTTGCCCTGCAGACACTGAGGTGGGGAGGGTCAACAGTTTAGAAGATTCTGTCTCTTCTCCTTTGTATTTCTTCTGATGGGATTGAGGTACAACTCTGAGACAAACCCCAATGGCCAAAGGAGTCTAGAGCAGACCCAGTGGAAGGTTTGTGTATGGAGGAGCAGAGAGGTGGTGTTGAAATAGAGATTTGCAAGAAAGCAAAAGATGGAGTCTCCCTGCCTCCCCTGCAGCTCATGTAGGTGGCAAAATAGAGCACTGTGACCTCCAGCTTGACGGCTCTGCCTCTGTGGATGTTTGTTGGGTGAGTGGACAATTTAGTCAATCAAGGAGCAAGTAAATATGTTTACCTGTAGTCCGGTCAGGTATCCTCTACTATGTCATCTCTGAAGTGGGATGGGGACACTTGTCCCCCGATTCACATGGGATCAGGGGTGCCACAATGGTCAGAGATATAAGATGTTATGACCTGCTGTAGTTCGAAGCTTTCCAGAATCTTCCCTGCAGGCCTCACCAAGGCCAAAGGTGCCAACACTGTCTCCCCTGAGTCCCTCTCATTTTGAGGTGGGCACACAGCTAGAAATGCCTTCTTTTGCCCACATTGGCTTGCCAGGATCTTGTGGTTGATCAGACCTGGGCCACGATGCCCATGGTGTCCCCTCCTGATCTGGGTGACTCTAAAGCCTCATTGTCCACTGTTATCATTTAGTAAGCAGCCAGCCTTGGCACTAAAGGAGAACCTTGCATTTGTTAGAGAAGTCTCTCCACGTGACTTTCCTTGCACATCGACTATATGCTGCACACTTTCTAATGGTTATGTCATTTGTTTTCCATAATATGTCTGTCAGGGAGAGGTTCTGTGATTATCCCCTTTTACGTTTGAGGAAACCAAGGGCTCACAGAGGAGGTAGCCAGCACCCATCCAGTGCCTCGGTCTGCACCTGCGGCCAGGAGGGAAGCAAGGGAGCATGGATTCAGGCCCAGGAGGGTGGTGTAGGATGATGAAAGTCCTTAGGGCAGAAACCCCAGGTCATTGGGTCCCACCACTGACCGGCCCCTGCCTGCCTCTCCCCTCAGCAAGCAGACAGCCTGACTCGTTCCTACCTCAGAGTGTTTGTATTTGCTGTTCTCTTTGCCTGATTCACTCCTTTCAAGTGTCAGATCCTCCTCCGGGAGTAAGGAAGCCCTCCCTAACCAGCTCCCCCCCCTCCCCCCGCCACCTTTCACAGCACAGCCCTTACACTTACCCAGCAGGATATTTCCAGGTGCCGGATCATTCAGGCCTTGGGGCTGCTTCCAGGGCTTTGGCTCTGACTTAGAATTGGGTGGGAGCCACAGGAGACTTTAGAGCAGACCAGGTCAGACTCAGGTTTCAATAGGATCCTTCCCAACTGCTAATCAGATGGCATGAGGTAGGGTGTGCTTGGCCTTTCAGAGATGACTGAGAGGAGGTGGCTGTGCCCCTTGTACCCTCTACCTGACCCCCTCTTCACCACCTCCATCCAGTGCCCAAAGCCTGAAATCATTGTTGGCTTGAAGGAACACCACCTGTTCCGGCCCCAAACACTGAGTATCTTTTTTCCCTCCCAGGCACTCAGGGGCAGGGAAGGAGGTCCTAACCCAGGACAAGATTCCAAGGAGGTCAATCCGTGTTCCTGCAGCCGAGCTGCCTGAGAGGGCATGGAGGGGTTCCTCACGGCTCAGCTCACCTAAGACAGACATGTCTCTGCCTGCCCGGGTCCACAGTCCGCCAGCCGGCCCTACAAGCCATGTTGTAACTTGGTCCCTATGCTCTCCTCTTGTTCTGCATGTACCTGCCAGACTCCTGCCCTTCCCTTTGAGCTGAAATTTAATTACAGGGCCCCCCCCTTTTTTGGCCTTTTTACATTGTTTGCTCTTCCAGCTATCTTTGCTGTCCTAATTCCCTTGCTCCCCAAACTACCCTTTGTCAAGAGGCTCCGAGCACTGGCATGACCATCGTTTGTAAGTGAGGTTTATTAGGGCCACAACTAACATTAGATGCATGTAGTCCTGACCAACCAGCAAGATCAGGAAGAAATGGCCTCGCTAACCGGAACCCACTGAGAAAGACAAGCACTGGGGGCATGCGTGGACTCTGGAGCCAGGTTGGCAATAACTTACTTCCTAGCTGTCTGCTTCCTGGCTGTGTGTCCCTGGGCAAGTCACTCGGTCTCTCTGGACCTCAGTTTTCTTGCTTTTCATGGAAATAACCCTCACATCAGTCATAATGAGACTGATGTGAGGGTTGAGCCGATACTTGAAAAGCCCCGGGAATAAAGCCCAGCACGTAGTGCGCGCTTCTTGAACATAAGTCGGCGTTCCACCTGGGTGAGCTGAGACTTGTGTCATCACGTTTATTCTTCCCACAAGCCTCATGAGTAGGCTTCTGGTCTCACCCATTCCTCACATGAGGTCACTGAGGCTCAGCAGCCAGCAGATTTACTGAGCCCTTAGCAAAGTGTCTCATGCGTCCCTACCTGTTGGCAGCAGGTGAGAGAGGCGCTGCTGGTATCGGCCTCTCTTCCAGGTGAGACATGGGTTGCTGGCCTGAGCTCACTCAGCTCTTCACCAGCAGGGCAGAGGATGGGAGAGGCAAACCTCAGCTTGAAGGGCTGAACAGAGGTCTGGGGCTGCAGGAAGCACTGAAGATATAAATTCTAGATTGAGGGCTAAAATTGGACACTTGCAGGTGGTTAGGACCGGGGAGGACCTCATTGCTCAGCCAGATGCATGCCTTTCAGATGTGACCTCGCTGAGCTTTTTCAGCTAGAATCCACTAGGGAAGCCTGACCCATAACGGAAGCTGGGATTCAAACCCAGGTCTGCACACCCAGCCCAGAGTGTAGCATATAGTAATTGCTCAGTAAACAGGGTGTCACGTACAAGATGCCGTGAGGGCTTTATCCCTCTCACTGCCCCCTAGCTCGCACACATGCACACACATTCCCTACCATCTCCTCTTTGATGACTTAATAACCTTGATGGTGCAGTCCTGCTTGGCTCCCATAACGAGTCTTGCCCCTTTGGCTTTACCCTGCCCAGCTTGGGGTAAAACTCAGAATGAACTAAACATCTTTCTGAATTTAATATTAAGAACCCGCCAAAGCGTCATTGAACCTGTCACGCTGCATTACAACCAAATTAAGAACCAGCAGCGATCCTCTTTCACTCGGTATCATATGCCTTATAAAGTAAATTATTAATGCTTTTTTCCCCCCAGTTAAGCAGTTATTTGCAGTTGTTCCGGGTATTTCTCATTAGAAATAACATCATCTAAAGAACGATATTGATTGATTTTTTTTAATCTTGGAATCATGGACGTGAACCACATATTTATATGACATTCCCTTTAACTAGAATTCTCATGCTTTATTTTTATATTATTGATCTTTTTGACACGAATTGCTTTTTGGCCTTGTGCAAACGTTGTAAGCTTTCCGCCTGCAGAGGAATGGGTCGGCGTCTGGGCTGGGCTGGGAAGAGTGATCGCTCCAGCGGCGTGGCGGTAACATTCCCGCACATTTAACAACAATTAGTCTATGCTGACGCCATGGTAGGCTTTCGTGTATGAAAATTTACAAGCCTTTTAATGGACTGCATTATGGAAGGCCATGCGGGGCCAGTCGGTGGGGAGATGAGGCCGCCGGGCACGCATCCATCTTGTGGCACTGTCAGCCAGTGTCTCTTAGCACTCAGATCTGCCCGGGGTTGGGGAATGGCAGGGAGCAAAGCAGAAGCTGCCGCAACAGAAGGCCCACAATGCTATCATGGGACGTGTGGCCATTCTCACGGTCATTCATGCGTCCATCCAGTAGATGTTTGTTGAGCACCTACTATGTGCCAGGCACCTACTACGTGTCCCAACATGAGGTGGTGAGCATTAGTATTCACTCATGTTCAAGAGATAGTTGAGCACTTGCTGTGTGCCAGGAACTGTGCCAAGTACTGACAGTGAGAGGGTGAACACCAATTACTTAATCATTGGGCGCCCTTGGATATAAGCTGAGAGATGCATAGACCTAGGTTCAAATCTCTGTCCTTTGGCAGGGTTTTCAGTGAACCTCAGTTTCCCTGGCTACAAGATAAGGGTAGTAATAAATATAAAATAGGGATCCTCCCAGGGACCCATGCAGATAAAGAACTCGATGTGGTGTGAACCTCCCAGAGGTGGGACCGTAGAATCATGATTATTTGATATCGCTGCTCTCCATCCAGCACCCCGGAACACATATGCACACCCTTGCTTCCCTTTTCAGTTCCATTGAGAACTTCACTCTCCAGCAGACATTTATTTGGCCCCTACTGTTTACCAGAGTGAGTGCCAGGCTCTAGGGATATGGCAATGAGCACCCCAGATCCTATTCCTATCTTCATGGCACTCAGAGCCTAGTGGGAGAGACAGATGGACACACACCCCTCAGTACCACTGCCAGTCATGGCTATGATTGAGTTTCACGTGGCCAGGATATGGGATGGGAGAGATTAAACCAGACCACTCATTCCCTCGTTCCAAAACTATTTCTTGAGCCTCCACTGTGTGCAGACCCTATTGAGGGCCCCTACTGTGGGACAGGGAACAAGAGAGATAGGACCTCTGGCCCTGGGGCACTCAGAGTACTTTGGGGGACATGGCGCATTTACATCTTGCACATAAATTATTTGAAAGGCAGTATGTGCAGCAGTTAGGAGCAGCTCTGGAGCCGGACGCCTGGGTTCAAATCCCTGCCATGCTACTTGCATGGCAAATAACCTGGAGCAAGTTATTTTTCTCTCCATGTGCCTTGATTTCTTCATCTGTAAATGGGACTCATACATACCTTATAAGGTAAGCATGAGGCTCAGAGGAGGTTATAGATAAAAGGCTTAAAGCAATGACTGGTGCAAAGAAAACTGAGAGCCGTGTCAGAGGCTAAGCGCTGACCATGGCTATGACAATATTCTGAATCTGAAATCCTCCAGCAGTGTATTAACTAATGACAGATGAGCTGCCAAGGCAAATACAATTGCACCCAGAATGGCCCCAATCCTGCCTTCCCTTTGATCTAGCAGAGAGGCATGACCCCCTAGGGTTGTTGCCAAGGTGGAGCCCCTAAAGTGTCATCCCCAGATTTAGGTACTGGAGAAGGAACCTTCCTGGATGTGGGTGTCCTCCATGAGGCGAGCCCTGCAAGAAGCCCTCAAGCATCCAGTATCACAGTCTGCCCCTCCCTGTGCCCTGAGCATCAGGAATGAGACCCAGAGAGGTTAAGAAACCCACTTAGGGTCACACAGCCAAGGAAAGGAGAGGCCTGGATGCAGCTTCGAGTCCATCTAATCCCCATACCCAGAGTGGCCTCAATCAGGCAGTTGATGAAGGCAAGGGCACTGGACTTGGGGTCTCCAAAAAAACCAAGTCCAAGTCCCACCAGTGCTCATTGGCTCTGTGGTCTTGGGCATATCACTTCACCAGCCTCAGTCTTCTGCTCTGTAAAATGGTTCTTGTAACTCCATTCACTGTGTTTACTAGAGGGGTGGTGGGAGAGAGACAGACAGATTGCCACGTGGTCACCAGGCAGAAAGGAAACCTTTCCCTCTGACTGACCAGCAGCATCTTTCCTTCTAAGGCTTTGCCACTCAAAGTGTGGTCCGTGGGCCAGCAGCATCCACATCCCCTGGGAGTTCAGTGAAAAGGCAGTCTCAGCCTCCCACCTTCCCCAGATCTCCTGACTCAGAATCTACCCTTGAATCAAGTCCTCTGGAGTGATTCATAGGCACGCTGGAGTTTGAGATGCTCAGCCTTAGACCAGCCCACTGGCTTTCAACCCTGGCTGCCCAAAGGAATCTCCTGACAGCTTTAAAAAAAAAAAAAAAAAAAAAAAAAACACGAGATCTGGGAGTCATCCCAGAGTAGCTGGCATTCTTGGTCTGGTATGAGTCTTGGGCATCAGGATTTTTTTTTATCATGTTATGTTAGTCACCATACAGTACATCATCAGTGTTGATATAGGGTCCGTGATTCACTGTTTACATATAACACACAATGCTCCGTGCAATACGTGCCCTCCTTAATACCCATCACCGGGCCAGCCCATCCTCCACCCCTCCCCTCTAAGACCCTCAGTCGGTTTCTCGGAGTCCACAGTCTGTCATGGTTCATCTCCCCCTGTGATTCCCATCCCTTCATTTCCCCTTCCTTCTCTTAATGTCCTCCCTGCTATTCCTTATGTTCCACAAGTAAGTGAACCCATATGTTAGTTCTCTTTCCCTGCTTGACTTATTTCACTCAGCGTAATCTCTTCCAATTCAATCCATGTTGATGCAAATGGTGGGTATTCGTCCTTTCTGATGGCTGAGTAATGTTCCATTGTATATATGGACCACATCTTCTTTATCCCTTCGTTTGTTGAAGGATAACAGGGCTCTTTCCACAGTTTGGCTATTGTGACATTGCTGCTAGGAAAATCAGAGTTTTTAAAGCTTCTGCTTGTGATTCTAATGTTTGAGGAGCTCTGCCTTAGAGGCTCACCATCTATTGGAGAAGGCTGTCAGGGAAAATAACCAGGGCATGCTTGTCAATGCTGAACAATGGCACGGGGTGAGTGACTTGTGTCATCTGCCACTTTCCGTGGTGTAAATCCTCTCAGCACGGAGTTGGGAAGAGCTGCACCACTCACCATGCAGACGTAATAGATGTGAGTAGCCTCAAAGCACAGAGACAAGTGAAATACAGTCAAATAATTACGAAGTAATGAGTACTGAATATGTATTTCCTTTTTTTCCCAAATTTTTGTGGCAAAATGCACATAACTTATAATTGACCATATTACTGCTTTTAAAAGTACAGTTCAGTGACGTTAAATACATTCACACTGTTGTGCAACTGTAGTCAACATCCATTTCCAGAACTCTGTTCATCTTCCCAAACTAAAACTTTGTACCCATTAAACAAAAATTCCCCATTCCCCATGGCTGGCAACCAACACTCGTTTCTGGATCTCACTTTGACAACTCTAAGTAATTCGTATAAGTGGAATCACACAGTTGTTGTCTTTATGTGGCTGGCTAATTTCATTCAGCATAATGTCCTCAAGATTCATCCATTTGTAGTATCGTTATTTTTAATATAAATTATTTATTATAATTATAGGTTCATTTGATTTAATTTTTAATAATGGCTGTGTTTAACAACCAGCTTGCAAAATTCCTGAAAATTTAACACTCGGCTTTTGCACGCTGCTATAGGGCAGCCCCCAGCACAGGACCCTAAGTAATCCCTGTACTAAGTAAGAACAGGGCAGGCTTTAGGACGGAGGTCAGCAAACGATGACCCTTGGGCCAAAGACTGCTTGTATAAATAAAGTTTTATAGGGACACATCCCTGCTCATTCATTTATGTGTCATCTATAGCTGCTTTCATATCACAAGAGCAGAGTTCAGGAGCTGCAACAAAACCTTTGTGGCCTGCAAAACCAAAGATATTTATTATCTGACCCTTTACTGGAGAAGTTTGCTGACCCCTGCTTTTAGGTGTATAGGGAGTAGAAGAGATTGAATCGACTTATTCATTCATTTGTTTACTCAGCAAATATTTGCAGAACGCTTCTGTATGCCAGGCACTGTTCTAGGCACAGGCTCAAATAAGACAAAGTCCATTCCCTCCCAGAGGTGACCTTCTGGGAGATGACAGTCATAATTCAGACACTCACAAAGCAAGTAAATATAATATAATTAACATCTGCAGCAGGGGCTGTGATGGGGAGCTCCATGGGGCTATGAGAGCCTCCTGAGTTGTCAGGGAGGGCTTCCAGGAGGAAATGCCCTGTGAATTAAAGCAAGAGTAGGAACATTAGAGTGTGGCTAAAACCCCAGGAAGGGAAGAATGGCATTCTGGGTAAAAAGAACAATATATGCAAATGCCCTGAGGTGGGAGGGAAGTGAAACCTTCAGGGCTAAAAGGCAGGAGAGGTATCCTGAGTCCCCAGGCCCTCACCTGTGCCCTGGCATCTGTCCACCCCCAGATCCACCCTGCCAAGCACAGCATCACCTTAAATCAGGCTCACCTTGGCATGGTGGTACTCATTGCCTCTCCACCCTCAAAGGCCATTTCCTAAAGAGAGTGGAGAGCCACTCTCTTCCCTCCTGGCCCTAGAGCCCACACTGCCGCAGACAAAGATCTCATATTTATTTTCTCCCTGAGGTTTATAAACTCCTGCCCTATAATAAAATTATTCCCAGCACAAGCACAAAATAATAACAATTAAAATAAATAAAACCAAATACTAGTGGGGACCAACAAAGATTAAGATTAGCCAAATCCTATGTCCTAGAACCAAGCTGAGACCCTGCCCTGAGACACAGAGGTGGGGCCAAGGGGCAGGAGGGTATTTCCATTTCTTCTGGGTACCACATTCCATGCTGGTTGTCTGATATCTGGGATGTTGTGGAATAGTCTAGGAAATTCTAAAGTAGAGATTATTGCTTTTCTTTATAAGGAAGAAACAGTCTCAGAGAGGTTGAGACTTCAAGATCATCTAGCCATCGAGAAGAGCTGGGGTTTGAACCCATGTGTGTCAGCATGAGTCCTAGTAGGCTCATTCCTATGGAAACATCAAACACGACTGGAGTTTATTTCTCACATCACGATCTAGTCTAGTGCTGGTTGATAGGGGGAAGGTGACTCACCGTAGTCATTCAGGGACCCAGGCATGTCCTATCTTCCAGCTCTGTCCTCCACTGTGTTCCAGAGTCCCCTTCATTTGGTTGATACAGGGGGGAAAAGGAAAACATGGTGGATCTCTTGGGCGGTTCTCAAGGCCCAGACCTGGAAGTGGCCACATCATTTTTGCCCACATTCCTTTGCCCAAATCTCAATTACAAGGCCATGTCCAATTTCAAGGGAGGCTGAAACAATAGTCTAACAAGGTATGCCCAAGAAGGAGAGAAAAACTCAGGGTTATATGAGCGCATAACCCTGTCTGCTACCCTACAGACTCCCTGCTTGAGAAAGTACCCCCCTCCTTAGCTGCTGGGGAACAGGATGGGGCCCAGAACACAGAGTTTTGTCCACAGCAGGATCAGTGCATTTGGGACAGATGATTAGGAAATGGAATTCAAGGGTCTTCCAAATCTGGGGGTGGGGGGCAGAAAAGCAAGAGCAAGGAATGAGTTCAATAATTTGGCAGGTGTTATAAAGCCCCTACTATGTGTCCTGCTCTGCACTGGACTGGCAAAGGCAAGAAATGAGTTCTGTCCAACAAGAAGGCCAAGCCGCTCCTGAGGAGCCCAGATTCACAGTGCACTAGGAAAGGACGTAGGAGGAAAACGTCCTATGTGTGCCATGGAGAAAGTGATGGCTTTGTAGGCAGGCAATAGGGAAGACTTCCTGGAGGAGGGGAAGTTGCGCTCAGGTGAGGAAGACAGATAGGATGGAGCACGGAGAGGAGAATGAGGTGTGGCGATGAAGAACACAGGCCTTGGCGTCAGCAGACATGGGTTCGAGCCCCAGCTGGATCACTAGAGAGGTGATCTCAAGCAAGTCACTTACTCTCGTTCCAAACTCTAGTTTCCTCATCGGTAAATTGGTGCCCACCGTAGAGGTTTGCCATGAGGATGAAATGAGATGGTCATTTAGTGACGGTGCCACTGAACCTCTCTGGAGCTATGATCCATGGGCATCGGGGAAGAAGACAAGGCTAGAGAGGACATTCAAGTATGACAGAGGGCCCTGAGTGCTGGGCTTAGTCCACACTTCACCTCCTGGGCAGAGGAGGGGTTGCAGAGTTCCTTTTGGTGTATGAGGACAGCAGCACCAGAAGCCTTTTCTAGAAAGATCCCTCTGGAGGTGTGTGTCATGGAGGGGGTTGACTCAAGAAGCAAAATCTGGAGCAGTTGAGACCTACAGCAATAGTGGTGTCCTGTCCTGAGGCAGGGGCAGAAGAGTGGCAAAGACAAGGCTGGTATGAAAGAGCTTGGAGGTGGGGCCCAGACTTAACGTGGCAGATGGAGATCTCAGGCCCCAGAGGACAACAGGACATGACAGCATAGCAGAAGAGCCAGAGGCAGAGCTGGTTTTGGGAAAACAATCCCAGTTGGTTTGAACACCCAGCCAGGGACTCCTGGACTCAACCTGGCTCTGCCTTTCACCAGCTGTGTGACCTTGAGCAAGTCATCTGCCCTCTCTGAGCCTTAGCTTCTTCATCTGGAAAACAAGGATAATATTATCCCTCCCTAATAGGGTTGTTATTGAAGGAATCTGTAAGATTATGCCTAGCACATAGTAGGTGCTCATGAAATGGTCCTTGTTCTCACCATCATTTTTCCTATTGAGTCAGACCAAAACTAGGTTAAGAAAGGGCAGGTGCTGAACCAGTGGGTTCCTCAGACACTCTGCAGGCTGTGAGGATACTATACTAATAACAACATCAGCAACCAAAGTAGCAGCCAAACCCTCCTGAGTGCTGTGTATATGCCAGGCATTCTTCCAGAACCTCTAAAAGTATTGGCCTTTAACAGAATCGCTGCAACCCTCTGGGATAGGGGTTGTTACTGTGCCTGTCATAGAGATGAGCAAACTGAGGCATGAAGGTCAAACAACTAGGAGACTTGGTGAAGAGCCCAGGAGCTTCTGTTTTGGAGGTCAGCTCTGCCTGGGAGGTAAATAAGTCTACTATGGGCCCTACTCTGGGCCCCAAGGAGTGCCAGGCCCAGCTCTTAACCTCATGCCCTGAGACGGGAGAAAGAGTCTCAAAGAACCCAAAGGACTAGTGGCTACAGCCTGATTCACATTGGTTCAAGAGAAAAGCCCAGAACATTTTATTTTTTGTGTGTGGGACCTGGGTTCAAATTCTGATCTGTCACTTGTGGAGGATCTTTGAGTCATAAAAAGATTTTTTTAAATCTCTCTGCTTTAATTTTCTTTTCTATAATAATTACAAAGATAAATACCAAATAATTGCCAAAAAACACATTGCCTTCTAAAAGCAGCAAAAACTCTTCCAGCATCCAAAACAAAGGAAGGTCACTGTATTCATCCCCATCTGCAGATAGCTTGACTCTGAGTTATCCTGGACAGAGAACTGTTGTGCAGGGTTTCTGAGCCTTTGCACATTCTGTTCCCTTCCCCAGAATGCTTTTCCTCCATAAGCTCCCAGCAAATCCTTGCTTGTCCTTCAAGGCTCCACTCAAATGTGACCTTGACTGTGCTGTCCTAGTCCTCCAGGTCCCTATCTTCACCTGTGCCCCCTGGGCCTTTCTGCCATCCCCTCTGGAAGAGGTTCTTTTAATGGGCAGGGATGATGTTTTGACATCTCTGCCTCTTCTGAAAATTTGCTATCACAGAATCCAGCCCCATTGTTTTCCAAATTAATTTATCCAGTGCTCTCTGCCAGCAGCCCACGTGAGCTCTTAAGAAGGCAGACAACACATGGTATGCCTCTCTGCTTGTAATCCTCCAGTAACTTCCACTGGAGCCCGGAATGAAATCCAGACCTCTGACCAATGAGGCGCTCGGTCCCCCAGCCTCCGCCTTATCTCTCACCCCGTTCCCCTTCCCTCTTTGCATCCTTTATGCACGTTCTTGAACACTTGCCCTCCCCACCTGCTCTTCCCTCTACCTGATGCTCTCACTCCACCAATTTTGTCCACTTCATGCAGGGATTCTTGACCTTGGCACATTGGGCATTTTGGACCAGGTAATTCTGTGTTGTGAGGGCCATTCAGTGCATTATGGGATGCGGACTAGCATCCCTGGCCTGGACCCACTAGATGCCAGAAGGACCTCCCTCTGCAGTTGGACAGCCAAAATGCCTGCAGACAGCACAATTGCTGAGAACCACTGACCTAATACCTACGCGTCTTCCAGATTGCTGTCCAGATGTCACTTTCTCGGGAGGGGCTCTATGATCTCCCCAATTTAATCACACTTCCCTGTTCCTTACACTCACAGCATCCTTCACAATATTTAGCATGGTTTATAAATATATATATTTCTAATTATTCAAATAATGCTTGTCCCTCCCACTTAACCAAAGGAAAGAGGGAGCACTTTGTAGACTATTATGTTCCCAGGTCCCACACAGAGCCTGACACACAGTGGGTGCTACATGAATATTTATTCCATGAATGTTGACATATAGAGAGATTGGCAAACATGACCATGGTGGTTTCCCTGTCCCAGGCAGCATTCTAAGCACTTTACAGATACCAATTCATTATTCCTTATGACCACCTTATGGTAGATGTTATTATCGTAATTTTACAAATGAGAGAAATGAAGTACAGAGAGGTTAGGTAACTTGCCCAAGGTCACAGCTCAGAGGGAACAGAAGAAAGATTTGCACTCAGGCAGTCTGGCTCCAGAGTCCTTTACTTTAACCATTATTTAGTAAGCATCTACTATATGCCATGCCATGGGGATACAGCAATAAATAAGAGGTACATAGCCCACATATATATTATAAAATATATATATACACAGGTATCCCTCTCAGTTCCAGAAAGGTGGCTCTGTTTACAGGTACAGACACTCAGGCACAGAGATGCTGAGATGCTGAGCAAGGTCTCACAGCCAGTTGGCAGCAGAACACCTCTCTTTATTCCAGGCTTTACGTGCTTCCTACTACACCCTGTGTCCACGGAGTAGGGACACTTTGACAATTTAACCAGTCAATTATAATAATATTTTTCTCCTGGAATGTTTAAACAAAAAAAAAAGTTGGCTTGCCAAGGTATAATCATGGCTCAGAGGCCAACCTGACATTAGTTATTAATTAGGCCATTATGCATTCCACAGTGATAATTGCTTTGCTGCAAAGTCACCAAGCATGAAACGGACCCAGCACAGAAACGCAATCTATCAATCTGAGAAGTCGCAGCCCAGTTGCGTTCTCTCACCTTGAGTCGGGTGTACGCCATAGCGGGAAACAAAAAGAAATTAATGATACATCGATAGGCAATAGCAAGCCAGACCCTTCCCGGTCCCGCCCCAGGAGATCACGTGCCTGGGCGCGGGGACAGCATCTAAGTGAAGTTTATCAGCGAAAATGGCCATTTCTCTCTGATCTAGATGGTAGAAATCTGTTCATCTCCTTTCCCTTTTTTTTTTTTTCACCTTGTTATTTAGGAGGAGAGGAAAAAAGCCATCTCTCAGCCATCTGTTTGCCTTGCCTGTTGCTTTTTGTAATGAGTAGGGTGGGGGAACAGCAACACCAGGGATCCTGGCCCATCAGGAGCCATCCAGTACCTCCGTCTGTGTTCTGTCTCTGCCTAAGTTCTGTCCCAGGCCTGAGCAGGGGAGAAGAGAACCCCAGCTCCACCCAAATTTTGGAGTGGGAGGTGTCCGTGTGGAGGGGAGCTGGGAGGCCTGTTTTAAGAGAAAACCTTGGATTGGGGGGGGGGGGAACAAACATCCACTGAAGCTAGCCTTCACAAAGAGAATTTATTACTACGTTAATTGTGATGATATTTATGGGGCATCTGTTGTACACCAGGCACACATTTGTGCCACTGAATCCTCCTAGCAGTGCTATGAGGGAAGAACTGGTATTCTTTCCCATTTTACAGAAGAAACTGTAGCTCATCAAGTTGAGGGGATTTGCCAGAAGGCCTCAGCTAGTTAGCGGTGGAGCTCAGATTTGAACGCAAGCCCGTGTGCACAGCACTCTCCTGAGACCACATGAGGGGCCAGAGAAAGTTCAGCAGGGCTTCCAAGAGGGTGGACGAGGAACCAGAAGGGCTGCGAAACGAGGAGGGCGCTTCTGCTACACAAGGGGCAAGGACCCTCGCCCTGCCACCCTAGGCCAGCTTTCTCACACATGATAGATGGAAGGTGGCCCCCATAACAACCATCTCGGCCTCTGGGTTCACCCCACCACTGATGCCGACAACCCAGACAAATCAAAAGCAACCCGTCTCACATTCAGACCCCTGGGATCATGAAAATCATTAGCCTCGCTTGAGACCAGTGTCGGCCCCTAATGCAGTCAGCTGCGGACGGGAAGATGTCTCAGTACAAACATCGTGGCCCATCTCCGGGGAAGAAAGATCGTAGCCTGGCAAGCTGACTGTCGGGCCTCTTCTGACCTCTTAGCAGTTTGGTCCATTTGTGCTCACACCCACTGCCCACCTCCCTCTCACCTCAGCCTTCACCGTACTAGAGTCACTAGTCCTGCAGATACTTAAAATTTGTTAACAGTTTCTTTTTTAACTGAGATGTAATTTACATATAGCTTATATTAATTTCAGGTGCGCTATGTGTCTCTCTCTTGCCACAATTAAGTCTAGTTAACATGCCTACCACACGTGGTTACTTGTTTGTTTCCTAACAGTAGTTTCTCGGTATCCCCTAATATCCAGGTGATGTTGCAGTGTCCCTGATTGGCTCCTCCGTTGTTTAAATCTTTTTTTGGTCCATATCACGACTCCTACAGGGCCCATTGGGATTGGTTGATGGGCCCAGCTGTCCTGGTTGGACTGGGCTGCAGAACTTCCAGTTATAGGGGCACCTGGGTGGCTCAGTGGGTTAAAGCCTCTGCCTTCGGCTCAGGTCATGATCCTAGGGTCCTGGGATTGAGCCCCGCATCGGGCTGTCTGCTCCTCGGAGAGCCTGCTTCCTCCTCTCTCTCTTTCTGCCTGCCTCTCTGCCTACTTGTGATCTCTGTCTGTCAAATAAAAAAAAATCTTTATTAAAAAAAAAAAAAAAAAAAAAGAACTTCCAGTTATAAAGCTGGGAAGGTCTTTGGCCTAAAACCGGGAAAGCCCCGGGGACAGGCTGGCCACACTACTTCCTCTCATCTGTAAATTCGTTTTCCAGCCCCAGCTTTATTTTTTTTATTTTTTAATTTTTTTGGCAGTTTACGTGTGGAAGTAACTGGACCATTTTTCCTCAAGACTTTCCCCTGATCACAGCTGATTGAACCTTTGTCCATCCTTGGTCTCAAGCAAGGCCAACGATACTCATTATCTCAGGAGTCTGAATTTGAGACTGGCCTAGACAAAGAACAGGATGACAGACCTTGCCCCTTGTAGCAAAAGCTCCTAACTCACTTCTGATTCCTTCTGGTTCCCTGTTCCACCCTCTGGCAAGCCCAGCTGCGCTTTCTCTAGCCCCTCGTATGGTCTCAGGAGAGTGCTGTGCTCGTGGGCTTGGATTCAAGTCCCAGTTCCACCACTAGCTGTGGGACCTGGAGGACATCCCTCAGCTCTAACTGTGTCCCCATGGTATGGTCTGATTTGCTTCTCTGTCCCCTGTGTTTGCCATGCACGGGCAGTTGGATTGGAGACTTGATCACATTCAGGTTCTGTGTTTTCAGTAAGTCTATCCATAGCTGGTGCTGGGTGCTTCCATCCCGAGATACACAACACACCTTCAGTCAATCCCTGGATGGGGGTGGGGGTCAGCTGGAGGCAGGGAGCAGTTTGATCAGTGACAAGCCAGGTATGGCTGCCTGAGGACACCTAAGCCCCTTCCCCCAGTATGTCAAGAAACCTCAGCCAATGTCCTCTGATAGTTAACATTCATCATTAATAATGGAAGCGGAAACCAAGAGATTTCATAGCTGTGCATGGTAATTAAATTATTTACATGAATCTACTCTCACTTGATTATTTCCACGTTTCCCACCAAACATATGCCTTTCCTTCATTTGCTGCCATCCTGGGCTCTCAGTTGGGAGGATGAGAGTTATCGGGGGCTTTGCAAGGGTTGCCTGTCTTTGAGAAAAGAGCAAAGAAGATGGGGTTCCCCATCTGAGCCCCCTCCCCCTGAAAAACGAAGCGCCTTCCCCCAACAAAGTGCAGAGGATGCAGCAACCTTTGCATGTCTAACCTAAAGTGAACTGTTTTTTTTTTATATTTTCTCCCTATAAATCAGGTTTTTCCCAAGTTTTGTCGTATGGGGTAGGGGAAAGGCGAAGAGGGGAAGAGAAAAATTGCTTCCATTAAATTGACTCTGTTAGTGCCCCTGGCAAAGAGAGAATGAGAGAAAGTGTGAAGAGAGCATTTGAACTAAACATTTGCACTGGCATCCTGTGCCAGGTGCTAGTGGACGGGGTCGGGATAGAGGAAAAGAAGCTGGTTGTCCCCCACCCTGGGTGCCTTCTGTTTGTGTCCAGGTACCTGATGAGGTTCCCAGTATAGTAGGGGGAAATGTTGGGGGCAGGGTGCCATTTCATACCCCAAAGCAGGGATACAGGGGCCCAGCAGGTAAGCTGAATGAGCAATGCAGACACAGCTAAGATGACAGGAGTGGAGAGAGGCAAGCCTGCGCTAAGAAGCGGCCTCTGCCCAGCTCAAGCCGACTGTAGAAGTCTGGTCTTGCAGCACAGAATGTAGCCTGAGAGCACAAACTTGGAAACCAGACTGCCTGTCTCCAGATCCCTGCTCTGCCCACTCTTCTGCCTGTGTGACGTTGAGCAAGTGTCTTGACCTCTCTGTGCTTCTGTTTCCTCTAATGGGGACTAGAAACAATACCTTCACCTACCACTGATGTGCTGGAGGGGCTCATACAGTGCCTTCTTTTGCTCAGTGAGGTAGCTTGAATCTGCCACAGTGGGATTATTTATGCCACAGAAACTGGCAAATACTACAAAGCAGGGCCTTTTTTCCCCAACCACATAACCAGGTGTTAAACCTTTGCTAGTACTGCTAGGGCTTTTATGATGAGCATTTTTAGATTTAGTGTGTGTGTGAAACAGGAACAGTGCCTGGCACACTTTAAGTACTCAGTAAGTATTCGCTATTCTTTCTGGGGGGTTGTTTTATAGTCTTGTTATGCAGGAATGTAAGCCTGCTGTGGCCACGTTTTCTAATTTTTCCAGACAAGCTGGAAATCTCAATTTTTATGTAAAAACCTCTTGATTTTTAAATTTTGGCTTAAAATGAACATTTTTTTTAAACTTGAACAAAACCAAGTTCATGAGGGGATTTGGACCACGGGCGGACCCCCTGTTAGCTACTTCAGACTTGGAGGGAGGGGCGATGAGCATCGTCTGATTACTCTAGGCTGTTTCTCACCTCCCACCTTGGCACTCACCCCCTTCCCCCTCCTCTGCACATCAATGACCTGCTCATCCTTTGTGAGCCGGTGCCTCCTCCTTGAAGCCCTCCTCTAGGCAGTGCCCCTGCAAGATAAGCCACTCCCTCCTTGACTCTTTCTCCAAAGTGCTTCTTGCTCTCTGCCCTTTTCCATGGTCTCTCTTACTGTAGGACTTGTCGGCTGGGTTTGGGGTTCATCATCCCCTCATAGTGCTTGGCACACTGAAGATCGTAATGCATAGCAGTAGAATCAACCTCTATTAAGCACCGTCTGTTTGCCAGCCTGTGAGCTGAGCAATATTAATGCATATTACCTTTAATCTTTACCGTATCGCTGAGATATAGAAACAAAGGCTCAGAGATGGCCAGCAGCCACCCAGAGTCACAAAGAAGTAAGAGGGACTGGAAATGACATCAGCCTCCTTCAGGAAGCTGAGCGGCCCCTGAGAACCACGGCTGGAAGTTACAGGCAGAGTGGCCCCGGCTGAGTAGTGCCCTGAATGTCCAGCTTAGGCCTCATGGGCCTGTCTCGAGTCACACTCCTCAGAGACATCCAGAAAGGACATTGCTATATTTAAAAGCCCGGGCAGGGTGGTGCTTCGTGACATTTGGGTGGCCGCCTCTCCATAAAGGGCATGCATGCTCTTTTAACTCTGCTCTTCGGAGCTGGCATTTTGGAGAACTTCCACAATCTCCCCTCTCGCAGCCACCTGGGACCCTTGCAGTCCTCCCTCTGGGTACAAGGATGCCACGGCACATGGCTGATGGAGCATGGGGCAGAGAGAGCTCAGGGCCCAGCTCAGGGCCATTGAGTGGGCTCAGGAGGCAGCAGCTGTCATTGGAGCTGGGAGCACTGACCCCTGGACCGCTCTGCATTTCAGAGGGTGCTGGTGGCTGTTTCAGGGGGGCAGCCTGGGGTGGTTCTTGGCATCCCTGACCCTCTGCCCACACTGACAGTTTGGCTCTGGCCCTGTTGTTCCAGCAGCTTCCACCTCCCACATTCCCTGTGGAAAGCATCAACTTCTAACACTGTTGGAACCCTTTGCCCAGAAATCCCCAGAACCATCTATGACTTGGCCATCTTCATTCCGTATTAAGAGTGAACAAAGCTTTTCTTTTAGCTGCTGTGCCTTCATACCCAAGCTGGTCTCTTAAGTGGAGAAAGGAGGCACACAGAGGTCAAGGAAGGATGTTCATATCCATCCCTGGCACATTCACGTAGAGTGAGCTAGGTGAGCACCATGCCAGCTCTTTCACTGCCTTGAGTGATTGGATGCCCCAGTAGCTCTTCATATCATTGTACCCATTTTACAGTTATGAAGGCTGAGACTCTGAGAGTTCAGGGACTGGCTCAGAGTCACACAGCCAGGGATGCAGGCTTCAGACCCCGGTCACTCAGCCTTGTGCTCTGTGGTCCTTCCTTGAAGCCCCAGGTCTTTATTAAGCCTCTGCTGCATGCACCCCCTTGCTCTTCTCTCCCCCCGACTTGTGAACTCACCCCTTCCTCTCCAGGCCCAACTTGGCTTCACCACTCCCACCAGAACATACAGATTGCCAAGCCCTGCTAGTTCTTTCTCAACTTGGCCTATGAGTCCCTCACCATCAGGAAAGCAGAATCATCCAGATGCTCTAAATGGCCTCTTTTCTGTGAGCCCGGGTGGACTTGAGTGGGAGGACCTGACCATTCTGTACTTATTCCATGGAGGGCTCACACAAAGATCTTGGTGCATTTGGGAAAGGCAGTTTGCCTGCCACATGGGCCTGCATGGGCGCGAGAAGTAGGACCAGTATGGGACACTCTGCCCCTCACTCCTGGTTTTCAGCAGACTGCAGAATCACAATTTGAAGAGGGCAAGGAGGTAGGAAGGGGACAGAACTCAAGAAGAATGTGGTGAAGACAAAGCAAGGGGGGAAAGGAGTGTCTGTCTAGGACAGACAGAAAATGCTGATGCCTTTGGGGGTCCAGATAGGCCCACACCTGTACTGCAGGAGGCCGGGAGGCTTGGGGGGATTGAGACCCCCCAGCTTGTCTCAACAGGAGACAGCTAGTTGGCTCCAGGCGATGGTTGTCAGTGGAAACGTAGGCCTAGGGTAGCCAGATCCTCTGATTTTCCAAGAGAAGCCAGCAATTTGGATCTCTTCTGGTTTTTAAATGCTGGCTCAATATATATGCACATATTTTCATGCTCACAGTATTTTATGGAGGTGTAATTTACATACGGTAAAATGCGCAAATCTTAAGTGTGTAACTTGATGAATTTTGATGCCTCAAATATTTTTAAAACACTGGAGGGCCCAAGAAAATATGCCCTTGGGGTGCATCTGGCCCTGGACCCCACCTTTCATGACCCCTAGTCTAATGTATTTTGTGACCCCCATGAGCATGGTGGGATGCTTACACAACCATATCCCATGGAGAAGGGGACAGACTTTGGGTGAGGACTCAGTGATAACCCCATTACTCTCACTGCTAAGGCGTAGACTCCGGAGCCCAGGGTGTGAAATAGCCTTGCCACTTGCTGTGTGACTTCGGGCAAATTACTTTACCTCTCTGATGCTTGTTTTCCCCACGGATAAAATGAGAAAGATAATGATACTAATCTCATAGAGCTATTGGATTAAATGACTTAATGTGGGAAACACTCAGCAGTGCCTGGCACAGAGTAACTGCTTTATACATGTTCACTACTACTTTTTTTTTAAGTTAATAGACTTTTTTTTAGAGCAGGCAGACAGAAGAGAGCTTTCATACACTCCCTCTTCCCTTCACCCCCACCCTGTTTCCCCTAACATCCTCCCTTAATGAGATACATTTGTTACAATTGCTAAACCAACATTGATACATTGTTATCAGCTAAAGTCTGTCCTTTGCATTAGGGGTCACTCTTTGTGTTGCACATTTTGTGGGTTTTGAGGAATGGCTTAACGTCTGTCCACCATCATACAGAATAGTTCCACTGTTATTTTAAATCAAGAATCTTTGTTCGTCCCCACGGCTACTGCAGAGAAAGACCGGCTGTAGCTTATGAATAACTTCTGGTGGGCTGGCAGGAACCCCATTTTTTACTCTCCCACTCAGGAAGTGTCGCACATTCAGGCACATGAGGGGACATTTTAGAGGTGAACCCGAGTCTGTTCTAATTTACCCAAAATGGAAGCTACGTTCCCACTTAAGGTTGGGAGTCACACAAATTCCAGCCCCCAATTCCCTGCCCCACAGCTGGCTCTGAGTCCAAAGACCCCTTTCACACCCTAGTTTAGCCCTTCCTGTGTGACTTGGAGCCACTCTGGGCCTCTTGGGCCTCTTGAACAACCACACTCCCTTTCCTGGGACACCCCTGGGAGTGTGTGGAGCCTCAGACGCACTAATTTCTGTGAAAGGTCTTTGTACATTATAAAAAGCTCTAGATTAAAATTGGAAGTATTATGATTATAATCAGTTAGGCAGAAAAACTGAGCTGTTAGCGAAGCAAGTCTGGCCCTCAACGGCTGAGCCACAAGAAGTCAGTTGCATGCAGGGGCTGCGTGACAGCCATCCATAGCTCGTCCCTCTGGGGTGAGGTAGCCAGGAAGTCAGACACACAGCTGGAGCCTGCCTTTGGCTAGAACAGCAAGGCTGAGCTGGGGGCACCCACCCCTGGGTTGTTTCTGCTTTCATAGCCTGCCGGCCAAATGCCAATCAGCACGGAGCCACGTTTGCGGTATCGGCAGCTCCCAAAAAGAGGAAATTGGACACAGATGCTTCCAGCACCCATGAGAATGAATCTCAATCATCCAGCTTCATCCACTGGCCACACCCCGGCGGGCAGGACAAGAAACACAACTCCTGTCCTGAATATATATATATATATATATGGCTTTGTGGCTTATTATATGAGCATATAGTTTATTTTTTTAATACCCCAAAGCAAAATTTATTTGTAAGGCACTAAAGAAAGCCTCCTGTCCCTTTTATGCCAGGAGCCCTCGGAAGAGAAGTGAAATTGTGTATTCGCTGCTAAAAAAAGCCCTGGCTTATACAATTTTAACAATAGAAAAATGATCTTTGTGCTTCAGTGCATGGATGCTTAACGGAAAACAGGCCGTCTGTTCAGGTGGCTGGTGAATTACAAATGAGTGGTTCGCCTTTGTTTTGAGTGACAAGCAATTTAAATGCAGTCTTACGCGGAGGCCTGGAAATTCTTTTCCCCAGAAGAGAGAGCACGAGAGGAAAAGGAAAAAGAAAAAAGCTTCCTTTTTGAACTGAGAGATTATATTAGTTGCCACTGAGCAGAGGTGAGAAGTTAGAACTTCATTTGATAATTATAAAATCAGTAGTTTGTGATTGGACGTAATTGATGATTATACTCTTGCTAATAGCAAGCCTGCCAACCTGCACTTGTGGGACATTTCATTTTTGCACCGCTTCCAAGCCATGAAAGCCAGCCCGGCGTGGGGCGCTGCTCACAAGATCTCAGGGAGCCTGACATCAAATGCATTTGGGGGCCTGTATTATGTTGGATAAAAAGTGTTCATTAATGCCGACATTTGAAAACACTTTTCTCTGTGCCTTATTTTTAGCCTGGGAATAATTACAAATATTAGAATAAAATTGCACAGTGTTTTTCTCCCCTGCCTCATCCTCTCCCAGCAGACCCACCCCTCAGTCAGAACCTGGGTGGGCTCCTAAGCCTTGCACTGCCTTTGATTAAAATACCGATGGGGTGGGGATCAGTGTGTGGGGAGGAGAGTGTCTGTCTTTCTGTCTGCCTAGGTGAGTTAGAACCATCGCACAACAAAGTCGGAAGGGAACTTAAGGCCAGCACCTTCACTTTACAGATGGGGAAACTGAGGCTCGGAAAGGGGGTGTGCCTTTCTCAAAGATGAGCAGGGTCTCGAGGCCCCAGCCAAAACCAGAACCCACATCTACTCACTCCGAGGTCTAGCTTCTCCCGTTTTCTACCCAGCTGTTGGCTTCCCTGAGACAAGCACTGGGGTTCTCTGGGGCCCATCCTGGGCCTCTGACCGCTCCCACCTTGGGCTCCTCCGTTAATCCATCAGAGAGCCCGCAAGAGACCTCCTGCAGAACCTCCAAGACCACAGCCTAGTTTGGTCTGCTCTGGGGGCATGATTCATTATCCTTCCTGATGAGGGTGGGTTTTTTTTTGTTTTTGTTTTTGTTTTTAAGTTTGTAATTTGTAAGATTAGCTCAGAGAACCTCTTATCTCATTCATTCATTTGTTCATTCAGTCAGTGTTGGGTTAGTGCCCACTCCTGACCTGCCCCGTGCTGGGCTGCGAAGGGGGGAGAAAAATCATAGCAGTGGCCATTTAAGATCATCCAGTTGTTCGTGCCCCCAACTGCGGAGCCCCTCCGATTCCCCTCTCACCACCACCACCCCCAATTATCTCTGTGTACCTGAGGAACAAATCCTGTGGCTTGAATTCACATCCATCCAGACCGGAGCATTTCTCCCACTTCTGCTGCCAGCACCCTGCTCTGAGCTGGTGTTTTTGCTTGCCCAGACTGTTACAGTAGCCACCTCTCTGGTCTTCTATCAGAGCCAGACTCAGTCCATTTTCCACGCAATAGCCAAAGGCACCCTGTTAAAACGAATGTTTTAACAGGACTCAAACCTGGACTCAAACCCTGACATGACTTCTCATCCTCCTTAGAGGAAAAAGTCCCAAGTCTTCACTGTAGCCTGCAAGGTTACACCCCTCCCTTCTCCTTCTCTCCCCCTCCACTTACCTTCTACCACTACAGCGGCCCCTTTGCTGTTACTCAAGCCAAACTCACTTCTGCCCCAGGGCCTTTGCACCTGCTGTTCTCACTTCCTGGAATACTCTTCCCCCAGATCACTGCACAACTTAGTCCCAGGGCCTTCCCTGACCCTGCTAGGCAGTGCACACCCTGCCCCAAACCTGTGTCCTTTTCTCTGCTTTATTTTCCTCTCCTGCACTTGATCATGTTCATACATTCTATAATGATTTATTTTATTGCCCATCTCTGCCTTTATAGAGTGTCAGGTTCACAAGGGTACGGGTTCCATTTAGTCCTGGTGGTGCTTAATGCCCAATGCCTAGAACAGCCTCCATCTTTAAGAGGTGCTCAATAAGGAGGGACCCCCACTTCTACCAGTTTCTCTCCAGCCTTAGAATCACCTCCAAGGACGACATAGAAACACTGAGGCTCATTATTCAGCAGTTGTTTATTGAGTACCTGCTGTGCACAGAGTTGCCTGAAGGAGAACACAGCAATGAATGGACAAACCCACTTTCCCATGGGGGAGCTCAGACCTAAGAGCTTGAGAAGATGGCTTCTGGAGCTGGGCGAGTCTAGGAATGACTCCTCAGGGAAGGGGTGCCTGCATGACTCACCCCACCAGTGTATTCAGGGGAAACCAGCTAGGGCTAAAAGTATAACCTGCTGCAAGAAGCCTGGTTTCTAAAATATCAAACCTCTGCTGTCAGACAGCTGTTTTCCCTTTTGGCATGTGTCATATGGTCCCATTAACAACCATTTGTCTGTCCTCTCAGTAAAAAGGGCCCCAGCCTGCTGGCTTCTTTCTGCCTCCTATCAAAGTAATATTTTAGTCCCCAAGACGGCAGATTGCCCAAACCCTATGCCTCCCTGAAGAGCTGCTGCATCCTTGGTCGCTCTTTAAACTCTTTGTACCTCAGTTTTCTCATCTTTAAAATGGGAATAACCATAGAGCCTGCCTCCCTTAGATCGGGCTAACAGAATATCACAGACTGGGTGTCTGAAACAATAGGATTTTATTCTCTCACAGTTCTGAAGGCAAAAAGTCCAAGATCATGGTGCTGGCACGGTTGGTTTCTGGTGAGAGCTCTCTCCTTGGCTTATAGACAGCTGCCTTCTCACTATGTACCTCTTTGCTCCTACATCCCTGGGGGCTCTTCCTCTTCTTATAAGGACATTAGTTTTGAGGCTCCTGCCTGGCTCAGTTGATAGAGCATGTGACTGTTGGTCCCCAGGTCGTGAATTTGAGCCCCACATTGGGAGTAGAGATTACATTTTGAAAAGGTAAAATCTTTGCATCAGGTCATGATCCCAGGGTCCTGGGATTGAACCACGCATTGGGCTCCCTGCTCAGCAAGAAGTCTGCTTCTTACACCCCCACTCCCCCTCCTTGTGTTCCCTCTCTCACTGTCTCTCTCTCTGTCAAATAAATAAATAAAATCTTTATTTATAAATAAATAAAATCTTAAAAAAAAAAAGAACATTAGACCTATAGGATCAGGGACCTGCCATTTTGACATTATTTAATTTTAAATACCTCTTTAAAGGCCCTATCACTAAATATAGTCACACTGGAGGTTGGTCTTCAACATACAGATTCAGGGGAACACAGTTCATTTTGGAACACCACCACCTCCTGGGAGTTTTGCAAGAATCAAGTGAGTTAATGCATGTACAGCGCTGAGTATGTGTTTGAGGGACCTGGGGAGGGGGCAAGATGGTTCCCCTCAGGCACACACATAGTAGGTGCTCAGTAAATACCACCTGTTATTGTTGTAGTTACTGAGCTCCTGCCCATGTCCATCACCGTTGCAGGTTGAGGCATTGAGGGGAGTATTTAGAAGCTGGACCTGCAGCCCTAGAGGAGGGGGGCGTCTCAGAGCTCAAGCATGGAACACCTGAGGATTCAAAATAGTGATAGGTGGCCAGATGCCTTAATTCTGCTCCATCCTGTCGGGATATGGAAGTGTCTGATGCTGACTTCTGAGCCCTTAGAATAAGGTCTTTCTCGGACCCCCATGATCCTCCAAGAAATGCCCCCCATGATCTCAGAAGGCCAGAGAGGGTTTCAGGCTTCTGCCTCGTGCGGGTAGGAGCCAAGAGAGCCCAGATCAACAATAGCCAACAAAAATAAGAGTCAAACTCTTATTTCTTATTTAAGCCTAACATTAAATTGTCATTTTCACTTGCTCATCCACATCAGTGACTTATAGCAGAGAGAGCATTAGCACTCAACCCAGGAATGGAGCTCCGAGCAAACACACTGTATAAGGCAGGGGGAGTCAAGTTCTGCTGAAGACCTGGGTGCTTGGCTCCTCCTGGCCTCCCAGTCCCCTGACCATCTAGCTCCTCCCACTCTTTCAGACATTCTAGCTGCTTCCACAAAACTCCCACTAGAGTCAGTGCCAAGCAGGGATTGGAAGCATGGGGTTTGGAGTCCAGTAAGCTGAATCTGGGTCCCAACTCCCACAGGCTATGGCCTTCTCCATTCTGTGCCTCAATATCCTCATCCATTAAATGGGCAGTAACACCACCTCCTCAGTTATGAGGATTAAGTGAGATAATACATGCCCAGCACATAACACAGTGCCTGACAGTTAGTGCTCGGTAGTCACTGCTATTATTAATGATACCAGTTCTTATACCAGCCCAAGATAAATGTTATCCTGTTCTAGGTGGTGGAAAACCAGAATATTACTATAAAGAAAAGAGATCGATCTATCAGACTTCTCTAAGACTCATCTTAGAATCACATGTGAGTCTTCTGGATAGTCGAGTCAGACCTCCATATGCAGGTCTCCCTGAGTACCTTTACAGCCTCCCAGATGGGTAGTTGTCTACTTCGATGCCTCACCTCATGGGGAGCTCAGTATCTCATAAGGTAGCTCACTCTGAGAACTTCGAGCTTTCTAAGACGGAGCCTCCTTGAAATTTCCTTCATCCTCTCACCCCTGGTCCACCCCACCTCTGGAATATTTACAGCTATCAACGTAATGGCCAGAAAGATCTTTAGCTGATTACATACCATTCTTGGGTATGTCCCCCTGAATCTGCTCCTCTCTCTTGGCTAATTATACCCCACAGCCCTCCCCATCTTTTGCCTCCACCTTGTCCTGAATCAGGAATTTATCTCCTGATCATCTTTTGAATTTGTTCTCCAGGACCCCCCCGGACCTGGACACCAAACCTCCCCAGCCGCTGAGCAGACCCCACGGTGAACAACTTGCTTCCCCCATTCACAGCTTCTGGGTTTCTTCCTGTCTTTCATGCCTCTGCCCCCCTCATTCTCCATGTACCCCCATACTTCTCCCCTTGGGGTCTGTGCCCCCACTCGATGCTCCCTCTTCATTTGTACCCTCTTGTTCCATGCTGCCTCCCACGTTGGTGCCTCCCTGACTCTCCATCACCCCCCTCTCCATGCTCCCCACAGTGACCACAAACACTGCAGCCCTCTGTGCTCCCCGCAGTGCCCACGAACACCGCAGCCCTCCACACCCCCTTCTCTGTGCTCCTCCCAGTGCCCACGAGCACCAGAGTTCTCCATGCCCCCATACTCCCCGTGTATCGCCTCAGATCTGCACCCCCAGCCTCCAGAGGGAGAACCAGGCCTCAGCATTTAAGGGCACGCCCCACACCCCTTGCCTTCCTGAGCTGATTCCTTTTCTCCCCAGATCTCAGTTCCTCTTCATCCTCCTCAAAGGTCCTGATCCTGAGATCATCGGATCACCCCGCCTCCTCTCCATTGTCCATAAGTCTTCAGTTTCTTCCAGAATTCTGCCACATCAGACACACCCAGTCCTGTCTCCCAGAACCACCACACCCACCCTCCCCAGAGCCCGGGACCCAGTGGTAAAGGAAAGCTTTTCTCAAAGTATGTTCCACAGAACCCTAGTTTCCAGGTTCACTCTCCGAAACAAAAAGTTCTGTGGCTTAAATGCATTTGTGAAAACATTGGGCTACGCTGAATCAAAGGAGACTTTTTCCAGCAGCTCTTGTCAAAGCGTCCATTCTGTTGGTATATTCTGTACATATCCACGCAGAAAGTGTGTGTGGACTTGATCACAAGTCCTCCTGTCCATGCCCAGGGGACCGTGCAACATGCTTTAGGAAGCACTGGTTTCTGATTGAAGTCTGAGCCCTGGAATGAGAAGACTGGGCCACCTCTGCCACCGACTAGTTCTGTCCGTTTCTTCCTCTGTAGAACAGGGGGCCTTAACCAGGCTCGCATCTGAGAACTGGCGGAGAATCCAAAAATAAAGCACTGAGTGCAGAATAAGGTTCAGTTCCCAGAAGTTCTGACCATTCTTTGTAAAGAGCTTGGCCAGAGAAGTTCTCAATAGCCAGCAGCTGTTGTCACCACTAGCTCGGACAGCTCGTGGAAGCTCAGCTTCAGGAGACCCCCAAATTTGCTACTTTTAACCACTTGACAGATGAGAGCTAAGTAGCCAGAACAGACTTTTGCCTCTCCCCTGACTTAACTGGCTTTGCACCTGTTATTTTCATACTTGGGGGACCAAACACGTTTTCACCCCTCGTATTATAGCGGGTAGTGGAAATGCCACGTGCTCCATCAGACGCTGAGCTATTTCTGATGGTGACCTTCTTGGTGTCTGTAGCTGGCCGCCACCTCCTCCTCCTCCTCCTTTCCCAGATGGCCTTCAAAGATCTGCCTGTCACAAGCCAAATCTGTCATCCTGGACACTTTCTCCCGCCCTTCTGTGTGGTCGGGCCCAGCCATGAGGCAAAGACACACATGGCCTTTTATTTGTGCCAAGCTCACCTGTCTGGGCACGTGGTTGAAACGCCCTAAAGTTGCAGACTTTGGAAAAGACATCCTGTGTGGTCAGAAGAAAAATTAATTAAGTGCCTTATTAGAAAGCTTTTTGCCAACTTCTGTGGCCACTCTTTGCCACATGCTCGCCCATTCCTCCCCAGTTGCTTCCTAGGCAGATGGAGAGTATCTTTCCCACTTGATGGCTGAACAAACTAAGGCCAAGAAATGCTTAATGACATTAGGCCCAGCACCAGATCAGGCTCTAATGCCATTAGAAATTTTGACCTGGCCTTCTAGAAACAGGGTTATTGTTCTAAACCAAGACTGAACAAGGCAGGGCATCCACATGGCTCCCTATCTGCAAGTCATCTTTACTGTGGGAAGCCCTAAACTTGAACTGATTAAAACTGAGAGCCGTTCCAAGATGTTTTTTGATCTCTGCTTTTGAAAATATTGTCCAGTCATTAGATGAGTCTCGAAAGCAGGGATTGGCAAACATTTTCTATAAAGGGCCAGATAGTAAATATTTTTTTAATTTTATTTTATAAGACTTATGTATGTATGTATGTATATATGTATGTATTTTAGACAACGAGAGAGAGAGAGCACACATGTGTGAGCAGGGGGAAGGGGCAGAGGGAGAGAACCCCCAAGCAGGCTCCCCCCTGAGCATGGACCCCCCAACATAGAGCCCCATCTCATGACCCTGAGATCACGACCAAGCCAAAACCAAGAGTCAGACGCTTCACCGACTGAGCCACGCAGCCACCCCTATTTTATCTTATTTTAAGTAATCACTACCCCCAACATGGGGCTCAAACTCAACGACTCCGAGACCAAGAGTCACATGCTCTATTGACTGAGCCAACCAGGTGCCCCCGCATATTTTTTATTTTACAGCCGGTGTCTTTGTCACAGCTATGCAACTAGACCATTGTAACACGAAAGCAGCCATAGACAATAAATAAAAGAATGGCTGCAACTGTATTTCAAGAAAACTTTATTTACACAAACAGATGAAGGTCCACATTTGGCCTAAGGACCATAGTTCGCCAACCCCAACCCTTGGTTTAGACCAACACTATCCAGTAGAAATATAACACAAGCCGTATATGTAATTTAAATTTTTCTAATAGCTACATTACAAAGTAAAAAGAAATAGGTGAATTTAATTTTAATAATATATTTTACTGAACCCAGTAATTCCACAGTGTTATCATTTCACATAAAATCAATATAAAAAGTTACTGAGATGGGTTGCCTGGGTGGCTCGGTCTGTTAAGCATCTGCCCTAGGCTTAGGTCATGATCTCAGGGTCCTGGGATTGAGCACCCTGTCGGGCTCCCTGCTCAGCAGAGAGACTGCTTCTCCCTCTGTCCTGCCTCCCCCCACCCCTGCTCATTCTCTCTCTCTCTCAGATAAATAAAATCTTTTTTAAAAAAGTACTGAGGTATTTTACAACCCTTTTTTCATCCTGAGACTTAAAAATCCCATATTTTACACCCATAGCCCATCTGAATTTGGAATTGTCCCATTTCAAGTGCTCAGTGGCCACATGTGCCAGCGGCTGCTGTATTGGACAGTGTAGCTCCAGTGGGCAGACCAATATCAGAAGGAGACTGTCACACTGGTAAACAACATGCCCTTACGAACTGATAAGCACCGTGAGAAGAAAGCAGAAGGCACTATAGGCAGGGACAGGGAAGCATTGAAGGAATCTTCTGGCATTTGCCCCAACCCTGCTCACAGTTCTTCTTTAGCAGTCAATGGAACATTCTTTTTCTTTTCTTTTTTTTTTTTTTTAAAGATTTTATTTATTTATTTGAGAGAGAGAGAGAGGGCTCGTGCATGAGCTGGAAGGAGAGGGAATCCAAAGACTGTGCACAGAGCGCAGAGCTGGACGCGGGGCTCAGGCCCACGGCACTGAGATCATGACCTGAGCTGAAACCCAAGAGTCGGCCGCTTAAGCAACTGAACCACCCAGGGGCCCCAAGTCAATGGAACGTTCTTATGCCTTTTCCCAAGCCCCACACATGCTCAGCATAGATGCTATAAAATGAAACATTCAGACTTTGCTGGCTCATCTCTGATAATTTCCCATCTAGGGCTCAGAAGATGAATTGCTTTCATTTCTCATGGCTTTTCTGGGCTTCAGATCAGCAACACAGCAGCCTATGACCTGGTACAGCCATAGATGATGTCACGAGGCAACATATGGGGTCCAAGCAACTATCCCCACTGAGTGGGATGGTTTTTCTCTCCAGGAGAAAGGGCCCAGCATCTGGATCAGAGCAGGAATTTGAACCCCCAGACCTCGTATGAATCCCACTGTGCCGTCTACTTACTGGGTGACCTTTGGCAAGTTATTCAGTGTCATCGAGGTTTTCTCATCTATGTAGTAGGATAATGACAGCAGCTACCTTTACTGATTGGTGTGTCCATGGAAAGAGATGATCATGGAGAGTAAGAGCATCTGGGACATGGTAAATGCTGAATATTACAACTATAATAATTACTATTGACCCATCAAGGCTGCCCCCCTAAAACTCAGAATTAATTGCTTCCTAGTGTTTGCATCACCTTCTCTCATGTTGTGGTTCCTCTTGGACGTAGCTAGTCCCCAGAACAGGAACTGTGCCTTGTCTATCTCAGCAAGATCAAAAATAGACCTGCAGTTGATTTTTCCCTTTCCTAGATCCTGGAACTTTATTTATTTATTTATTTATTTCTAAAGATTTTATTTATTTGACAAAGATCACAATCAGGCAGAGAGAGAGGAAGGGAAGCAGGCTCCCTGCTGAGCAGAGAGCCCAATGTGGGGCTCGATCCCATGACCCTGGGATCATGACCTGAGCCGAAAACAGAGGCTTTAACCCACTAAGCTACCCGGGTGCCCCTGGAACATTCTTTATGTTTGCCATTGTCTTTCTCTTCTCCAGGAGACAATGCGTAATGTTCCCTCCACCAAACTGGGCCAGATTCTCCCCACTTAACATACTCTCAAGGCCCCCTTGTACGTTCCCTTTGAAGCATTTAGCATTTGTAATTAATGAGTAACCTGGAGAATCTGCTTTGATCTCAGTCTCCCTGCTGGACTGAGTCCCATGAGGGCGGGGCTCCAGTCTGCATCATTCATTGATGAGCTCCCAGCACAGGGCACATAGTAGGTGCTCAGGAAATGTTTGTTGAGTGAATGAGAGACTATCATTCCCTCTGGAATTTAAAAGACCAGACACTGTTCACAGAATAACAAGAGAGCTTAGGGAGTTTTAGTAACTGACCTTTTTAAAATCATTTGCTCAACGTCCACCATACATTTCCCTCCACCTCTCTTAAACAACGAATTCTCTGTGGACTTCATAAAACCTTCAGGCTATGCTGTCCAACAGAAATATAATGTGATCCATGGATGTATTTTTACAGGTTGTAGTATCTACATTGAAAAACAAGTAAAAGGAAACAGGTGAAATGAATTTTAATAAAGGACTTTATTTGACCCAGCATATCCAAGAGGTTACCAATTCAATATGTAACCAGTATACATGATGAGCTGTTGACCATTCTTTTTCTCTTGCTAAGTCTTTGAAACCTTGTGTGCACTTTGCACTCCCAGCCCATCTCAATTTGTGCTTGCTGCGTTTCAAGTGCTCAAGAGCCACCTGTGATTTGCGGCTGCCGTATTAGAAGCCTTACAAGAACCACTGTGGTTTTCACATTCTTCTTCCCAGTATGCACTGCGAGGTGTGGAGGCGGAGCCTTTCTTAGGTGGTCTTTGGAGGATGCTAGATAAGCACAGCTGGGGTTTATCACCCAGCACTGGACAGAACCTGTCCCCGTAACAGGCAAGGAGGAAGGGGTTGGTCATACCAAGAGGTGACCTATACAGGGCTTAATGTATCCCGTAAGATTTACAAAGGGCTTTGTATGTGTTAAATCATCTGACCCTCCAGCAAGGGAGGGTGTGGTGTTATTATTTGCATTTTACAGAGGGGGAAGTAGAGGCACAGGGATTGCCATGACCTGTCCGCTCAAAGACACAAAGATAGTAAGTGATGGACCTGGGATTTGAACCCAGGTGGCCTAGATCCAAGGCTTGTGCCTTAGTTGGCCCTTCTCTGAATAGACCATCTCAGAATTGGCCCTTGTCATTTCTCCAAAATGGTGTCACAAAAAGGACCTAGAGTTGGGGCAACCAACCCTCTTATATGTGCTCATCCCCCAAATTGTTTTGAGCACCTTCTGTGCACCACACAGTGCATTCACAGAGCTCATGTCAAGGGAAGGAATTTGATAACAGACACTCCCCCAAGTGGCGTCCCTGGGATTGGTAAGAGAAGCCCACCTCTGAAAAAGGGAGATTGACACATAGATCCTCCCCGTAGATTCATCATTGAAGAAGATGGCACCAGAGGGAGAGGTATATCATTGTCAGGGAGAAAGAATGAAGATGTTCCAGTGCAAAGGGAGATAACCCCACCCAGGGTGTTCTCGAGGATGTAGGGACAGTGACCTGTAGGTACCAGGAGCTCACACCAGCCGTGTGCCAGGGAGGCCCAGGATGATGCCAGGGAAACTGGCTACCAAGAACTAGCACCAAGGCAGCTGTGAGGCCAGAGCTTGGAATTCCTAGCCAAGGACAGGGAGGGATAAGATGGTGCTGAGCCCCAGAAATGTCTTGCCCACCTTATCTTAAGGAACATCACTGGCGGAACAAAAAAGTCTGTGAGCAAGAGAACAAACGTAGGAAGGTAGGTCTTCACAATGGGGTTACAGAGCCGTTTGTGTCTTCATCAGCCAGGAAGCATTTGTTGAGCTGTTTGACATCTCACGAGAGCTTTAACGAGTTCTCTGTAATTTTCAGTGGCAAGAAATATTCCCCAGATGTGTGCCACTTTCCCCCAGAACGTGTCATATCTGGATCTCCAGCAGGACCCTTGCATAACAAAAACAATAATAATAGCTATTAACCTGCTGTGTGCCAGGCCCTGTGCTAAGCACTTACATGCAATTTCATTCCATCCACAGAAGAGACCCAGAAGGTAGGTTCCATTTTTCCGATGAGGAAACCTTAGATCAGAGAGGGCCAATGACGTGCCCGAGGTCACACAGCTAAAATGCAGCAGGGCCAGGATTTGAACCTGGACTTTCTTTTTTTTTTTTTTTTTTTAATATTTTATTTATTTATTTGACAGAGAGAGAGAGAGGTCACAAGTAGGCAAGAGGCAGGCAGAGTTGGGGGGGGGGGACCAGGCTACCTGCTGAGCAGAGAGCTTGATGCAGTGCTCGAGCCCAGAACCCTGAGATCATGACTTGAGCCGAAGGCAGAGTCTTAACCCACTGAGCCACCCAGGTGCCCGAACCTGGACCTTCTAACTCCATACTTTTGACTTTCATTTCCCCTCACCTCCCCCCATCCCATGTTTGCACATGTAGGAAAGTGATCATATTTCCTTGTAGACTCGGATGCCATGGTTACACATGACTCTCTCTCTTGTTTCCAAAGGTGGTGGCCCTTAGTAAGAGAAGTCAGGAGGCCGAGGCAGCTTTCCTGAGTGTTTACAAGCAGTTAATTGAAGCACCAGGTAAGATACATTTGGGTTCCACAACTGGATAATTAATGACATTGAAGAGTTAGCCATTATTGGTTGTTACACAGGGGCCTCCCCACAGTGGGATCTAGGGACAAGCGAAGGCTCCTGGGCAAGACTGAGCCTTCCGCAAGCGAGGGTTGTTGGGGGCGGTGAGAGGTGCACACCCAGCCTGGTGTGACATGTCCCCACACAGTTCCTCCATCCTCCCCCACCACATTCCAATGTTAGCTAGAAAGCTTTGGGGGACTCCTGTCAAGATCTCCCACCTGGACCTTCTTGGGGAGCCGAGTGCCTTACCTGCCAGAACCCCCATCCCATTGCCACAAAGGACAGATGGTGCCCAGGGCTGTCTGCCAGCTGAGAGCACTGGAGGAAAGACCTCAATGTTTCCCCACCATGGTGCAGCCAAACTCAGCTCAAAGAACACATTACTTACGTGACTCTCTTTTCATGCAATATAAAGACAGGCAAAGATGAATCTGTCAGCACTATCCACAATGCCCAAAATGGGGAAGCAACCCAAATGTCCATGAATGGATGAATGGATAAATAAAACGTGGTTGATTCAGCCATAAAAAGGAGAGACGCGCTCACACACAGCAGGGACGGCCCTCACGATCACGGTGCTGAGTGGAAGAAGCGAGACACAAGGTCACATAATCCAAGACTCCACTTAAATGGAATGTCCCAAATGGGCAAATCTAAGGAGACAGATACCAGACTGGTGGGAGAGGGTTGATGACCGCTAATGGGTGTGGGGTCTCCTTCTGGAAGGATGGAAATGCCCTGGGGCTAGATAGGGGTGATGGCTATGTGACTTCATGAATGTGCCAGATCCCACTGAACTGTTCACTTTAAAATGGTAGATTATATGTTCTAAGAATTTCTTCTCAACTAAAAAAAAAAAAAAAAAAAAATTTAACCTGTGCTGTTAGAAGTCAAGAGAGTGGTTTCTGTTGGAGAGCCAATAGTTCCGACAAGGGACCTCTGGGGGCCAAAGATGCTGCTTCTTGATCTTGGTGTGGATTGTAGAGCTGTGAGCGGTTTGAGCACACTTAGGTGTGTGCCTAAGATATGCAGACACACGTCTGTAAAAAAGTCTCCCATTTCCAAAATGGCCCCTCCTCTGCCACCTTCTCATTTCATGACTCCGAAACGGGAGCCCAGGGAGGTGTAAGTGATTCGCTTACAATGGTGGTGCTGGGAGGGTACCCTCTGCCAACTCCCACCATCCGGACAGCCTCCTGGTCCTTTCTGGGGCCCTTCTACACAACCACAGGGATCAATGCTATCGGGTGACCAGGGCTGGGGGTTTATGAGGAAGAACATGAAATCCTAGCTAAGCCGAGTCATGGAGAAGGCGAAGTCCTTTCTACTCTATGGGGAGATCGTTTGTGGGATCTTTGTGTTTGTGGGTGGGGAAGTCCCTCATTCCGTCTGTCTTGGGTGACTAGGGTGGCTTGAGTGGTGTCCTCCCAAAACTCATGTCTACCCTGAAACTTGGAACATGATCTTCTTTGGAAGCAGGGTCTTTGCAGATGTAACTAGTTAAGGACCTCAAGATGAGACCATGTGGATACAGGGTGGATCCTACCTCCAGTGACTAGTGTCCTTGTAAGAGGAGGAGAGGACACAGAGAGACCCAGGAGGAAGGCCATGTGAAGACTGGCTCAGGCTGAAGTGATGGGGCTACAAGCCAGGGAGGGCTTGAGGCTGCCAGGAACAGGATGAAACAAGCTCCCGAGCTCTGGGAGCGCCTCAGGGTTTAGAAGGCACACGCCTGGCATTGAGGCCGCTCCACCGTCTGCATGTTACAGCTCCAGGGGAACAGGCCAACCAGCCCCCTTCGCGGGGTACCCCGAGGTTGAGTCTGGCGCCTGAGGTCTCACAGCCAGGAGAGTGGGGCTCAGGTCTCCGCACACACGCTGCTATGTCCAGAGTGGCTGCTCCGTGTCACAACTCAGCTGCGTGGGGGAGGCTGTGTTTGTTTTCTGGGGCTCCTGTAACAAGTCACCACAAACTGGGGGGCTTCAAGCCACAGATGTTTATTGTCTCCTAGTTCTGGATGCCAGAAATCCGAAATTAAGGTGCCCACAGGGCCGTGCTCCCTCTCAAGATTCTAGGGGAAGCTTCTTCCTTACCTCTTCCAGCTTCTTGTGGTTCCAGGTGTCCCTTTGCCTGTGGCCCTGTCATTCCAGTCTTTGCCTCTTGTCCTTACGAGGCTCCCTCCTCCCTATGTCTGGGTCCCAACTCTCCAGCTCTTTTCTCTTATAAGAACACTAGCCATTGAATTTAGGGCCCACCCCATAATCCAGGGTGATCTCCTCCAGAGACCTTAGCTGAGTTACATCTGCCAAAGACCCTTTTCCCAAATAAGGTCACTTCACCGGCTCCAGGCATTAGGACATGGGTATATGTTCAGGGGCCCGTTCAGCCCCCCACAAAGGGATGTGCACACTCCATCCTCTTTGCCCTGGTCCTACACTCCCTGGAAGGCAGCATGCTGTGTGTGTCTCAAGGAGGATGTTTGGGCAGTGAGAGTGGCTGGAGTTGGACAGCATAGCCCTTGGGGTTCTATGCCCACCATGAAGACATGGCCCCCGGGCCATGAGGCCAAGACAGCCCTGGCCATTGCCCCCCTCACTAAGGACCACATTGGGCATGTAGCAGATGCTCTGCTTATATCTCTACCCTCATTAGAGCTATCTGGAAAAAATAATTGGGAAAATAAACCCTCATATTTACCATCATTTTTCAGTCCTTACGGTCCCACAAGATCAGCAACAAGTGACATTGGAAAGTGACCCACAATAGACCCCAAAAATGTCTCCTAGGAGTCTCCACACAAGGCTCCTCCCCTAGACCCCATGTACCTCCCCTGTAGCACCAGGGGGCAGCTCTGAGATGGGCTTGTGATTCGGGGCTCAGGCTGGAGTCCTACCCAGACCACTCACTCGCTGGGTGACTGCAGATGAATTAATTGACTTCGCAAGCCCCTCCCTCCTCTTGTATAAGTTAGTGACTGGGCTACACTTGTCATCATGTATGTGTCTGGCTTTCCTAGAAGTGAAATTCTCTAAGCCTGGTACTGACTGGTCATATCAGTTTTGTATACCCAGAACCTGGTACACAGTAAGCACCTAATAGTTGTTGAATGAATGAGAAACAAGACTCACATGCAGAAATGGGGAGAAGGGTTATTTGAATGACAAGGCGCTCTTTGACCTAGAGCCCTCTGCCTATCACGTGTTTATTTACATTTATTTAAGTGCATTTATTAAGTGCCTGTTGTGTGCCTGGCACTTGCTAGACACTGAGAACCTAATCATGAGCCTGCAAATGCAGACAGGGGCCCAGGCCTCGGGGAGGTTGCATGCCGCTGGCAGGTGACCAGATCATCCCTCGAATAACCATTGCTTATGGCGAACCTAGGGGAGCTCCAGCAAGCCTAGCGCTTGAGGGTGAGAGAGGCTATGGCCCCTGCTTGGAAAAGAGTCATTAATTCCAGGGTTCACTGTGAAACCCTCATCTTTCTCTAGATAGGGCGGTTAACACAATCACAGGGCCAGAGTGCCAGCCCCAGGGACTGCGAGAGTTCCCAAGACCAGTGCAGAGCTTTCCAGAAGGTCCTCGTGCCCTCCTGCCCCTCCCCCCAAAGGGGTCATTCCAAGTCTGGTGCTGACTCCACTCATCTGATTTCGCAACTCTGCTCCCCAGAAATGGAGAGGCGGGGGAGACGTACGTCCCTAGCTGTCACTGAGTTGGAGAACAAGGAGCCTTAACTGATGGAGACATACTGTTCGAACGGCCCCTTTAGGGGCTCTAATTCATTTTCGAGACATTTAAGAATAACAAAATGTTTTAATGATTTCTTAGGGGAATTAGGAAGACATATTTTTGTTCTCATTAAATTTTATCCTCAGACACAAGAACCAAATGTCAGATGTGTTTTTGGTGCTTGGAGCTTCCCGGCGCACTGTCCCCCCACACACACACGCTGTTCCAACCCCCTCCAGAAAAATAACACTCCTGGAAAATTTGCCAGGATGCACACTCTCCTGTTTTTATATTTCTTGACAGGCAAATTATTTGTCGAAATACTTTCCACCCCCCTCCAAAGCCACACAAGTCCTGATTCAACATTTTTGTTTTGAATGACTGCTGCCAACACAAATCTTTGGCAGAGAATGCGATATGGCGTGATTGCTCAGCAAGTATTTTGATAAGTGTGCAGCCTGTATGTCTGTAATTACGAAAGAAAACCGTAAATCTTTTGGATATTGTTCACACAGATGTGGCGTGAAGTGAGAAAAAAAGCAGTAAAACGTGTTAAAAGCATAATTAATGTCATTGTTGTGGAGGATGGTTTGATTTAAACCTTTCTGACTTCTGTATCGGTGGCGGCTGATTTCTTTATCGCGCTCGCAGTCACCAGGTACCAACCCGAGCTTCACAAAGCTAACTTGTTAACTGAGTGCTTAGATAAAAGTACAAGGCGGGAAGAGGGGAGGAAGAAAGAAAGAAAGAAATGAAAAGAAAGGAAACAAGGAGAGAGCAAGTAAGAGAGCAGGCAGAAGAGGACTGCTGAAGAGATAAGAAGAGAGAGGTGAGTGCCCCCAAAATGGGTTTTTCTGCTTTACTTTGGTTTTTTAAAAATCCAGTGCAGGAGACGGCAACTCCTGACAGGTGTTTCTCTCCCTGCTTCTTTCAGGAGGCAAAGCTGGTCAGCTTAGGTGTTCCAGCTGCAGAGTCAGACACAGCAGGGTAGGACTCTCAGTTCGGTAGTTTTGAGCTGTGTGACCTTGGGCAGGGGCCCGAACCTCTCTGAGCTCTGAGTTCTAGGTCTTTAGCAGAGGGGTAACAATAGCAGCTACTCACTATTTGACACGAAGGTTCACTGTGCTGGGTGTGAAAGTATTTGGCAGGGTCTGATAACCAGCAGCCCACTGCAAAGCTGACATCAGAGTGTAAGCTACATAGATCACAAGAGTTTGCTGCTGATCTCACAAGGTTCTGTCAGTTATCGAGGACATGGGGTGAGCAGTTTAGGCAACAGGGTGACTGAGTCTGGAATAGGAAAATACAGTGTTTGGGGCTTAATTTTTTTCTCTCTCCAATTATAAAAGTCACATATACATGCTTTTGACTTCAAAAAATACGGAAAAGTAGAAAGAAGGAGACAGAACTCCCTACTAGAGAAGCAGTGGGAACATTATTTTTCTTTCTGATCTTTTCCCTATGTACTTCCTCAAAACAGTAGTTCATTCTGCTTGTACCATTTTGAATCATCCTTCCTTTTACCCAATATGAGCATACGTATTTCCCTGTGTGATTAAAAATCCTGAGTAACTTTGGTTCATCGTGTGTAATGGTCTCTTGTGTGGCTGTGCTGTAATTTTCTGGACTGCCCTCACCAATGTTGGGCATTTAGGGTGCTCAGGAATGAGCAGCTTATTGGTACTGTGCTGTAGTTCTGAGGACAAGGAAGAGAACTTGGGAAGGAAAATAGATTGTAGCCATGCATTGGCCCCAAACCCAGAATTTATTCTGAACTCATGCATTTGTTACACTAAGTATCTTTTCAAATATTATGAGCCTCTCATATTCTTTTGTGAATCACTGGTTCATGTATCTACAGCCCATTTTAATGTCAGAGATCACTTTCTTATTGATTTGTAGGCACTCTTTATATATTACAGATAATAATCTTTGTCCTGGTAAACATGTCTCCTATCTTCTCCCCTAGTTTGCTTTCAAAAAATATTTGCAGAAACGTAGAAATTCTTGTCAAACCTCTGCTTTTATATTTCCTGGATTTCATGTCATATTTTTAAAAACCCCTTCTTGCTTGAAAGTTTTGGGTTTTTCTTTTTTAGTACTTCTGTGACCTTAATTTTTAGAGAATGAATCTTTGATGGAAGTAGCAAGGGAGGTTAAGAATTTAGCTTTGCTTTTGTCCCAAATGACTAGTTCTACCGCCATCTAGTGGATAAGCCACCTTCACAAATACAGGTAATAAAGATTTTAGTACAAGGAGAAACTCTTGTTTCTGTTTGCTCTCACTTCCATCCCCTTCTCCCTGAATATGCCTCTGCTCACTTGATCCCGTAGGAAACAAGGTCAGAGTTTCCCGAAGATGGCAGCTGACTTTAGAAGGCATTACACCACCCTCTCCCCTGCCAGAAGTGCTCCCCCACCATGGCGGCCCGTCTAACTTTAAGTATTCTTGGTAACCAAGGACTGGAGGAAGATTAAACGAAAGCATCTGGCATGATACTGGTACCCAGTAGATGCTCAATGCACGGCTGTTCCCTTGCAGAAGGGAAGCCAGGCACATCAGCTGTGGCTTTTCATCGGTTCACTTGGGGCACCTACTAGAGCTAAACCCTGTGGGAGCTCAAGCCTGAGCTTTCTTCTGCCCTCAGAGACTCGGAGGCTGGCAGGGCCATCATGACCCAAAGTCAGACTGCCAGAGAAAGGGCCCCGCGGCTGGACAGCCGGAGGAGGCACCTCAGAGAAAGCAGGCTTTGAACGTGGTCCTAAAGCATCAGCTGCCACCCTTGCAGGGATGGTTGGGGGGTGCCTGTGCGTCAGGCTATGCAGCACAGCCCTTCACAGAAATGAGTCCATGATCCCCTTAGTCCCCTTGACAGCAGCTAAGCTGTCCTACTGTGCGCTGAAAAAAATGGAGGCTCGGAGAGATCAAGGCATTTGCCCAAGGTCACACAGCAGAGAGACAGTAGAGTCTGAATTTTGACCCAGACTCCTAACCTACTTGCAGGTTCATTTTAAAAATTGAAAGGATTTGAACAAAACCACTGGACATTTGGCCTCCAAAAAGAGTGACAAACAGCTGAGGGTCTTTGTTGCTGGTAGGTTAAGAGGTTCTAGATTGAGAGGATGGGCCCTTTGCTGAAATATAAGTGTGTTACCCAGAAGAGGAACAAGTTAACACCCCCAGCTAAGAACTCCTCGTTCTCCCGGCTCAAGCTTCCAAATTCAGGGAGCCGAGTGACACCAGGAGAAGCACTAGCAGGGACCCCAGGCCAGAGGGCCATCCTACCGAGCAGGGCCAATCCCTGTCCTGCCTTGAGCTCCCCTTGTCATTCTTCACTTTTCTGCTCCTCAGTTTCCCCATTTATAAAACACGGATAATAATCATACCTACTTATAGGCCAATTGGGTGGATTTGGTGAGAAAAAGAACATTGAGTATGGTGCCTGGTACAGAGTAGCAGCCCCATGCAATTCATGAGACAAATATTGAGCGCCTCCTGTTTGCTGGACCCTCCACTCACCACCAGGAGCACAATGTGAAGCAAAACACACTGTCGCTGCCTGCCTTTCTGTGAAACTCCGTATATGGGAACTTTATTTGTTTTATAATGGACTTGGCTTTGAATCGGGCTCTGGTGCTCCCTGGCTGGGCCACCCTGAGTGGCTGGTTCTGCCTCTCAGCCTGTTTCTTGGTCTGGAAAAGCACACCTACCTCCTGGGACCTCAGAGAGGAGTAACCGTGGTGCAGATTCTAGAAGGCCCTCTGGGTGTCTAGCACCTAGTATGTGCTCAGTAAACAGTCCCTGCAGCTATGCTGGTGTTGAATTCCCACCATCACCCCGTGCCAAGAAGGAAGACCTTCCCCAGGCCCTCTGTCCGTCCTTCAGCCAGAAGACCCCCCGGAGCAGCCGGTCCTGGCAGTGGATGGAAGAGCGGGTGGGCGCACACATGGCTCACGGCTGTGTGGACGGGCCCCACACCCCATCTGCTCTCGAAAAGTTAAGATTAAAGGATCAGAGTTAGTCTCTCTGCCGCCGTCAGTAGCCCGAGCCTCCCGCCCATGCAGGCGCCCAGAGCCTGGGCCCAGATGGGAGAAGGCTTCTGTCTCCAAGATATTTTGGAGGGGCGCACGCATACTTCTGCATATATGTGTTTCTAAACAGCCTCTCGGACAGCCTTCGCGGCTCCAGCTTTCCTAAAAAAGCTCTGAATGCCACTTTCCTTCAGATGGACACAGTGGGAGGAATGAGACAGCTTTTCCTAGCTCCCCGGCTCCCCCCCCACCAAAAACCCCATAGACGCTTTCTGAAGAAACACCACAGCATCAGCTAGCGGTGGGAGAGGGAATAGACGAAATGCCTCCGTGAAGCCCGGTGTGGTATTAAAATATTACAAGTCCGCTGGCAATATTCTCTAAGGGGTTAGATCCAATGTAACCAAAATGAATTAGTCATTTTATTAAGCAGTTTATGCATAAAGAGCAGGTTGATGACTGTAGGACAAAGGCCCTCCGCTTCCTGACAGTGTCCCCCTCCCTGCGCTCCCGTCGGGACCTGCCACCTCGGATGGCTCGCGTCTGATCTCCCGTGTCTGCCATCGTGCTCGATTAATCCAAAAGATTTGTTGTAGTCAAACATTTCTGATTTGGGATTCTCCCTGTTTGGGGCTTTTTCGTCCAGGTTGGATCCAAGGCCCTTGGCTTCCCACTGCCACTGCCCTCATCCAGGTATCGACTGTGTGTCTGTCGCAGGAGTGAAGTGAGGGATTCCGCGCCCAACTCTGGGCAGCTGTGGGTCTTGGCTGAAAGGTTCGCAGGAAGTGCTGAGCCTGGCAGAACCTGGGCTCCCTGCTCCAGACGAGGAGATGCGGGGATGTTTGGTCACTTCTCCTGACACCAGGATAGGAGGCTTGCCAAACACCAAAGTGGGGACATGGGTCACTTTGAAGATTGGGGGCTTGGTGGGACCCAGCACTTCCCCTTATGGGGTCACCTGGCACGGGAAACAGCTTCAGTGTACCTGGCACAGCAGTGAAACTTTGAACACATTGCATGCCGGGTGTCACCTCCTTCCTTCTAGATAAACTTCAGTCCGGTGCTAGAGCATCTTAAACACCTATAGAATACCTGTGCATCTCCCTTTTTAGCCAAGGGAGAGCCAGCCTTGGGATCCCAGTCTTAGGTAACAAGAGAGTCTAACTAGAATTTAATAACATCAGTTTTCACCCAGTGTGGGGCTTGAACTCACAACCCTGAGATCCAGAGCTGCATGCTTTCCCGACCAAGCCAGACAGGTGCCCCCTCTTTGTGTTTATTTTTATGGTTTTAGGCACCTTCTATTTATGATATAGGATCCCAATGATCTATTTACGATAATTTAAAATATTTTTAGTTAAAAAAACTGAGTCATATAAGGACAAATGTCATGTTGGTAATCCTTTAGGGGCAGGTGGATTCAGCAGAAGTTGTGAAGTGCGTATGTCAATGTCTGGCGTTTGGGCTGTACTGGGTTCAGATTCAGCTCTGCCTTGTTCTGGGTTGGTGGCCTTGAACAAATGGCTTCCCTTTGCTAGGGAACTTTTGGCCCAAGACACTGGGTGGAGGTCATATCTACCCCAGAACCTAGCTCCCCAGATGTGGGTGCCCCACCTGCTTCAGGATCGATGGTAGCTGGGGTTTTGGAAACAAAGACCAGAAACTAGTGGTTGGAGGGTCAGAACCTGCTCTGAACCCAGCTTCCACCCTCGGCGGCAGCACCCAGAGCAGCCTGCAGGAAGGGAGGGAGGCTGGCACCGGAAGTCCCCGGACATTGCCAGTCTCTGTCAGCCCCACATCCTCATCTCTAAAATGGGTCAGTTGTTGTGAAGATTAAGCTAAGTTGTGTTTCTGGGACAATACCTGGGGCGGGGGGTGGGCAGCTGGTCACAAGGGTCCACCACCCTCTCTTGGTCCGGTGGGGGCTGTTTCTCCTGGTGGTGATTCCTGTGTCTAGATTATTCTCTCTCTCCCCGCTGCTGGCTCCCTCATCTTCAAGGCTCTGTTCAAATGTTACCTCCTTCAAGAAGCTTTCCCTGCTCCATTAGCAGCATTCCCCCCACCAAGCATGTCAGGCCTCTCTCTGCCTGGACCCTGCCTTCTTTTTCTTCTCTGTCCCCTTACTGCCACTGGTTTATTTGTCCTTTATCCCTTTATCCATCTTTCTCTCTAGAGTGTCAACCCCAGGAAGACAGAAATTCCCTCTTATCTACTGCTCTATCTCCGGGGCCCAGAAACCTCCCTGGCACACAGCAGGTGCTCAGAAAATATTTGGCAACTGAACTAATGGTGTCTGACACATAGTAGATGCTCAGTAAAAATGTACTGGTGAATAGTGACTGCATTAGTGACTATTCACTTCCTATTGCTGTTATAACCAATGACCGCAGACTTAGAAGCTTATCACAATCCACATTTATTGAGCACCTACTATGTGAAATGCCAGGGCAGGGCCCCAAGGGGAAAGGGAAGACTGAGAAATGAAAGCAAGACGCTCCCCACTTCCCTGTGGCTGTCAGGTTCTCTGAAAAACCTCTTCCAAACATTTTAAAGATCTGTTGTCACTTTTCTCTCTTTCAGTTTGTGTTTGTAAGAGTGGCCAGACCAGTGACATTTAGCTGATGGATCGAATAATGCTGTTGGACAAGGGAAGGGGGAAAGCCTTGAATTTGCCAGCCCCCAAGGCTGAGCATTTTACCTCTGTGTGATTTGGCAAATCTTCCAGTCGTCTGGGTACTAGTCATTTTTTTCCTCCATAACTCAGCCCCTGGCAGCTTAGCTCAGGCTCCGTGGATTTCTCCCAGATAGGGGAGGTGGGAAGAAATGAGTTTCTCACACACTGTAAAACCCAAGAATTCCCACTATGCACCAGTGCGGAGGAAATAAAGGGTAAAAAAATACCTGGGGTAGTAAGAGACCATCGTTGCTGTGTATTTTCCAGAGCAGGGACCCTATTCGACCCACGGCCCAATGCCTCAGTAGATCTGGAGGATAAAAATGCAATAGAGTGAGAACCAGGTCCCGACACTTTCTCTTACACAATGGGCTTGTTCCCTGGATGCCAGGTAACATGGTGCAGCAGGAGAGAAGTAGATTAGACTTTAAGTGAGGACTTTCTTCCTATGGGACTTGGAGTCTTGGCAATGCCTCAGTCCTGCCTCTCTCACAGGTGGTATTCAGTCAGTTACCACATGTTATGGTTTGAATTATGTGCCCCAGAAAGATACGTGGAGGTCCTAACCTCTGGTACCCTCTTTTAGAAAAATGGTCTTTACAGATGTAATCAACTTAGGAAGAGGTCATCAGGTAGACCCTAATTCAGTATGCTGGGGTTCTTATAAGAAGAGGAGAGAGACACAGAGGAGAAAGTCTTGTGAAAACAGAGCCAAGACCAAGAAACAATGGCCAAGGAACGCCAAGGATTGCCAGGAGCCGGGATAAAGGTGTGGAGCACTGGGGGAGAGCAGACTTTGGACCTGTGTCCTCCAGACCATTTTCTGGAGCTGCCTACCAACTAGGTTGTTGGAAACCATGAAAATTTATTCTCTCAGTTCTGGAGGCATCCAAAGCTGCCAAAAATCAAAGTGTTGACAGGATCACTCGGTTCCTTCGGGAGTTGCTGAGGGAGAACCGGTTCCAGTCCCCTGTCCTACCTCTGGTGGTGGCCGGCTATCCTTGGTGGCAGATGCATCACTTGAGTCTCTGCCTCTGTCTTCTCTGGGACTTCTCTGTGTGTCTCTCTGTGCTGTCTCCTCTTCTTAAAAGGACACCAGTCATTAGTCAACCCCAATCCAGATGACCTCACCTTAACTTGATTCCTTCTGCAAAGACCCTGTTTCTAAATAAGGTCAAGTTCCAAAGTTCTGGATGGACATGAATTTCGGGGAACACTACTCAACCTAGGACACCACACCCCATCAGTTCTTCCTGTCTACCTCTGAGCACTCTCTCCACTTCTGCCGCCTCCCTCATCACGGCATCACTGCTCTGACGGTCCTGGTAGCTTCCCCTCGGGCTCCCTCTACAGCTCGTTTCTCACACAGCAGCTCAGACGAGACTGAAAAAGGCGAAATAGAACCGGTCACTCCCTCCCCACTGCCCTTAGGGTAAACCCAATCCCCCCCCCAATACCTGACTGGGATGACCGTCACACAGAGACAAGAGCTCAACAAATTTATGCTGAGCGAAGCCTGTACGTGGACCCCTAGGTCCCCCTTTGAGCTCCGCCCACTCCAGACTCCTCCCTGGAAAGTGCCAGCACCACACCACGGGTTTCACATCCATAGACTCTGATTCTAGCAGCAGCTCTGCAGGAGAGGCCCCATGGCTACCCCCATTTTACAGATGGGAAAACTAAGAGTCCAAGAGGAGAAAAAGTAGTCACATGTTGGTTTTGGTCCTATGGAAGCAGGCAGATACCAGAACAGCGTTAGATAGGCAAGAGGTTTTTTGCGGGGGGCGGGGGGGGGGACGCTGTGTAGGATGGAGAGGGAGAGGAGGAGGTGCCGAGAGCCTTTAGACGGCAAAGTGGTCTGAACCTGGGGGTGAGGGGAAGAAGCTTGGCGGGAAGACCCTCGGACTGCAGTGCAGCTCCGGGCAGGTCTCGACTGGGCTGACAGGCAGCGCCAAAGAAGATGTACCAGTTAGCTCAGGCTGCTCTGACCAGACCACAGACCAGGTGGCCTAAGCAACAGACATTTATTTCTTACAGTTCTGGAGGTTGAAAGTCCAAGATCAAGGTGCCAGCAGCCTGGTTTCTGGTGAGAGCTCTCTTCCCAGCTTGCAGGTGGCTGCCTTTGCTGACTTCACAGCAAAGCTGCCTTTCCTCTGTTCACGTGCAGAGAGAGTTCTGCCGTCTTCCTGTTCATATAAGGGCACTGGTCCTATAGGATTCAAGCCCTTTTCTCCAGATGTGGCTGGATCAGGGGGTTAGGGTTCTACTACATGGATTTGGAGAGACACAGTTCAGTCCATGATACAAGGTTTGCCCATCCCAGCATCATCAGGAGCAGACTCACTCTGCACCCCCTGTCATGCTTGGTTAGGCTGGGAGCAGCCCCAGGCAGGTGTGGCCTGAGCTGACACTATAGTAGATCAGAAGAGTCTCCATGGCTGCCACAAGTCTTCATAATAAGCGGAAGGGCAACACTCAGAGTCTGCTGGGTGCCAGGCACCGTTACGGGGCTCGGCATCTCCTGGGAGCCCCGCACAGCCCAGACACAGTAGGTCTGCTGTCCCCATTTTATCACTGGGGAAACTGAGACACACAAAACCTAAGCAGCTGTCTCTGGAGATGTCACAGCAGGAAACACTCTCCGTGTCCCAGCCTGGCCCCCTCCCGCTTTGTCTCAGGGTGGCTTAGGAATTCACAACATTCGTACTTCTTGGGTCAGGCTAGCCTGTGAAGTTGTCTAATATAAACTTTCTGCCACACATCCCAGCTCTAGGGATACTCCACAGCCAAAAGCACTCACTTTGACAGGACCCCGCCCCTATTTGATTGACATCCAGGGTTAATATACTTGTAATAGGAATTTAAGTGGAGAGCCCAGAGAGGTCTGGTGCTCTGTCCGAGGCCGCACAGCAGGCCAATGGCAAGGCCAAGAACAGAACCATCAGTCTAATGCTCCTAGCCTAATAGTAAAAAATTCCCATGCCCTGCCTCAAGGCAGCTTGGCCTACTGCAAAGAATCACCTGGTACCCTGAGTTCAAGTCCCACCTCTGCCACTTTTGAGCTAGGTGACCTTGAGCACATGATATCTCTTCTCTGGGCCTTCAGTTTCTTGTCCAGAAAATGGGGAATAGCAACATCTTCCTTACTGGGCCTCACCTTGGGGACATGACTTCACCCTACTGCTTATGCCTCAGTTCCCCCGTCTGTAAAATGGGAACACAACAGCACATATCTCTTAGTGCTGTGGTGAAGATCATGGGAATTGTAATTCGTGTCACGTGCTTTCGTTGTTATATTTCAGTCACAGTCTGACTTTGGCTGAGTCATCAGAATATCCCCCTGCCACTTTCTCCCTCAAATCGGGGAACTAGGAAGGAAGTGTGGGAAGAAGAGGCCCAAGAGCCTGTCTTGGTCCTTCCACCAACTCACTGGTGGACTTCGGGGAAGTCACAGGATCCCACTTTAACCCCTCTGTGCACTGGGGAACCTTTTGGTCCCTCCCCAATATGACTTTCCACTCTAGAATTTTTGGGCCCCAGAGGAGATTCAAAACAGGATTGTTGGATTCTGGATCTCCTGGGGATTGATGAGAATATATGAGGCCATCCCTGGTCCCGAGACTCCACAGAGCATCACCAAGCAGACAGCTGGCCTCCAGATCACCTCAAGACCGGGCTTGCTGCCTCCCCTCATGTAATAGCAGCCTTAGCCCCCTTCCCGAGCCCCGCTAGGCACCTAGCACTGTGCAGATCTCCGTTTTTCTCTCATCCAGACATCATAAACACACCCTACACACGTAGCCCCATTTTACAGATGAGAGAATGGAGGCTCTGGGAGGTTAATTAACTGTCCAGAGTTATTAGCCAGTTTGGAGCCAGACCTGGCACCAGCAGCCCTTGGAACATATTGCTTCTGTTGGTATCTTTGTTTATCTTCCCAGTAATAATTCTTGGGAATTAGGAACTGTTGTAGTTCTCCCACTGTATTAGAGGGAAAATGAGGTTCATGGCTCTTTGGAAGGAGGATTTGGATCCAGAGCTGGGCTTCCGCTTCTGTGAGCTTAACCACTATGTTCTACCCTGTAGCAGCAAATGAAGGTGAAAAGCAGGAGCCTTAGAATCGCTGAGCCTCTATTAAGCAGGGATCCGGCCAACCCTGCTCCTCCAGCCTCTCCAGGGGCCCGCCTCAGGGCAGCTCCCCCTGGACAGAGGGCACAAGGCAGCAAGGAGTGGCCCACAGGGCCTCCGAGCAGAGTGAAGGAGGGAAGCGTCAATCCCTGATGGCTGGAAATGGGGTGGATGACACCCTTTATCACCCAAGTGTAATCGTTTGGCTTAGACGGGCTCGTGGCCAGCCCGCCCCCAAGCCATGAGCTAGATCTTTTCCACCTCCTTGGAACCAGAGTGAGCCCTCTGTGGCCCGCTCGGAGCTGCACCCTCCCGTGTTTATCTAACTTCCCTGACCCTGGCAAGTGCTCACGGCCTTTCTCTTCTTTCTGAAAAACCAGGACACAATAGGAAGCGTTTCCTTGAACTTATTAAAAAATCCAGACTTGTAAATTAATTTGTCCGTGTTGTACAAAGGCAGTGCAGATGGACTCATTAGCATGCACACAACAAATAATTATAGATGAATTTTTAGCTGGCCTGCCTAATGCGCTTGCTGGGTTAATTATGTCAATGTATAATTACATCAGCCCGGGGAGACATAATGGCATACCCCGCTGAGCAGGCCCTGCCTAATGACGGGGCGTGGGGGGAGTGCTGACAGGGGAAAGACGGCAGCGTTCTCGCGCACCTGCTTACCTCGGCACAAACGCCCATTGTCAGAGCCTCCCGCCACCTAAACAAACAGACAGGAGGAGAGGGATAAAATGCAGAGGCGACCTTGTTCCAGCCAGACCTGAAGGCTCCTGTGTGTAGGCACTGCCCCATTTCTTCCCTCAGCAGATGTTTGTTGGGTCAGATTGTGTGTTGGACTTCATTCACCCACCAGGGGTCCAGTGGGGAGTGAAAACAGACGCAGTCCCAGCCCTGCCTTGTGGAGTTGGCAGTCCAGTGGGTGTTAATTAGGTAGACTTGCAAATCAGTGAAAATTGTAAGTACAGTGAGTGCTCTAACGGAAAGGTGCGGGGAGCTGGGAGAGCTCAGGTGGAGGAATGACTGGCTGGTCAAGGCAGGCTTCCTGGAAGAAGTGGCATTTGAGTTGCAATATGGAAGGTGATTAAGCATTAACTAGCTGAAAGAGGTTAAAGGAGAAGGCAGGGTGTTCCTGGCAGTGGCTCTTGCCCAGACAAAGGCTCCGGGGTAGGAAGGTACATTTGAGGAACTAAGAGAAAGCCACTGTGACTGGAGCTCAGAAAGGCAGGAATAGCCAAAGCTTCTGTTTATTCCAAGGTGACCAAATGCCAGGCACTGTGTTGAAATCTTTGTGTGTGTGGATCCTCATCCCAGCCCTGTGAGGTGGGTGCTTTTATGGGGAGGCACAGAGAGGTAGACTTGTTTGCCAGAGTCGCATTGCAGTCCTGAAAAGCAAGTATAGATTAGACCAGTAACCAGGATCCACACTGGAAATGCCTCTGCCCCCAACAGAGAGCAGTCACCAAGTGGATGGTGGCAGGAGGCTCCAGGAAAGGGACCAGCAAGAAAGAGGGCTCTGCTTCTTTTGAAAGGACTGTGGACCAGACGCAGGCCCCTTGGTCTGGAGCAAGGAGGTCCTGGCTCTCCTGGGCCCCCATGAACACCCACCTGGTCTGCTTGGGTGGAAATGTCCACACCTCTGGGACAGGAAGCCTTTGTGGCATCTGAGAAAGAGACCCAGACTTGAACCTCACCTCCACCCTTTAGCAAGTCAACTGGCTTCTCTGAGCTGGTTTCCTGAATCCACACCAGCCTCCGGGGCATGCTGGGAGCATCAGGGGAACCCATTCCCGTGAACAGCTTTGTAACCTAGAAGAAGCCACACCAAGCTCTGGCATTATCCAGGTGTTCTTAGTACCTGCCCACGGTGGGCAGCTGGGGAAAGTCACCTGAAGAACTGCTGGGGTCTAGATCTGAAGGAAGAGGAAGTGCCTACTAGATGGGGGGTGGGGGGACGACAGAATTCCATACGGAAGGACCTACGGATGCCTCATCTTTTTTTTTTTTTTTTTTTTTTTTTT
>NC_081564.1:8649798-8887412 GCF_022355385.1 Mustela nigripes
CCCCCCCAAGTATGGCCAATTAAATAATGGCTTCTGTAGGGGTGAAAAGCTGGACGTAAGACACTTTCCAACTTCTCAATAGCTAAAAGATGAGGCATCTGTGTGGCTCAGTGGGTTAAAGCCTCTGCCTTCGGCTCAGGTCATGATCCCAGGGTCTGGGATCGAGCCCCGCATCAAACTCCTTGCTCAGCGGGGAATCTCCTTCCCCCTCTCCTTTTCCCTGCCCCTTCCCCTGCTTATGTGCGCTCGCTCTCAAATAAATGTTTTCTTAAAAGATAGAACTTGCATATAACAAATGATGGTGTGTTGGTCCAGGTCCATTGAAAGGCACCCCACGGATTAGATAAAGAGCTAGATAGATCGTATTGAGGAAGTGCAGGAGAAGGAAAATAGGGAGCGAGGCAGAGGAGGCCTCAGAGGAGGGAAGGGCGGGGACCTGGGTGGAAGCATCCGGTTGGTTTGGTCTTGACCATCTGTCCGCGCTGGGCAGGCCTTGGAGGAGTCGCTGGCCGTCAGTGCAGTCCTGTATCCCTCAGGAGTCTGTCCCCTCCCCGCCAGCTACCTGCACACCAGGGGAAGGCTGGTTGTAGGAGCGGGGTCCTTGCGTACTGACACCTCCCGGGGTTGGTGTACAAGGCACGGTCTCATGGCCACCACAGATGGCACCGTAGAATCCAGAAAATGCAGTTACTGTGACAATTATTGTTATTACTATTCCCAGGTGGGCAAGACACCCACACCCATGGGGCTGGCACACGCTCCCCTGAGCAGGTACCTGAAAAAGGCTACTCCCTCACAGAGCAGAAATTCCACATTGCTCTCCTAAGCCATCGGAGCAACTCCAGAAGGCTCTCGTGGATGGTCCCCTCCACTCCCTGTAGGGGAACCCACCAGGCCCTACAGCCTCAGCCTGGGCAGCCCTCAGGGCTCCCCCACACCCACTCCTGGGCTCTTCTCTCTGTGTATGCAGACCCCGTGCCTGTGTTTGAAGCGACACGCAGCCTAGACGACAGACTGCAGCCCCCCAGCTTCGACTCTACTGGGCAGCCGCGGCGAGACCTCCACACTTCGTGGAAGAGGCACCCCGAGCTCCTGGGCCCCAAAGGTACTGATAAGGCCTTCATGGGATGTCCCTAATAAACAAATGGGCTGTGGATCTTCAGCAGCTTGGCTTGGCCATCTTTGGAGGGATGGGGGTAGGGACACCTAGGAGCTTGACTTTATCATTTTCCATGTAGGGTGGGTTATGGTACACCACTGCTGAAACAAGCCAATCCCAAATCGCAGAAGCATAATATATTTAAAGGGTGGCAGGTTGGAGGGGACACTCCATGTGGTCACTCACACACCCAAGCTGTGGAGATCCTGCCGTCTTCAACACATGACAGTGACTGTTACAACCAGCCAACGGGAAGAGAAAGACTGCAGAGGATCATACCGAGGTTTATGGGTCCAGGCTCAGACGTGGCACACAGCACCCCCAGCCACATCCCAGTGACCCAAACTCCGTCATGGGGCTCCGCCCAGCTGCAGGGGAACCAGGAAGGGCAGACTGACTGTGTGCCCCCACAGGGGAGGGAAACAGGATGTGGGGAACACAGCACTGTCCCGGCATCTAGCGAGGCAAGTCAAGAAACTGGGAGAGCTAAAAATAGAGTTCAGATATACATATATGATGATTAAAAATGTTTAAAAGCAGGAGAATGATGAACAGAAGCGAGCATAGTGGTTACCCATGGCAGGTGAAGGAGGAGGTCTCTGGGGAGGAGCAAATGCGGCCCTGAAAGCTCTTGGTGACCATCTGAGTCTTGGGTGTTGGTTGAGCTTCAAGCCAGACACTGTCATAGGCACTGGCAACATAGTCGGGAACAAGTAAAGCCCAAATCCCTGCCCTCGTGGCTCTGACCTTCTAGAATGTAAGGCTAACTGTCAACCAATAAATGTTAAATATACAGTACTTCCGGTGTAAGAAATGTTTTGGGGGACAAATGAAGCAGAGAGAAGGGGACGAGACTAATAAATGAGGAGAATTTACCTCAAAGTTCAGCAAATTTACCTTTTTTTTTTTTTCTTTTTTTTGTAAAGGGCCAGAGAGTACATACTTCAGGCTTTGCAGGCCACATATTTTCTGTCACAACTACTCAACTGTGTGGAAAAAAAGCCGTAGAACTTGGGGAAATGAGTGGGTGTGGCTGTGTTCCAATAAAACTCGATAGGCAAAACAGGAGGCGGGCCGGATTTGGCCCAAGAGCTGTCATTGCAGACCCCTGGTCTACCTCCTAGAGTCGTGGAGATCATGGGCTGAGGCCCACCAAGTCAGTCTGACTGCTCCGGCGCGCTCGCCGCCTCACAGCCCCTCCCTTCCTTCCATTGCCAGTGAGCACCTACTGTATGCCTGGTCCTTGGCAGGGTCCTCTGGGGAAGATTAATGGTGACTAAAATGCAGCACTTTGCCGGCTCTGTTCCTGTACTCAGAATGCCTTTCCAGCCTCCCTGACAAACCAGCTCATACAGCGATGGCTCTGTGTGGCCTCAGAGGTCCCTCTAGGGTTTGAATTTCCCTCTATTAGAATAATGACGCTTGTGGGAACTGCCTCTTGAGAGCATTTACTCTGTGCCATGTGCCTGTCACACGGTTTCCCACTGTCTCCTCCTGTTAATTTTCTGGGGTGTCACTGGCCCCGTTTGACAAGCGGGGTAACAGTCTTAGAGGCAGCAAGCAGTCAAGCGGGGATTCAAACCAAGGGCTCTTGACTTGGCCCTGGGCTGTGTTTCTCCGTGAGAACACTTGTTGCTGTGCCTCACGATGGTCAAACCCTATTTGTTCGCTGCTGTGTCCTCAGCCCCTGGAACGTCCCATGTATGTGTGTGTGTGTGTGTTTGTGAACAAGCCAGGGCCTGAAAACTGTTGGGCCCTCAAGGGACCCACTCTGCAAACTGCCCAGCTCTGCACTCACCAGAGGAGCCTAAAACCAGGACAGAGCTTAAAGGAGTCCGTCGGACCCAAGGCCAGAAGCCCAGATTTGGGGATTCTTGGGACACCCTTGATGGCCGGTCCCTGAGCACCCTTTGTCCCCATGATAAATTGAGTGCCCGGGGCACACACACACTGATTCCCTGAAGGAGAATCCCACGGGCCTGCGAAGCGAGACCTGATATGGGCCCTGTGCAGGCGTTCCTGCAGGTGCAGTGGGCTGTGACCGAGCCTCTGAGTGTGCGCCATCAGCTGTGGGGAGGGGAAGTTAAACCCACAGCAACCCCATGGCCCAGCACTTTCACTCCTAGGTGTCTACTCCAGAGAACTGAGAACAGGTGCTCAAACACATGTACACACATGTTTGCAATAGCCCTATTCACAGCTGCCGAAGGTGGAAACAAGCCAGATGTCTATCGGCAGATGAATGGGAAAACAAAATGTGGCCTGTCCATGAAATGGAATATTAGTGAATCATAAAAATGAGTGATGGTCTGATCCATGCTACAACCTGGATGAACCTCGAAAACATTTTGCTAAGTAAAAGAAGCCGGACGCGGAAGGACATATATTATGTGTGATTCCGGTGATAAGAAATATCCAGGATATGCAAGTCCCCAGAGACAGAAAGCAGATTGGTGATTGCCAAGGGTGGGGGGAGAGGAAAAGGAGTGACTGCTTAGTGGGGACGGGCTTCCTTTTGATGACATTCTGGAATTAGTGCTCACGGTTGCACAATACGTGAATGTACTAAATGTCACTGAATTGTATACTTTTACGTGTATTTTACCATGACCCTTAAAAAAGTAAAAAGGCCGAGGAGGCAGGAACAGGTGCAAGAGGGTAGAGGAAGCTTCTGGGCGTGCTGGCTGGGGCTGGCACACTGGAACTGGACATTCATTCACACACGCCCTCCAAGGGCAACAACCCAGTTGACCATGGTGATGGCAGGTCTCTCCAGCTGCACTCTCTCCATCACCTGAGTTTGGAAAACTGAGTCCCAGCCCTCCCAGACCCTCCGATTTGCAGAACACAGCTCTGGCTGCTGTGTCACTTCCAGCGATGGGTGGTTTTCCCTCTTTTTTTCCTTCCAGAGCAGAGAGAGGGGACGTCTCCGGCGGGGCCCACGCTGACTGAGGGGAGCCGCCTCCCGGGCATTCCCAGCAAAGCCCTCCTGACAGAAACTTTGCTGCAGAGAAATGAGGCGGAGAAACAAAAGTGAGTGGGGAGGAGCAGGTGGGCCCCCCACCTGGCTGGGAGGTGGGACCGTCAGGGAATCCAGATGTAGGTTGGAGGTAGAGATGCAGGCCTGGCCCATTTCAGCAGCTCAACAGCCAGCCCTGGGCAGCTCACATCACCTGTCTGAGCTTCAGTTTCCCCTGCTGGAAAGTGAGGCTAATGGTGGTGTATTAGTCAGGATTCCCCAGAGGGGGAAAGAAAAGAAAGAAATTTTTCTATTTTAATTAAGACATGTGTTTTAAAGACTTAGTTCACGCTGGTGGGACTGAAAAGTCTGAATCGGTAGAGGCAGCCAGCAGGCTGCAAACTGTCAGGCAGGAGTCAGTGCTGCAATCTTGAGAAGAATTTCTTCTTCCTTAGTTTTATTCTTAAGCTCTGCAACTGATTAGACAAGGCCCACCCACATTATTGAGATTATTCTCCTTTACTTAATGTCAGCTGACTGTAGATGTTAGCCCTAACTACAGAATACCTTCACAGCAACCCCAAGATTAGTGTGTGGTTGAATAACTGGGTACTGTAGCCTGATCAGGTGGACAGGTGCTATCAACTCCTAGTCTGCTGTGAGAGTGAATGCATGTGCTTAGCCCGGCACTCACTTGGAGAAGTGTGTCAAGTAAATGGTTGCCCTTACAGTTGTTGTGAGAATAATAATACCTGAATACCTGCTTGTTATAAATCTGGATCCTTGGGGCATTTCTAGACCAGCTTCATGGTGGTCATTACATGTATCCTTTTGCTCACTTACTTCATCATGTGTTTGTCCCATGTATTTATGGAGCCACCTGCTGTGTGCCAAGCACTGTCCTAGGGACACAGCAGTGAACAAAGAGACAAACCTCCTACTCTCCTGGAGTTTACTTTCTCATGAGGAAGACACAAATAAACCAGATAAATAAATGGTCTGCTACATGATGATAAGGGTTGTGAAGGAAAATAAAGGGGGGGAGGGGATGAGATTGAAGCCAAAGTTTTAAATAGTGTATGAGGGGAGGCCTCACTGAGGAGGTGAGCAAAGCCCTACGAAGGTGAGGGAGGGGAACTTACAGATATTTAGGGGAAGGGTGTTACACACAGAGGGGACAGCCAGTGCAAAGGCCCGGAGGTAGAAACATGCCTGGTGCATTTGACCAGCAAGGAGGTGGTGTGATTGGAGGAATGTAAGAGAGGGGAAGGGACAGGATATAGGACCAGAGGTAAAGGGGCTCCTTCCCTAGGGTCTCTGAGCCAGACAACATAAGGCCCAGGCTTTGTATAAACCCTCCCCCAGGTCAGCTGCGGCCCCTCTGTCTCTGCTGAAACACGTGCGTCACACCAAAACTCTTGGCTGCAGTGGGCTGGGTGACTATCCCAAACAACTGACCCAGAAATGGGAAAAAATGCCTCCCTGGGTACAGGAATAGTAAGTAATGGTACTGAGGGAGAACCAGCATCACGCTGGAGATTTTCACAGCACCCATGGAGGCAAAGACCATCAGGAACCTTATTTTACAGATGAGGAAATTGATGCCCGGAGAGACAAAGTCACTGACTAATACAGGTCCACACAGTTAGCAAAAAGCAAGGCAGCCAAGTGCCTGAAGGTCATGTTTAAGGACCGAGTAACAAGGCAGTGGTACATGTGATTACAGAGAGCAGGTGAGAGGAATAGGAAGCCAGGAGGGCTGACTCGGGGACCCAGGCAAGGCCCATGCACATGGGCGTGTGCAGAGCCAGTGTGAACAGGCCCGGTCTCTCCGCAGGGGCCTTCAAGAAGTACAAATCACTTTGGCAGCCAGACTGGGGGAGGCAGAGGAAAAGATCAAAGTCCTACATTCAGGTATGTATCTGGCACACATTCCCTGGCCCCGTGCAGCTCCCCAGCCCAGTAGGACCAGGAAGGGGCGTGGGAGGGGACAGTCAGTGACACTATAAACTCAGGCTCAGGTATTTTGGAATCAGGAAGGCAATGGGGGGGTTTGAGGAGGAAGGGGATAGTTCAGCATTACCCAGTGGGGGTCTGAGCCCAGTCTCCAGAGGCCACATTGCTGTGGAGAGAGGGTTTGAGAAATAGAATTAAATCAGGAGTAACACAGTGCCTGCAGGGGCCAGACTCACAACCAAGCCAGCCAAGTTAGGGAAGGCACTAGGGCAGGGTGGGGTCTGAGGCAAACTGGACCACTTGGGCCTTGGCTAAAGAGATGGCCACTGTGAGCACCAGCCAGGCATGGCCATATGACCCAGTGTCACCAAGCCTTCGATTTTCTTGGAGAAATCAGAAATCTGGAATTTTATAAGAAATTTCTCATTTATTGTAATATACACATATCTGTTGATTTCATTGCTCCTCTCTGTCCCCCTCACTTGCCAGTCTGGACCTTGGGATAGGTGAGCTCATGGACGGATGGCCCCACCCAGGTCCTGAAGTAACCTGTGGGACAGCTTATACCCAAGGCCATGGGACAGAACACCCCTACTGCTTACATGGGTCCTCTAAGCTTCATAGACCCCTAGAAGATCATCCTGTCCACCCTCCAACCAGCTTGAAGCCCCTCCATGGGCAGGAAACTCTACCTGTCACTGGTTCTAACCAAAAGAAAGGTCTTCCCTTACCACCTTGAACCTCATTCTGCCTTCTGAGCCCTGCAGAAGGAATGGGGTCCTGGGGAATGTGGGGGGCGCTTCACCCTGGCTCTTTAATTTTTCCCAGCGTTAAAGGCCACACAGACAGAGCTGCTGGAACTACGGCGAAAATATGATGAGGAGGCAGCATCCAAGTAAGTGAAAACCCTGCTGAGGCGTGTCTTCTCTCTCTGGCCCTCCCAGACATCCCTCCTCCCTCCTATCTTACCAGATGTGTCTCTTCCCTCTGACCTTCTCAAATATGCCTCCTCCCTCCAACACCCCCATGCCTGCCTCCACCCTCGGGCCCTCTCAAATATTCCTTCCTGACTCCTCCCTCTAACTCACTGCCTGAAACACCTATTTCATTAAGCACCCCGTGCTCCCTAGCCCCGTAGGCACACAGCTGCTCACTGGTCATTTGCTGTGCCATTCATGTGCCAGACTATAAATGACGTTCTGGGTCGTGGCTGAGCAGGTTTGCTGAGTGGGGGCCTTCACCTTACCCCAAATTCCTAGAACTGTCTCCACCACAACTCCACAGTCCAACCCTCAGGGGCTGAGTGTCAATTCACTTAAATTACTCTGGACTCAACATGGCTTTAAGACATCATGTAAAAAAAAAAAAAAAAAAAAAAAGACATCATTTATTCCACAGACACTTATTAAACACCTACTGTTTACCCAGTGCTGTGCTGGTCCCTGGAAGAAATGCTAGAACATGATGCTGTCCTCAGTTGAGGAGAAGAGACAGACAATAACTGATAATGTACAGAGATAAATGCATTCCTTCACAGATTACTATTGAGCACTTACTGTATGCTTGGCACTGTTCTGGGTGCCTGGTGAATGCTGAGAAAGGAAGAACCAAGAGCAGCAAGAGAGAATCACAGGGAGGGTTGGGTCCTATTATCCAGCATAGTCACAGAGGGCTTACCTGAGGAGATGACCTTCAGAATGAGAAGGAGATAGCCATGTGGAGAATGCCAGGTCAGGTGCTCTGAGCAGGGGGGAACAGCTTGCATGAAAGAAGGCCCCAACATACCTAAAGCACACGCACAGCTTCTAGTCACCAAATGCTCCCCGCAGGCCTCCTGTGCCCCCCCCCAACCCCATGCTCAGCAGAGGGGCGACCGAGGTGGATACGGCCTGTCCTGGCCCCCTTAGTGCTGGGACCGTGGGGGTTGGGGGGGCAGCAAATAAACAAAGGAGGACCACGGAGATAGCTGAGGGAGGCCTCCTCGGAGGACACTTTGGAGCTGGCTTTTAAAGCTCAGGGTCCTGTCCTCTTGAGGAAGGGCATTCCAGGCAGAAGGCACAGCAGGGACAAAGGCTGGGAGGCGTAGCTCTGTCCCCACCTGGGGTTGCGGCAGGCCAGGTTGCCCGGAAGGGGTGTTGTGCTGAGGCCCCCGTCCCATTTCCAGACATACTGGGCTCTTTAGTGCCCAGCCCCGTTTCTCTCCAGCAGGAAGTGTAGACGGCAGCCTCCTTGACCTCCTGTGGCGGGCCTTTAGTTTCAGGCAGGGGCTGGGGTTATCGGGGTAGGCAGGGGCCCAGGGGCTGCCAGAAGCCTTCTCAGGATCTTCTCTTTCTGTCTCAGGGCAGATGAAGTCGGCCTGATCATGACCAACTTGGAGAAAGCTAATCAGGTGAGAAGATGTATGCTAACACTCACTCTGCCCAGGGTTGGGGGCTCGGGCTGGGGTGGGGGAGGGACTGAACCCAGTTGATATCTGTGGATATCAGTGCCGTGTGCCATGCTGAGTGCTAGGGCCAGGAGGTGCCCGGACCCTGAGCTCCCAGAGGGAGGAGGAAAGGATGCTGACGGGACACTCAGAAATAGGGTGACGAGAAAGCAGCAGCGGGGAGGGACGCCTGACCCAGACTCAAGGGTCAGAGACATCATGGAGAAAGGGCGTGATGCTGAGATCTGATGAACAAATTGAAAACGGATGCCCGGATAGCATTCCAGGCCAGGGAACAGCCTGGGCGAAGGCCAGGAGGCCACCTACAGAGAACAGCAGTGCCTTCCCTGGTGGCTGTACAGGAGGCCTCTCCAACGGGAGGAAGGCGGCAAAGCAGTGACTGGTGAGCCTAGAGTGCAGGCCTAGCTGGGACATGGGTCTCTCCCAAGCAGACCAAGTAAGGAACCGTATTCCCCAGAGCCTGTGGTGGTGACAGGGGACAAACCCCTGCTGCTTCTTTCCCTCCCTCCCCACCACCAGGTCTCCTGCAGCCTTCTCCCTTGACCCCAGCCCCACCAGCCAAGCACTGGGCAGACCCCAAACTTCATTGGGTTCCCCATCTTCTAGTCCGAGCCCAGGTCCTGGAAAGTCTATGAGACTCTGCGAGTCCCCGTTTTCACATATGTGAATGGGGTCCCGCACCCTGCCTTCTGGCCTCAGACCTGTTGCCGTCTGGTGGGCAAAGCTGGCAAGAGCCTGAATGGAGGTGAAATGTAGCCATGGGCTCCGGTCTGGAGTCTCTACCCGCACCCGGCTCCCAGCAAACCCAGCAGCCAGGGTCATGGCCAAGCAGTGTGACAGCAAGTGGGTCACATTGGTCACAAGTGGGTCATTGCTCTGGAGGAACACACTTAGCAGTCCAGGAGCCGTTCTCTGGAGGAAGGGCATTCCGGGCAGAAGGCACCGCAGGAGCAAAGGCCCAGAGGCATGGCTGTGCGGGCATAAGGGCAGGACCCTCCCACCTGCAGAGAAACGTAGAAAGGGGTAGCATTTTCAGGGTAATTTTTTGAATACATAATCCATTTACATAGTTCAAAACACAGAAAAGTTTATACTTGGGGAGCTCCCATCTCCTTCCCCAACTCGGCTTGCCAGTTCCCCTCCCTTTGGCAGCCTCTCTGGTTTCTAGGGTCTCCTTGTAGAGCTCCAACCACAAGCTCATGAATATGGATTTTTACCCCTTTTAAAAGAAAAAACTATAACATACTGTACCCACCCTCCTGAACCTTCTTTTTTCCATGTGTGTATCTTAGAACTCGTTCCGTGTCTGTATAGAAATAGTTTATTCATGGCCGTTCGTATTGCCCTACAGGGCCGCACTGCCATGTAACCGGGCGGGGGGGGGGGGGCATTCTGTGAAGGGGCAGAGAGGAACTATGCCCAGCTCTGTAGGTCTCTGTCACAGCTTATCCGCTTTCCCGTACGTGAAAGCATAGACTGTATGCAAGCGAATGGATGTGGCTGTGTTCCAGAAAAACCTGGTACACAAACCAGGCATCCGGCTGCAGTTTGTCCGCCCGTGGTCTAACCAGTCCCTGACTGGTGAAGACCATGGTATTTCCAGCCACATACCATCATCGTCAGTCCCGCGGGGAACACCCTGGCACAGACACTATTTCAGACCTGCATGAGCCAATAAATAGGATAAATTCTGAGAAGTGGAACTACTGGGCGGAGGATCTGTGCATTTTTATCTGACAGATGTGACCAAACTGCTCAGTTTACCCTCCCAGCAGCTAGTTGAAGAGAGGGCCTGTTCCCCTGCAGCCTCGCTAGTACCATGTGTCACCCAACTTTTGGATCTTCACCAGTTTAATAGGCTTGAGGAAAGAGATCTTAGAGCAGTTTGAACAGGAAACAATTTTTTTAATGTTCATCTTCTCTGAGTATAAAAGTAAAACCTCGTTATAGAAAGTATGGAGAAGAAAATAAATGTCATCGTATGAGGGTTTCTTTAATCTGTGTTAAGACTATCCAAAATGTGAACAAGAGGATTCTGGAGCAGAGCAGATCAGTATTGCTATTTACATAGTAAATAGTATTTACTATTATTACTGTTTACATAGTAATAACCCGGCCAGTTTGCCCCAGCTCTTTCCCCTGGGGGTGACAATCAGTCATCGTCCTGCAAGCACCAGATTTCTTACTGGGGACAAGGAACCCCCAGACGTGAATCCAGGTGGTTATATAGGAGAGGGAACTCTTTGAGAGGGAGAAAACTAGCTCCCTAGTGTCCTAACAGACAGAAGGGCAAGGATCCTAGGTTTTTAGCAAATATTTCTCTCCATGGGGGAGATAAGACTCATAACTTTCTAGTAGCTATAAACCCAGCTTTCCAACCCAGGGGTTGTGTCCATGGCCGGGGTCTCCTCCCGCTTTGAAATGTAAACACATATCTTCAGAGAGGAACATCTGCCGTTCTCACCAGCAGATGTCAGAAACTGACTTCTGGGCTTGTCATTTAGCCCCATCCTGTTTTAGTCAGATTTGCTTGGGAAGCCCCAGCTGTGCAGAAACATCAAAGTATTTCTCTATACCCGCACACCCAAAACCTTTCCCAAAACAAAACTTACTTGAGCCATTTCTGGAACAAGGCAGGATACTAGTAAGTGAACAAATCAATTTAAAAAATTAATTAACAAAAATTAATTAATTAATTAACAAAATGTGAATGTGGATGTGTGTGGGTCTCCGTATGTGTGTGGTAGGAGTGGCATCTTGATTGCCAACATCACACGAAAGTTAGCTATAATCGTTATGACCTGTGTCACCAGCTGAGGATAAAAATTACAGCCATGGCTTTTTTCATTAAGTTAACCAACTATTGATACCGGAAATACCTAATGAGTTGTAATTTACCAGATCACTTACTTTGCAAAACAAATCGATGAGGTGGTTCTTTTTATCATCCCCATTTTATAAAGAGGGAAACAGGCTGGGCAGATGACATCTCCTCCCCAAGGTCACACAACCAGGGAATGACAGAGTACAAATTTCTCTCAAAAGCCACAAGGCTACATTGTGAACATTTGGAGGCTTCCTTCCAGGCTTTTTTCTTAGAAATTTTTGAGGAGTTAAGTTCTACCATAGACCGAGTTTGGTAAGCCGGCATCCCAATTTAGATGTATTTCATTGCCCGCATTTCACAAGAGGAAAACTGAGACCCAGGGAGAGGAAGCAACTTGCCCAGGGGCCTGCCACAGCTCATGGGCTGGGAAACACTCTGCAGACACTCCATCCAGGTGGCACTAGGTGCCAGGGGAGCTGGAGACAAACACCAGTCCTCCTCAGGTGTGCCGGGCGATGGCAGAAGGCCAGGGTGGGATCCAGTGTGACCCTGCTCCCCTCTTAACCACATTCGCCTCCACTCTCCTCCCCCAGCGAGCTGAGGCTGCCCAGCGGGAGGTAGAAAGTCTTCGGGAACAACTCGCCTCTGTTAACAGCTCTATCCGCCTGGCCTGCTGCTCCCCCCAGGGACCCAGTGGGGTAAGGATGATACGGGAGCCAGAGGGAAAGGTTGGGAAAAGCCATGTTGGTGAGTATGAATATGTGGATGACATTTTGTGGATCAGTCATGTACCTCTGTGTGAAATTAGGCACATGAAAGTGTGTGGATACAGTGGGCATAGCATCTTAATAACATCAGTGTATAGTTAACTATAATTACTATGACTTGCTTCACCAGCTGAAGGTCAAAATACAGCCACAGGTCTTTGCAAGCTCAAGCTTCCATGTGTGATTAATAGGAAGTCCAGCATCTTCCTTTGGAGGCTCTCCTTTACCCCAAATTGTCCAAGAATGCCAGCAACTTACTCAGGCCAAAGAGGACCATTTCCATGGCCAGATGCCTGACAAGACTGGGTGGGAGGGAGGGTAAGTTTGAGCTCTTGAGCAGAGGTGCAGTTCTGGTAGCTGCCACCAGGTGTCGCCATTGACCACTGGTTCTCAAGTCCTACCAAACCGCAGTAGGACCACTTAACCAAGATCTGAGGTAAACAGTCCTATCAGCCAGTTGGGTCCCAGAACATGCCAGTGTGATTCCAGTAGGCTTTCCCAAACAGCCGCATGCTACAAAGCACCAGTCTTTAGTCATCAATCCTGAGGTTCCTGTGTTAAGCCAGCTTAGCGCACCTTTCTCTTTCCTCATGGTTGGGGCCGCCTGGGGTCCTGGGGTCAGAGGGATTTCAGTCAGAGTCACCCCAACCGACCCCTCTGCCCTGTGTTAAGAGTCTTCATCGCAGAGCACCTGGCTGTCAGTAGAGCACGCAACTTGATCACACAGTCATGAATTCAAGGCCCACATTGGGTGTGGAGCCTACTTTAAAAAAAAAAAAAAAAAGTCGCCATTGCTCCTCTCCCAGGAAGCCTTAGGTTCCTTAGTCAGCTGGTCCACCTTCTTTCCAGATCTCTGCATACCAAGGGATTCGATTCCCAACTCCTTACATCAACAGGCCTGCTCCAGAGTGATTTGCTGCCTCCCCGCACACACCTGAAGTGGCCAGCATAGGTTTCACTCCCCCGGACTCCCCAAAACACGACCCCTGTGCCCGTATTGGTCTTTCTGTTTCAGTGTCGGACTGTGTCTCCCCTGACGTGTGTCACCATGAATGTGTATATCTGTATATGGCCTTTGGGCAGATAACTGTATCCTTAATCTAACTCTGCCTCAGTTTCCTCACCTGAAAAGTAAGACCTACCTTATAGGGCTGTTGAGCGGATTACATGTAAAGTACCTAAAATGGTTCTTGGCTTATAGCCTGAGGTGGTTTTGCCCACATCGCATGTGATCTCTCAGCACACACATGATCTGTGTGTCACAGTGACCTGTCCATGTGCACACATCTCTTTGGTGCCCAGGTATTTCTGTGTATCTGTGTGTCAGCACAAGTACTCCCGCAGGTACATGTATCGGGGTGTGCTGTATGTGTGTCTGTGTCCCAGGAGGCAGTGTGTGTAGACGTCAGTGTGCCTGGATATCTGCACAACACAACGAGTGAGCGTGAGAGAGACCAAGAGCAAGAGGGCTCCTGGGGTCGCCTTAGACGGAATTTACTGATGGTTCTTAATTAACCCCCGTGGAACCCGGCAAATGCCTGTGCTAATCAGCCACGGGGAATTTTGCTGGTTTGGGGGGTAAGTTTTTCTGAGCACCACAGTGGCGCTCGATGCTAATTAATTTAATGTGTTAATGGCATCCGCTTCCTATTTTAATTGGCATTTATCTCCCTGGAAGAATAGCCGGTATTGGTAGTGGTAGGCTGTGTTTTCTGCTCCATTTTTTTGTTTTTTGTTTTTTGTAAGGCTTCTTAGATTCATTTGCAGCTGCTTAGGACAAGCCCAACTTCAGGTCCTCTCAAACATAAACTTCTTCTTCATTCAGGACAAAGGGACCATCTCCTAAAACCTGGAGAAGCCACGGGGCTTGGGGCTAGGGGCTAATTAGGAAGAGAAAGGAACCACCGCTCACATGGCCTGTGGCTGTGGGGTCTCAGGTATAATCCTGAGGGGTCTGCCTGGAATGAGTGGAAACGCCTCCCTGGGATAGGACCTGTGCCTGATTTAGAAACCTAAACCTTGATCTTGATGTTCTCTCTGCCGGGAACACCCAATCCCCACCCTTTCCTCACTAGACTACTTCCCTTTTTTTGGTCCTTTCATAACCGAGGTTTTATTGAAATATAATATGTGTAAGGACACATGTGCATATCCTAAGTGTACAGCATGTTGAATTTTTCAGAGATGCCATAACCAGCATCCAGATGAGCAGGTAGAATGTCCCCAGCCCTCAGAATGCCCCCCTGAGGTCCCCATCCGGGACCTACTCCCCAAGGGAGCCACTCTCCTCTTAACCGCACAGCTGGGCTTTGCCTGCTTTTGTATCTGGTCAGAGTCAGATCCCGCACACACGCTTTGCGGTCTGGCTCCTTTCCCTTCATATTCTGAGAGCCTAGTCCGTGCTGTGTTAGTAGTTGTGGATTATCCGTTTTCAGAGCTGTAGCGTTCTCTATGGTGTGGGTGTGCCCCAACCCGATCCTCCCTTCTCACTGGAGGGCATCTGGTGGCCAGAGGAGGGTTTCCAGCTTGGGGCTGTCAGAGAGGGCTGCTATGACCGTTAGCTTGGTGTTCACATGTGTGCCTTGTGCGTGGTTCCTGCTTCCCCCCGACATATGCACCAGGCAGAAGTGCGCATATCCACCCTTAGCGGACGCTGCCAAGCAGTTTTTCAAGTCACTAACTTGTTCTAGAACTTCTGCACAGTTTATACACATCTGCCTCCAGAAAATCTTCCCTACCCACTCTCCTCCCGCACCCCAGGTTGAATACTAGAGGGAAGGCATCAGGGCTGGTAGAACTGGCCTGAGCAAAGGCTCAGAGACAGGAGGAGGAAAGCCAGAGCCTGGAAAGAGGGGCTGAGTCACTCCGGGGAGCACAGCACCAGGGGTGGGGGAGGATGCCATGGATGGATTTCCCCTTTTGTCTGGGGTTCGGGGGTGGGGAAGCCAGCCCTCCAGCCCCCTGCCCCACACCTCTTAGCCCCTCAAAGCCCCACTTTTTCTTCAGGATAAGGTGAACTTCGCGCTGTGCTCGGGCCCCCGACTTGAAGCAGCGCTGGCCTCCAAGGATCGGGAGATCCTGCGGCTGCTGAAGGACGTGCAGCACCTCCAGAACTCTCTGCAGGAACTAGAGGAGACCTCGGCCAACCAGATCGCGGACCTGGAGCGGCAGCTCACGGCTAAGTCCGAGGCCATAGAAGTAGGTCTTGGGAGAGGTGTGCAGACAGGAGACGGGCGGGGCAGAAGGATGTGGGCCAGCCTGAATCCATCTTTGCTTTCTCCTCTAGAAGCTGGAAGAGAAGCTCCAGGCGCAGTCTGACTATGAAGAAATTAAAACAGAACTGAGGTACCATGGGGAGTGGGACCCCACCACGCCCAGCCCTCTTCCTGGGTGAGGAGGGACCCTGGACATAGTTCATGATCTTCCCTTCCTCCCACCACACCCCACTTGGTGATACCCCTGTCCCTCCCCCAGGGCAGCCTGGGTCTCAGAACTGAACCACACTTGGCTCTTTGCCCTCCAGAGCCACCTACCCGAGAACTTGCAAGGCGGCTCATGGCCCGTGCGGGAACTGGCGGAATGGTGCTTGCACCGGATGAGCTCAGGCCGGCCCGCGGGGCTTGGTTAGGGTAGCACCCCTCCAGCTATCACTGGAGCCGGCTCACAGCCTGCTACCTGAGCCCGTGGTTGACCCGGGCGCAGTGTTCCGTGGGGTCTCCGGGGTGGGGCCGCTGTTCTGAGTCAGGGAAGAGGAGCGAGAGGAAGTACCTCTCAGACCTCCCCCTCAAGCCCCGCAAACTTGACTGGCCTCGGACTCTCTGCGCTTTCTCTGGCAGCATCCTGAAAGCCATGAAGCTGGCCTCCAGCACCTGCAGCCTCCCGCAGGTGAGCTTTCTGCCACTGTCGCCGCAGTGCAGGCTGCCCTCAGGCCTTCTGCCACCTGTGCCCTCTCAGCCCGGCTTCTTGTCTCCTCAGGGCATGGCCAAGCCCGAAGACTCATTGCTCATGGCAAAGGAGGCCTTCTTCCCCACGCAGAAATTCCTTCTGGAAAAGCCGGGTCTTCTGGCCAGCCCTGGTAGGGGAGACGGGATGCTCTTGGGGCCGAGGGACTATGATAGGGACTATGATAGGGGCTGCCTCTGGCCTTCTCTGGGCTCACACACCACTGCCTCCTGTGTGGGCAGGAGAGGGATGGAGGAAAGGGGTGCACACTGGATGGGCAGCTACTGTGTGGTGGTGCTGAGCTGGGGGTTCCCCCGGGTGAAGCCAACTGGCAGCGCCCCCAACCCCGAGTGTCCACACACACCTACCCCACATAGCTCACTCAGGCCCTCCCAAGAACCCTCCACAAAAGGCTCCATTCATCTCCGAGTCTCGATGAGCGGCAGGAAGAGGTCACAGGGCACGAGCAGGGCGTTCCCATCGTAAACCCCGCAGACATTGCTCTCTCCCCAAATCACCTTCGCTGCTCGGGCCTCCTCCCCACGCAGTAGCTCCATGACCTCTGTGGCCCCGGCCAAGGCTCTCTGTGCTGCCTCTATGTCCTCATCTGTGAAATGGGGACAATAACAGATCTACTCCGTGGGTGCTACTCACCTGTGTAATGCGAGCACGGGGGACGTGTAGGAAGAGGAGGGCATCAGGGTGGCCGGGGGCCGGGAGTGCGCATCCTGCCGCGGCGGGCTTTGGTCCCAGCGCACCACCCGGGGGCCAGAGGCTGGCCCAGAACAAGTGCTCAGTGCATGTTAATGTAGGAGGGAAGGGTCCCCGGGACTGGCATGTGGGCCAGGCCTGCACAGATGGGGATTTGAGGGTCAGAAAAGGAGCTCCTAGTGCTGCTGGACGCCCAAAGCACTTCTCTCCCTTCCCCCCCTGCCCTCTCCCCCCTCCTCTCCCCGAATTGCTCTCTCATGTATGTGTCTCTCTGCCTCCCACTTCCTGTCTCTTTGTCCCTCTATCTCTTTCTGCCTCTCATTCTGTCTCTGCCTCTGTCTGTGTCTCCCTGGTTTCTTGTTTGCCTGGTGTATGCCTGGTTTCTTGTTTCTCTCTGCCTCTCTGTTTCCCTGTGTCCATTTCTCTGGTATCTTTCTCACTCTCTGTCACTCTCAATATCTCTCTCCCTGTCTCTCTCTCTCTCTATCTCTCCTTTCTTCCTCCATCTGTCCGTCTCTCTCAACGTTATAGAAGAGGACCCTTCGGAGGACGATTCCATCAAGGACTCTCTGGGCACGGAGCAGTCCTACCCATCCCCTCCACAGCTCCCTCCACCACCAGGGCCCGAAGACCCCCTATCCCCCAGCCCTGGGCAGCCCCTGCTGGGTCCTAGCCTGGGCCCCGATGGCCCAAGGACTTTCTCACTGTCCCCCTTCCCCAGCTTGGCCTCTGGGGACAGACTGGCAGGGGACGCACTGCTGTCCAAGCACATGATGCCCCCGGCCACCTTCAAGGGGGAGGCAGGCGGCCTGCTGGTGTTCCCCCCGGCCTTCTATGGCGCCAAGCCCCCCACGGCCCCTGCCACCCCCGCTCCTGGCCCCGAGCCGCCTGGGGCCCCCGAGCCAGGGGACGGGGGTGGGAGCAGCACAGCCGGGGCAGGGGCCGGAGCCGAGGAGGAGCAGCTGGACACGGCGGAGATCGCGTTCCAGGTGAAGGAGCAGCTGCTGAAACACAACATCGGGCAGCGGGTATTCGGCCACTATGTGCTGGGGCTGTCACAGGGCTCAGTCAGCGAGATCCTGGCCCGGCCCAAGCCCTGGCGCAAGCTCACGGTGAAGGGCAAGGAGCCATTCATCAAGATGAAGCAGTTCCTGTCAGATGAGCAGAACGTGCTGGCTCTGAGGACCATCCAGGTGCGGCAGCGAGGTGAGGGCCCGTCCCAGGGCACAGGGGCTGAGGGCACAGGCTCCGGCCTCAGAGCTGGACTCTGCCACCTCCCAGCTCTACTGCTCTGTGCCTCAGTTTCCCCTTCTATAGAACAAGGAAGTATATCCTCTCTCCCTTCTTCCTGGGACCTGTGGCAACCCCTTGCTCCCCACTTGGCCCTAGTGGGACAACTCAGACTGATCATGGTGGGAGAAGGCTGGGCCAGGGGCTGCCCTGGCAGGTCGGTACTTCCTGAGGCCCTCCAAGCCTCAGCTTACCCATCCGTGAAATGGCCCGGGTTCCTGCCAATCTTGCCAGACTTGACTTTTAGGGTATCCCATGTGAGTGGCCTAAGGTTTGACCTCCCAAACACACCTGAGTTTGAGTTCCAGCTCTGCCATTCACGCACTAGGTTACCTGGGACAGCTGACTTTAGTTTCTGTGCCTCAGTTTCCCCATCCATCTCCATCTGTCAGGCACCTCTGAGGGTTAAATGAGTAGAAATCATTCAGCACGGCCCCAAAACCTAGTACCTGCTTGAGAACTGTTAGCTGTGGTGGCCATCGTTGTTGTCACCATTATGATTGGTATTATTATTATTATTGTTGTCACCATTATGATTGGTATTATTAATATTAGTTCAAGCCAAAATCATTTGTAGATCCAGCCTGTCACACAGACTGGCCAAGTGGTGGTCTTGCCACACACACTCGAGGTCTGGCCCTGGAGCCCCTGAGAGAGGAAGGGACCCACCCTTCACCCTGCCCAGCTCCAGGAACTGACCCACAGCAGGCAGGTCCCCACGACAGATGCCCCCTTGCCTCCCCCAGGCAGTATCACCCCAAGAATCCGCACACCAGAGACAGGCTCGGATGACGCCATCAAGAGCATCCTGGAACAGGCCAAGAAGGAGATCGAGTCCCAGAAGGGGGGTGAGTGTCACTGCCGCAGGCGAGGCCTGAGGCCTCCAGGACCTGCCCTGAGCAGGAGGTGAGCCCTTGTCCGCCTTCATCCACCACATCGGGAATTCCAAGCAGGTCAGAACCTCCTCGCCAACCAGCCTGCAGCCATGTGAGGCCTGGAAGGCACCGGGTCCCTGTTAGTGTGGAAGCCACTAGCCGTGTGTGACTATATCCACTCAAACTACTGGAAATTAACTAAAATTATAGCTTCAGTTTTCTGCACAGTGACGAGTGGCAGCCATATGGGACAGCCAAGCTACTGCCAACACCCCGGTCTGGATTGTCCTGGTGTCTTCAACTTTGAAGAGGCACAGTGATCCGTAATCACACAGGAACTCAGTCAAAAGTCACAGGTCCGCAGTCAGCCTCACGGGGCAGCAGGGCTGTGTTCCTTCTGGAGGCTCCAGAGGAGAATCCATTTCCTTACCTTTTCCAGCTTCTAGAGGCGCCCACAGTCCTTCCCCTGTGGCCCCTCCTGCATCCTCAAGGCCAGCAGCATAGCAATTTCTGCTCTCTCTCCCATCTTCCTGCTTCCCTCTCACAAGCACCCCTGTGATGATGTGTGGCCGGCCCATGTAGCCCAGGATCATCTCCCATCTCAAGATCCTTTACTCGATCCCGTCTGCAGAATCCCCTTTGTCATGTGAAGTAGCATAGTCTGGGCCCAGGGACAGGGATACCATTGGGACACCATTATTCAGCCAAACAGAGTGTACTTTCTCCAGCAGCCCCTCAAACACAGGGTCCCCCAGGGCTCCCCCCACCAGGCCCTCTGACTTTCCTACCCTTCCTAGATGAGTTCGTCCATTACTGGAAGTTCCACCAACACCCAAAACACCCCCTCTCCAGGCCACACCTCTCGAGAGTTCCAGAGCCCTACACCAATTGCTAGTTGGACGTATCCACCAGAGTCCTCCACTGGCATCTAAGACTCAGCATGTCTGAGATGGAACTTCCTGTCTTCCCTTGCCCCTCACTCACTCCCCATACCCACCAGCTCAAGGCTGGGAGCCTGTCACAGAAGGTGCCTGGCGCCCAGGTGGGTGAGCGGCCGTCCTTGACTGCCATCACTTGCTGGAGCTGTCCCGCTAGCCTCTTCACTGGTCTTACCAATGATATTCTAGGTCCCAGCGTAGCCCATTCTCCACAGAGGCCAGAGGGATCTTTCTAGAGCAGACAAATGGTCATGTCACTACTCCCCTTTCCACAGCTCCCCATTCCCCAAAGATAAAAATGCCAACTCCTCGACAAGGCCCCAGACCCTAAGGTCTTGACTTCTCCTGACTCCCTATACCTCTCGAATGAGTTGCTTATAGCCACATCCACTCTCGTGCTGTTCCCTGTGCACCTAATGCCATCCTCACCCCTGGCCAACTCCTGCTTAACAGTTCAACTCAGAAGTCACCTAGTCCAGGAAACACCCCACCCCCATCCAGATGGATTGGATACTGACCCTCCTTGGATTCCCCATAGTCACCTACATTGCTTGATGCAGTGCAACCAGAGTGGCCGGGCTGCAAATTTTGGCTCTGCTGTTTATTAACTGTGTGACCTTGGGCAAGTTTCTTAGCCTCTCTGTGCCTCAATTTTCTCATATTTAAAATGGGCACAATATCAGTACTCCTTTCTTAAGGTTGTATAAGGTCAAATGAAATCAGTCCTACCAAGCACTCAGCCTGGGGGCCTGGCATGTAGAGGGTGCCCCTGAAAATGTAGCTATCATTACAGGTAATGTTACATTTTTGTCTCTGTTGTTACATTTGTTCAAGTTACAAATACCTCTGCTGATACATCTGTGCCTCCTACCCATCTGTCAGAGGGCTTTTTGCAGCAGGGGGCGGAGTGGCCTCCCCTGCACCCAGCACCGCTGTATTGCGGCTGACTTTGAACCTGATGCTGGCTTTCACGTTCCCACTTTGTGGTGTCTGCTGCCCCTTGGTGGCAAATCGGAGCAAACTGTCCCGCTTCCCCAGTGTCTGAATGTGGCTGGGAGCCAAGTGTTCAGCAAGGGCCCGTCCTCCTGCCGGGTCCCTGGGAGGAACGGAGGAGCCCGCCCCAGGGCCCTACACTGCCCCACCCAAATAATCCTCTGAGGCCCTGCTGTGTACAGATGAATTCTTTCTTGAGCTCCTGTGCAAGAGAGGCAGTCATTCTGTAAACATTGGCTAAGCATCTCCTGCATGCTGGACACGAGGTACAGCTGCAGACAGGACACAGCACTGGAGTGTAAAGAACCATGAGAAACAGATTCATCAAACTCTCCCACTAAATAAACGGGACAGCTGAGAGCAGAGAGGAGGAGACATGCTTGCAGAGACCAAGGGAGAACCCAGGCCTCCTGACTCCCTGTACAGTGCACTCCCACAGGCGGTGGTGGGGGCTGTCAGGAAGAAGACAGCAGAGAAATCAAAAAGGCAACATCAGCGGGCGCCTGGGTAGCTCAATTGGTTAAGCGTCCGACTCTTGATTTTGGGCTCAGCTCATGATCTCAGAGTAGTGAGATGGAGCCTGCTTAAAATATCTCTCCCTCTGCCCCTCCCCGCCCATGCACAGTCTCTGTCTCTAAAAACTAGTAATAATAAGACAAAAATATTGGGCAACATCACAGCAGAGTGGGCCAGCCAGGGGGGTTTCCATTCAGGGTTCTCTGAAGACATAAACATTCGGGTGTTTGCTCCACACCCTTGACAAGAGTGGATGCTATGTAGAGAGCAACCAGCAGCCCCCCAGGGAGGACGTGAGCATGCTGACTGCTAACTCGAGAGCTCCACTCTCGGAATTGAAGAACTATCCAGGATGGGGGCAGAGATTTATATTCAAGCTGTTCCTTTATCGGTGTTCACAACAGTGACCAACTAGAAACAGCGTAAGTGTCCAGCAGTGGGGGATCAGGTAAACACAGCAGAGAATATCCCTTCAAGTGGCAGAGGCAGCCATGAGACATAGAACTTTGAGTCATGAGAAAAAAATGCTCGTGTTGATACTAAGTGGGGACGCGCCAGGCTTGCAATCCCACATCAAGCATGATCTCCCCGTGTGTGAGATTAGAAAGCGGAGCAGAAGGCAATACATGAGGCTATTCTTTGTGATTGCCTGTGGCAGAGAGATTAACTTCATTTAACCACTTTGTTGCAGTATCTTCACAGTATCTCCAAAGCATGCTTTGACTGATGCTGTGAACACCTTTGCTTGTCAAGCCTTGCCCTGACCGTGGGCCTCTGGCCACCCTGTGTCATCCTCCCGACAGGTGATTCCAAGAACGCGACAGCCCCACTCAGCATCACCAATGGCACAGCCCCCGCCAGCACGTCGGAAGATGCCATCAAGAACATTCTGGAGCAAGCACGCCGCGAGATGCAGGCGCAACAGCAGGCGCTGCTGGAGATGGAGGCCGGGCCCCGGGGCCGCTCGGTCCCTCCCTCACCCCCAGAGCGGCCCTCGCTGGCTGCTGTGAGCCAGAATGGGGCCCCAACCTACGTCAAGCAGGAGGACAGCAGTGGCGGCGGTGGTGGGGGAACCAGCAGTAGTGCCACACAGACGTCCCTCACGGTCCTGTCCCCCGCGGCCTTCGTCCAGAGCATCATCCGGAAGGTCAAGTCGGAGATCGGAGATGCTGGCTACTTTGACCACCACTGGGCCTCGGACCGCGGCCTGCTCAGCCGCCCCTATGCCTCCGTCTCGCCCTCCCTGTCCTCCTCCTCCTCCAGCTACTCTGGACAGCCCAATGGGAGGGCCTGGCCCCGTGGGGATGAGGCCCCCGCAGCCCCTGAGGACGAGTCGGCGGGGGGCGAGGAGGAGCCCCCCAGGATGGGCGAGCTGAAGTCTGAAGGGGGCGTCCCCGAGGCAGGCAGCGGTGGGCGGCTGGCCTACTACCCCGCGTACGTGCCCCGCACACTGAAGCCCACCGTGCCGCCCCTGACCCCCGAGCAGTACGAGCTTTACATGTACCGGGAAGTGGACACACTGGAGCTGACGCGCCAGGTCAAGGAGAAGCTAGCCAAGAACGGAATCTGCCAGAGGATCTTTGGGGAGAAGGTGAAGACAGTGGGGCCCACCCCCAAGGAGCTCAGGGGGCCATGGGGCCCATGGGACCTGGGGAGGGAGGACCGCCTGAGGACCCAGCCCCCAGCGCTTGTGGTCTGGAAAGAGAGGTTGTGTGTATGAATAGGAACAAGGCAAAAGCAGGATTCGAACCCAGGTCTGCATGACCCAGACCCTTTTTCCTGCATCCACCTGTCTCTGGGTCCTGTGGGAAGAGAGCCATAGGCAGGACTGACATTCAGTCCTGTGGTTGTTCAAGCAGTGAAATGTTTCTATCTGGTTAGGGATAGCTACTTACCTCCCGTCTTCCAGAACCCTCCATCCCTCCCAATGATCTGACCACTAAAGGGTTAAGGCTCAGCCCAGCAAAGGGTGCCCTGCAGTGCCAGTGGTTAAGTAGTTTTTAATAGCACCTCTGCCCACAGCAGAGGAGCAGGCAAAGGGTCAGGTGAGTTGAGAGGTAGGAGTGACCTAAGTGGAAGGCACAGGAGGACTTCCTGGAGGAGGAGGCATTTGCGGGCTCTTAAAGTCAGGAAGGATTCTTACATGCAGGGATATCTGGAAGGGCACTGCCTATGGGGGGCGTGGCCCAGGCCCACGGCAGGCACCTAGGAGATGAAGAACAATCAAGGCAGCCCTGGTCTCCCAGAGAATCAGAGTGAACAGTGGTCTCTACAGAGGGAGGGAGGGGAGGCCCGGGGATGGCCCAGGAGCCTGCCTCCCTACCCTTCCTGCCCCACCCATCCCCAGGTGCTGGGCCTGTCCCAGGGCAGCGTGAGCGACATGCTGTCCCGGCCGAAGCCCTGGAGCAAGCTGACACAGAAGGGGCGAGAGCCCTTCATCCGCATGCAGCTGTGGCTCTCGGACCAGCTCGGCCAGGCCGTCAGCCAGCAGCCCAGCGCCTCCCAGGGTGAGTGTGGTCGGGGCCCTCTCGAAGGATGCTGCCTGCCCCCCAGAGCTGCCATTCCCAGCGGCCATTACTTCTCTCTGGAAGACAGCAGTGCCATCCTTCCTCCAACCAGAGGAATGCCCTCTGTTGGTGGTTTAGACTCTACGCCTAGAGCAAGTGGAGGGAATACTTAGCCTGTGGAGCTGGGGCCGCGCCCTCCCATCCCCTGACCAGAATCACTGATTGATCTCTTTTTCCCAGCAAGGCAACACGCAGCCTCAGAAACCTTAGCACAGAAATTTGGGCTGTTACCCGTCCATTCGTGATGCACAGGCAGGGTGGGGTCTGAACGTTGCCCGGGTGAGGAAACTGAGGCTCAGAGAGTTGCCCAATGTCACAGAGCAGAAATGGCAGCATGGAGTCCGGGGAGGGACCCTAGGAAGCCCACACTCCCACCCTTGCAACGCCCAGCGGGCAGGTCAGTTGGAGTCCGGATGAAGTGCAGAGGTCAACAAGAAACATGATGTCAGACAACAAAGCATCCCAGGCGATGGTGTTTATTGCAGAAGTTCAGGCCCACAAGACAAGACAGCGCACTGCTGCCGCATTGGCTACAAACCTGTGCATTAAAATGTCAAAAAGAAGGACACCTGACTGATTCTATCAGTAGAGCCTGTGACTCTTGATCTCAGGGTCATGAGTTCAAGCCCCATGTTAGGCATAGAGCTTACTGGGGGAAAAAAAAAAAAAAAGTCAAAAAGAGCCACCACTCTCCAGCCTGGGAAGAGGGGTTCCGTGGGGGAGGAGAGGCTCTGGCTGTCTCTGTGGCTTTTTGTCTTTAAAAGAAACAGGGAGATTTGAAGCAAAAAAGGGCGTATTAACGTCTATTAAGGGCATGGACCTAAGGAAGGGAAGGGGGATTGATGTTTTCTTTTCAGCATATTTCTATACTTTGAAATACTTTATATTTAAAATTTTTGATTGAAAAACCCTGTTCCATGAGGCAGTTGTGAGGACTGATGTTGCCGTTCTAATGATGGCTGCCGTTGGTCACACCCAAGGCTGGGCACTTGCAGTAGCTGCTTCTTTAATCCTCACATCAGTCTTCACTGGAGGAATTATTTGTCATTCCCGCCGTCCAGAAGAAGAAACGGACGGTCTGAGTAGTACAGGGATGTGCCCAAGGTCACTGGCCAGTTAGTGGCAGAGCCAGGATCAGAACGCAAGACTTTCAGCCATTAGGGTCCCTAGGAGCGCCTACCCCAGAGCCCATAGCTGTGAAAGAGTTCTCATCCCTGTGTCATGTTGTGTTGTGTTGTAATTAATCTGTTCATTGTTGTAAAACTCACATCACGTAAAATTTACCATTTGAACCGCTTCAAAAGTGTACAATTCAGTGGCATGTAGTGCATTCAAAACTTTGTGCAACCCCCAGCTCTCCAGCACCCCAGGACATTCTTAGCCCCCCAAAAGGAACCCTGTGTGCATTAATCAGTCGTGCCCACCCAGCCCTGCCCCAGGCCCGGAACCACCAGCCTGCTTCCTGTCGGTGTGGATTTGCCTCTGCTGGCCGTTCAAATCAATGGAACTGTTACGCTATGCAGCCTTTTGTGTCTGGCTTCTTTCACTGAACATCATGTTCTCCAAGCTCATCCCTGTTGTAACCTGTCTCAGTACTTCCTGTATGTGGCCGAATAATATTTCTATATGTGGCTAGGCCACCCTTTGGCTACTGTGAATAATGCTGCTCTGAACTTCACGTACCTGTTTTGAATACCTGTTTTTGATTCCTTTGGATACATACCTCAGAGGGGAATTGCTAGGTCGGGTGATAATTCAGTAACTTACTGAGGACCTTCCAGACTTACTGAGGATCTTCCAAACTTACTGAGGTGTCCCATAGTGACTGCACCATTTTACACCCCAGGCAGCAGTGTGGGGGAGGGGTCCTATTTCTTTCCATCCTCTCCAACACCAGCCATTCTCCGTGTTTGACTGAAGCCATCCCTGTGGGTCTGAGTGGGCATCTCGTTGCAGTTCTGGTTTGCGTTTGCCCAGTGTCAGATTGTTTGGGTTTTTCAAAACGTCTTTGTTGTGTAAGTATAGGGTTAGGCTAAGATAGTAGTCAAGAGTGGTGTTCCTGGTGGAAGAAACAGCACAAGCAGAGGCTAGGAAAAAGGATCCTTCACAGATTAGGAAAGGAGTGAGGTCCGGTGAGCATCGACACCTTGTCCCCCACCCCTCTCTCCCACAGACCGGGAAGCCAGGGCCCATGTTCATGGAGGCAGAGATGTGAGCACTGGCTGCTGGCTCGGTGGGGCGTGGCTGATCCAACCAAGGCCCCCACAGCCACCAGCTGTCCACAGCCTAGAGGCAGGAGAGGATCCATTGCCCACAGGGTCCCGCATAGTCTAGCCACAGGGTTGGGTATGGACCTGTTCCAGCCATAACATCCATGGCCCAGGAGTCGGGGGTGAGCCTGATGCCAGGGGAGGCTTCCAAACTTCCAAAGCATGGCCTCCCCGACACCGGCTGCCCGCCAACAGAACCTGGTTCAGTGATGGGCTCTTCAGCACTGCCCACAGTGGTCAACATGGGCACTGCAGCTACTTGTGTCTGCGGCTTGCTTCTCAGAATGCTCTAGCTCCCCCAGAGTGGTCTCCCCCGCCCTCCGGAGTCTCCCCTACGGTCACTGTCGTTTCTCTCCCCCTCCCTTGTCTTTCTCATGTGTCTCTTTGTCCCAATCTCTCCGCACCCCAGCCCCTTCTTTCCCTGCCTCTCTCTCCCACTCTGTGCCTGTCCCTCCCCCATGTCCCCCTGTCTCTCCATCTCTCTCCTTCCATCTCTCCCTCACTGTCTCTCTCCATCACGACCACTGTCCTGTTTGCCCAGGACACTGGACTTTCTATACTGCAACCAGCACAGTCCTGGGCAAACAGGTGTTACCCTGCTGTCCCAGCTGTGCCCCACCAACATCCCTGTCCAACACCCTTGCTCAAGCCCCAGCCACCTGACTGTTGATGTTCAACCCCTGGCCCCTTATGATTAGTGTGTTCCTCCTGATAGAGTTGATTTCTGAATCTTTCAGTAATTTTATTAGAAGTGGTCCTTGGAATCTGGAGTCAGAAAAGGCTGGCGTTCTGCCTGGAGGCCGGCTAATTTCAGGCTTATCATCGGGGTCTCCCTCCGTCACATCCCGCTCCCTCTCCAGTTGGAAATCTGGCCCTTTAGGAGGGGGTGCAGGTGTTCCAAGAGGCAGATGCCTTTGGAGACCCCCGATTCTCCTCCAGCTGAGCCCAGCTCCTCTTCCATACCCGTGATAGATGGACTCTTAACACAGCCTCTTGCTTTCCCAGGCTGGCCCTTCCCCACCAGCTCTGTATCTCTGCTGGTGACAGTGACGGGGGGATACATCATCTCCAGCACCACACAGAGGCCACCTGGATGACCAGAATCAGCCTGATTCGGGGCCGGGGAACAGCAGTGTCTTCATGATGCCCAGTGTGGGCTTCCAGCTCCATGGGGCTGCGATGCCACTGCTCAGAACTTTAAGGGTTCACCTTGCACCTTGTGAGGGAACACAGGGGTCCTGTTTCAAAATTTATTTATTTTATTTATTCACTCAGCAGACCTGCCCAGTGGCTCCTTCCTCCCCACCCTCTAAAACTCACCCATGACTAATGTGTGTTCCCAGCCTGCCAGGGACTTATAGTGGACGAGAAGACAGTGTCAGATATAAGCAAATCTCAGCTTGCCACTAGTCCCTGTGTGACCTTGGACACATTGCCTAACAGCCCTGAGTCTCAGTTTCCTCCTCTACAAAATGGGATGACATGGTAGCTACCTCCTAGAGATGCTGTGAAGGTCACTTGAGATCACATAGCATTATGCAGGGCATGTCATAAGTACCCAATAAAAGGAAGTTTTACTAATTATCATCATCATCATTGCTGTCATCAGGTAGGGGTGAGATCTGGCACAAGAAGGAAATTACAGTGAAGTGTAACAATGTAGTCAAGATTAAACCTTTTAAGTGTACCTCAGAGAAGGGGTGTTTGGGACTGGGTCTTGAAGGATGCATAGGAGGTCAAGGGTAAGGAGAAGACCTTCAGGATGGCAAAGTCATAGGGGCATAGAAGAGCCTAGGAGTTTGGGGGCGGGCGGTGGTGGGTGGGTAATTGGGGCTGTGAGAGTAGCTCCAGGTCTGTGCGGTGGGTCCTCGAAGAGAGCCCAGAGCCTTAAACTCTAGAACAGGGAGAACACGTTTCTCGTGCAAAGGTCAATAAGGAGCTGTTTCAGATTCTGGAACACAGTAATCCACCTGCTCTCCACAGGGAAGGAAGAACCCAGCCAGAGCAGCAGCTCAGAATATTCTTTCTAGAATCAAAGCCACTGCAGGACGGTTGTGAGACACTTTTCACTTTCTAGGCATCATACATGTTTATACTTAGTGAATTTCTGGCTGGCAGCAGCCAAATGTCTTGAAGAAGAGGTACCTGTTTCTAAATTGCTGGAAGGTGCCATGTGGACCAGCCCTGGGATTCCTCGAACCTCCACCTTGGTCCCCACCCCTTTAAGGGCATCAGCTCAGTCCTCTCCCCTACTCCCGGGATAGACGGGAGGCTCAGTTCATGCCCGAAAGCCCAGTGGGTGACTGACTGCTCAGGTGGTGGCCTCTTGATGGCCCCGAGGAGGGCTGCTGTAGGCATAGTGCCACGTGCTCCGTGGTGCCATGTAACAGATTCGGGGGCTGGGAGGTTGGCAAGGTCGTCCCACCCAACAGGTCTACCAAATGGCTTTTGCCAAATGAAAACTGTGGCTTATGAACACAATTTTTAAATATGCCAGTGTACCATGGACATCTTTTCTTTTTCTTTTTTCAGCTTTATTAAGATACATTTGACATAGTAACATTGTATAAGTTTAAAGTATACAATGTGATGGTTTTTTGTGTTTGTTTTTTTTTTTAAGATTTTATTTGTTTATTTGACAGAGAGAGAGACAGCAAGAGGGGAACACAAACAGGGGGAGGGGGAAAGGGAGAAGCAGGCTTCCTGAGGAGCAGGGAGCCTGTTATGGGATTCGATCCCGGGACTCTGGGATCATGACCTGAGCTGAAGGTAGATGCTTAATGACTGAGCCACCCGGGTGCCCATAAAATGTGATGGTTTGATAGGCATATATATTGCAAATATTTACCACAGTAAGATTAGCTAATGCATCCTTCACCTCACATAATTACCATTTTGTTGTTCTGTCGGGAAGAGTGAAGTTCTCCTATAGCCAAGTGTCAAGTGTATAATGCCCAATTGGTCCCCACAGCCACCACACTGCATATTAGATCCCCAGAACGGACTCTTACTCTGTGGACAGCTTTTCATTACATCCTCTTTCATTGCTCTGGGAATCACCATATTTTATTCCGTTAATCTCTGTCGGTTGGGCTTATAAAGGGTTCCCAACTTACTTTTTGGAACTTTTCATTTTTGAAGTAATTTCTAATTAATTGACAAGTTGAAACAATAGGACCACGGATTCCCTGTACCCCCCACACAGACTCATCAGTTGCTAATTTTGCCACGTCTGTGCCCTTTCGCTCCTGACCATTGGAGAGGTTAGTTCACTTCGTGTCCCTTTATCCCTAAATATTCAACAAAGCATTGCCTAAGAACGAGAAAGCTGACAATGGTATGATACCATTGATGTAGCCCACTAGCTATGTTCAGGTTTCTTTGGTTGTCCCAATAACAACCTTTATATCATTTCTTTAAGTAAACTCTGTGCCCAACTTCGGGCTTGAACTCACAACCCCCAGATCAAGGGTCACGTGCTCCACAGGCTGAGCCGGCCAGGCACCCGCCCCATCCTTTATATAATGTTGTTTCTCCCTGTCCAGGATCAGATTCAGGAACACTTGTATTTTGTAGTCCTGTCTCTTTAGTCTCCCAATTTGAACAGTCTTCGGCCTCTGTTTGTTTTCCAGTTTTAACATTTCTGAATTATTCTACAAACTGTCTCAGTCCGGCTTTGTCGGTTGCCTCCGTGTGATTAGGTTCAGGCCACATTCAGAGCAGGACTGTCACAGAGGTGACACTGTGTCCTTCTCACTTCATTGCATCAGGAGGCACTAACTGTTGATTTGTCCTTCGATTGGTGATGTTACCTTTGGTCCTTTGGTTAAGGGGATGTCTGCCAAGTAGCTGTGCTGGAAAGTTACAGTCTTTCCCTTTGTAATTAATAAGTATCTTACAGGGAGATAATTTGAGACCATGTAAATACCCTACTCTTCATCAGCCTCTCGTCTGCTAGTTTCTGCATCCAGGACGGTTGCCCACATTGGCTCCAGCACACAAACACCCAAACCCTGTGTGTCTGTTCCAAATGGCAGTAACTGCCTTCTCTGTCTCTCTGTGGCCCACAGCCAGTCCCACGGAACCGAGGTCCTCGCCATCGCCGCCCCCTAGCCCCACAGAGCCAGAGAGGAGCTCCCAGGAGCCCTTGATCCTGGCACTGGAGGGCAGCAAGGAGAACCAGCAGCCGGAGGGACGCTCCAGCTCCTCGCTGGGGGGGAAGATGTACTCGGGCAGCCAGACCACGGGAGGCATCCAGGAGATTGTGGCCATGTCCCCTGAGCTGGACACATACTCCATCACCAAGAGAGTCAAAGAGGTCCTCACGGACAACAACCTAGGTACAGGGTGGTCGGAATCAGGGATGCTGCCCTCCTCCCCGGGTTGGCTCTTACTTGCCTTAAGCTGAGTGCCCACAATGAGATCCTGGGGCCCGGGGTCCAGCCTGCAGGAGCCCATCAGCCCACGGGTATCCAGGATCCTCTGGAAGGCATCTGACTCTGACCCTAGAGTAGGACAGAGCGGGGTGAGTACGGGTCTGATGTGACCAGAAATCCTCAGCCCATAGTGATAGTGACACTCTAGCACAGTCCTGACCCAGTGCCGAGCCCCTTACCCTCAGGGGACACAGAGGAGAACCCTGTTCTGGAATTCTTTCACTCTATGGATCTCGAACTCCTCTGAGTCTCCACTACGGGTCGTGCCCCTGTCCCAGAGAGATGCACACAAAACCCAGATTCTTCACTATAATTTCTATTAGAAAATTAAGACATGTTCTTTATTTTAAAATACCAAACAGTGCAGAAAAAAAAAAAGACTAAAAAGTACGTAAAACTCCCCAAGCCCCCAATCATATACCATAATTTTTATATATATTTGATACTTTCTGAAAACATGCAAGAATATAGGTATACCTGATTTTTTACATATTTTCTATGTAGATGAATTAACATGCATACTGTCCTATAACCTGCTTTTTAAAAGTGAGCCCTGCTTGGCGGACACCCTTCCACGTTAGAATGACCAGAAAGTCTTCTTCCCTGTGGTCCAGGGTTGCAGGCCAGGGACGCCCCACATTTCTGACCCATTTGATGGGCATTTGCTTGTTTCCAGTTTCCTTCCGCCTCTGAAACCGCATCAGTATGTATCTTTGTGCCTCCAGTTGAGCAAATACAACTGGAGGGTATTGCAAGGTCAGAGAATAGGCACATTGAAATTTTGATGCCGTCTGTCAGATTACTTTCTAATGAGGTGACACTAATTTGTACACACGAAGTTTTCTGACCTCCTAGAAGTGAAGGGAATCTGAATTATGAAAGCATTTTTGTTGGGAACTGTCGGGTCCCTTACCCGCAACCTCCTATTTTGCAGAAAAGTTCCCTCCAAACTCCTACTGGGTGTGCATCCCACTGGGTGTATGATCCGTCCCTCTGAGTTCATGGAGATGTCCCGGGTTCTCCTCTATTTCTTGTCTCTCCTGGGCACACTGGGGCTAGCCTGGGATAACAGGTTGCCCTCCCCTGTCCCTAGGGCAGCGGCTGTTCGGGGAGAGCATCCTGGGGCTGACACAGGGCTCCGTGTCTGACCTGCTGTCCCGCCCCAAGCCCTGGCACAAGCTGAGCCTGAAGGGACGGGAGCCCTTTGTGCGCATGCAGCTGTGGCTCAGCGACCCCCAGAACGTGGAGAAGCTGAGGGACATGAAGAAGCTGGAGAAGAAAGGTGAGCGCTGGGTCCTCTGGGCATGGCTTCAGGTTTTTCCTTTGGAACCGTATCTAGTTGTAACCCAAGGAAAGCCAGGGCCCCAAGGATCCTATCTCAGCCGGGTGTGGGCCTGCAAAACACAGCCATCCCCAGCACATAATTGAAAGCAACCAAACCATTTACTGTTTCTCCCGTGAAAGCCCCCGTACCCCGCCTCTCTCGGCATCCTTCCTTACACCCGAGGCTGCTTCGAGGTCTTTTGTCAGCCCCAACCGTGTATTCCCCAGAATGCTCTCTCTCCAATTCCCCTTGGCCTGTCACCCAGACTCTACACAACACGGCACAAAAGTGGCCCAGCGGACAGGAATTCTCCCTCCTGGGGGTGGGCGAGAAGATTGCAAATTCTTCCGTCATCCACTGTTATATCCCCGAAAAACTGAGCCGACATTGAGCGCCTGCTGTGTGCCCACCGAGTCTCGTGCTGTACCAAAGGGAGTCTAAAAAAAGCTCTCAAGGTTGGGAGGTGAGATAAAACCAGCTGGAAAGCTGTCACCCAGGGCAGCAAGGCAGTTCCCGGTGAGGGCGCAGGGTGCCAAGGGCACACGAGCTGTTGGCATCAGACAACTCTGCAACTGAGAACTGACCTACCCCTTCCTGGCTCTCTGACTTTGGGCAAGTTGCTCCCTCTTCTCTGTGCCTCATGCTGCTTCATCTGAAGAGAAGAGCCTCAGGGCATTGCTGGGGGGGATTGAATTACACCCTCTATTCTGAAGTGGGCTTCTCTTCCCCCATTTTGGAGATTTGGGATGGAGAGGCACCATGCAGTTACAGGGTCCATTACATGAATGTCCTGCCCTCGCCCCCAAGACTGTAGTGCCCTTCAGTGACCCTTCCGCCAACCAAGAGAGCACGGCATAGCCCCCGGTGTTGAACACTCCCCTCTGTGAGGGCCCAGCCACGCTCTCTGCGTGCTAACGACCAGACCAGACGTCAGGGGCAGGTGCAGGCAGACCCGCGTCTCAGCGCAGGGTTTGGGAGGATGTGGAACCCCAGGCCGGAGGGAGGAAAGGATGAGACTGGCAGTGTGGCCCTAAGTGTGGGGCGCGAGCCGGGAGCTGCCCCTGCCCCCTGCTCCTGCCAACACTAGGGGCCCGGCCTCTGGTCGGCAGCCCCTCAGCGCTTCCTCCCCCCGCCCCAACCCGCCTCAGCCTACCTCAAGCGCAGGTACGGCCTCATCAGCACCGGCTCCGACAGCGAGTCCCCGGCCACCCGCTCAGAGTGCCCCAGCCCCTGCCTGCAGCCCCAGGACCTGAGCCTCCTGCAAATCAAGAAGCCCCGAGTGGTGCTGGCACCCGAGGAGAAGGAGGCGCTGAAGAAGGCTTACCAGCTGGAGCCCTACCCCTCCCAGCAGACCATCGAGCTCCTATCCTTCCAGCTCAACCTCAAGACCAACACCGTCATCAACTGGTTCCACAACTACAGGTGCGGCGCGGGGCGTGCCCACTGGGAGGGGTCGGGTGCCGGCGGGACCCCTGCCCCATCGCAGGCCCAGGGGGAACCCAGCTCAGTCTGGGGGTGGGGGTGGCGCGGGGAGACCATTGCAGCCTGGTGTTTAGATTCAGAGTCGAGGCAAACCCGGGTATAAACCCCAGTCCCAGCATTTCCAGCTGTGAGCACCCGAGCGCGTCACCTCAGCTCCCTGAGTTGTAGTCTCCTGACCTATAAAATGGGAACCGTAGTGGGATCTGCTTCCTGGATTTGAGGATTGATTCAGGGGGCTACCATATTTACAGGACATGCTGGCCACGCAGTATGGGGTAGCTGATGATATTGGTGTCACCTGTCTGAATTAGTGCTTCACCCAGTTTGCGTCTGCCTCTGTGAAGAGACAGGGAATGGTGTTGGGGGCACAGGCCCCAGGAGCCCTAACTACCCAATGAGCCTCATGTGGGAGCCCTGATTTGGGGCTCTTGGCCTCTCCCACTTCCAAGGCCAAAGGAGAACCCTCAGTCTCCTTAGTCTCGCCTGCCCAGGGGAGTGGGTGATTCCTATTTCTGTGGCTACCTCCCACTCATCGCTCCCTAGTCTTGGGGGTCACTGGTCTCTAGTGGCTGGGGTTCCAGGGAGTTCAGTCCCGGGGCTGGCTGGGGGCGGTGACTGGTTCAGCAGTGTCCAAGGAGACGGCAGAGGGGCTTCCTGAGCTCAGCAGAGAGCCCTGCGGGGAAGGCTTGATGGGATTCCATCTCTGAGCCTCCCTCCCCAGCCAAGCTTCCTGAGCAGGAAGGGTCTCTGGTGTCCGTGCAGTGCCAGAGAGAGTCCCTCCATGTGTTCCAGGGGGCAGGGAAATGGTTTCTTGCTCCCCAAGGGAGAAGAGGAAGGAGGAGGAGCCTGGAAAGGTGGAACGTTTGAAATCTCTCTCCACAGCCCAGGCATGGGCACCTCAAAGACTTGAGCTCAGTCTCACCTTGGCTGTATGTTCTTGGGAGAGTCACTGTACTTCTCTGAGTCTCATCCCTGTTTACAGACAAGGCAGACAAGGAATCTAATACCCCACAATGCTGAATCAAGGAGTGAATGAAAAAACTTTAGACATAAAAATATTGTGAAATATTTCTGCTTATGATCTGACTCCAGGCCTTCCAAACAGCAAACGACATAGGTCCCTAAATCCTCACGTTCTCCTCCCTTCCTGGGGGATATGCGGATGTCCTCTCCCTTCTTGTTCCCCGTAGGAACTGAGCACTCCATTTTTATCCAACATATTCCTCCAACAGATAGTTACAATGTATGCACACTGATCCAGGATCTGGAGATACAGGGGTTCAAAGCCATCATCCCAGAGCGCCTGGGTGGCTCAGTCAGTGAAGCGTCACCTGCTTTTGGCTGAGGTCGCAATCCCAGGGACCTGGGATCAAGCCCCACATCAGGCTCTCTGCTCAGCAGGGAGCCTGATCCCCCCCCCCCCATGATCTCTCTCACTCTCACTCCCTCTCACTCTCAAATAAATAAAATCTTTTAAAAAGCCATCACCCCTGCCCTTAGAGAGTTTAAAATTATGAACCAGATAATTTTACCACAGCCTAATTACTATACAAGAGGGAGGAATAAGGGGCTGAGGGAAAGGGAAGTTCTGTCCGGGGACGCTCCACAAAAGAGGTGGCATTTGAGCTGGGTTTGGAAAGATGACTAGGAACTTGCACTGAGGAGCAGAGAGAACTCCACTCCCAAAAGAAAGAAACTGGTCTCAAAAAGTTAGAGGAGAATATATCATTTCATTTTGTAAATGTTTACTGAGCACCTAGTCTGTACCAGGCACTGACGAGAACAAGACAAAGTCCCTGCCCTTATCATCTCCTACAGACCCGCAGGGACGGACACTATTACACGAGCACTCGTATGAATGCATCATTACAAATTGCAGTGAGCTCTGGGAAAGGTGAACAACAGGATGTTTCGAGAATAAATTATCAGGGAGGGGAGCCTGGGTGGCTCAGTCAGTTATGCATCCCAACTCTTGACTTCGGCTCAGGTCATAATCTCAGGGTTGTGGGATTGAGCCCCGTGTCAGTTTCTGCACTCAGAGTGGAGTCGGCTGGACATTATCTCCTCTCCCTCTGCTCCTTCCCCTGCTCCTGTGCACACACATACATACTCTGTCTCTCTCTCAAATAAATAAATATAATCTTAAAAAAAAAAAAAAAAGAACTACCAGGTACACCCTGGTATAGATTCAGGAGTCAGGAATTTTATTAAAAAAAAGAGAGAGAGAGATAGAGAGAGAGACTAATTTATACTATGATGTAAATGACTATTAGCCTCATATTTATATCTGTTCTACAGTTTGGACAGTCTAATGCTGGAACTTCAGACACTGATCCATCCTAAACCCCCCTCCAAGCTCACCTCAGTGGAACCCACAAGGAGACTGAGGGTGAAGGTAGAGTCCCCTTGCTGGTGGACTAAGGCCTCCTATGTAGAGGGACTGGAGACTGAACCAAATAACCCCTCAGAGTCCTTCTAGGTCAAGGCTACTGAGATGGGACCCCCAGCCCAACTGCTTGCCCTGTGATCCTACCAATCCTTGTGCTTCTCTCAGTCTTGTCTCCTGTATCTAAAGGAATGAGACTCATATCCTTTTCCTAAGGTTATTTTGAAAAATAAATAATTTGGAAAAAGTGCTTGTCATGGTGCCTGATGCATGATAAGCACCTCTTAGCGTGATGTTTATAACTTATAATCGTCAGTATTACATATCAATCACATATACTTTATTATTAATATAGATGGGCAGAGGGCCACAGCAGGTAGCTGAGGAAACCCTTCTGTTCTATGACCCTGAATGAGTCATTTCACTTCTCTAGACTTCCTTTGCTGTCAAGAAAATAATGACGGGGGGTAGTCCCAATCCTGGTTTGTCTGCTCTAAAACTAGTGTGAGACTGAGTTGCCCTCCGGTGGCAGGGAAACCACAGAAGTGAAGAGAGGATGAGCGGGTTCTGTGATCTCTCTCACTCTCTCTCACTTTCAAATAAAGGCCGTGGTGACCTGTACAAGTCACTCTTTGCACCTCAGTTTCCCCATCTGGGCTGATGTCTAAGAGTCCCCACAGGAAAGAAGCAGAGAGATGTTGCCACAACCCACATCTGGGTTTGGCTTCAAGAAGTGCTCTAGACTAGTGCTGTCCAAAAGAAACCATGCAAGCCACATGTGATTTGAAATTCTCTAGTAGCCATGTTAAAAAAAAACCAGAAATAGACAAAATTAATTATAATAGTATATTTAGCCTAATGTAACAATTTCAGTGTGTAATCAATATAAAAACTTTACTAATGAGAACTTCTTTTTTTTTTTTGTATTAAGCCTTCAAAACCCAGTGTGTATTTTAACCCGTACAGCACACCTCAGTTCAGACTAGCCACATTTCAAGTGCTCAAGAGCCACGTGTGGCCAGTGGCTCCTCTACTGGACAGCACAGGTCTAGATCAAGAACTTTGGAATCTTTAACAATCCTGAGTTCAAGCCCAGACTCCCCTACCTACTGGCTGTGTGAGGCTTGCTTCCTCTTATATGAAGGAGGGTTAATAACAGCACAGCACCCATGAGTAAGGCTGTTGACAGGACTTACTAAGACGCTGCATGTGAAGACCCCCCCACCCCCGGGGAAAGTGGGCGGGGTCACAAGGCCACTTGACTGGATGGAGTCCAGGGGTTAGCTGGGTCCCCCATCCGGCCCCTCGCTCACCACCATCTCTGCCCCAGGTCCCGGATGCGCCGGGAGATGTTGGTGGAGGGGACCCAAGATGAACCAGACCTCGACCCCAGTGGGGGTCCTGGTGTCCTACCGCCAGGCCACTCCCACCCAGACCCTACCCCGCAGAGCCCCGACTCTGAGGCTGAGGACCAGAAGCCTACCGTGAAGGAACTGGAGCTTCGGGAAGGCTCCGAGGAGAGCATCACACCCCCGACCCCCCAGGACAAGGCCCAGGTGAGGATTAAGCAGGAACAGACTGAGGAGGATGCAGAGGAAGAGGCGGGCAACCAGCTCCAGGACTCAGGGGAGCCAGACAAAGGCCACGGTTCCCCCAAAGAGGCGCATCCTGACCGTCCGGGTAACGACAGACTCCCTAAAGTGGCCCCGGGGCTCCTCCTTCCAGGCGGGACCACGCCAGACTGCCCCTCACTACAGCCCCCCCAGGAGAGCGAGGGCGGAGAGCGGCTCCACCCGGACCCTCTAAGTTTTAAGTCTGTCTCAGAGTCCTCGCGCTGTAGCCTGGAGGTGTCCCTGAACTCCCCCTCGGCTGCCTCCTCACCGGGCCTCATGATGTCTGTGTCACCCGTCCCCTCCTCCTCAGCCCCCATCTCCCCGTCCCCACCCGGCGCCCCTCCTGCCAAAGTGCCGAGTGCCAGCCCCACCGCCGACACGGCCGGGGCTTTGCACCCCAGCGCCAAGGTGAACCCCAACCTGCAGCGGCGACACGAGAAGATGGCCAACCTGAACAGCATCATCTACCGGCTAGAGAGAGCTGCCAACCGGGAGGAGGCCCTGGAGTGGGAATTCTGAAGGCAGGGGCGCTAAGGCGTGGGGCGTACCGGGGGCCAGCGCCCCCCCCCGTCGCTCACTCCCCCGGACCGGACAGGGTGGGGGAAGGAAGGAAGGAACTCAACCATCCAAATGGGGACAGCAGTGGTATGCAGTTTACGGTTTTTGTTGTAATCCTAGTTCTCTGACGTGAGTGAGCAGGCGGGGCAAGTGCCACTGCCTCCTCTTTCTGGCACCCCCGCCCCACAGAGCACCCCCTTCTCCACCCTGGCCTCTCTGCGGGAGGCGGAAGCGATGTGGCACCACACGTTCACCTGGAAACTCCAAACTCTTTTAGACAAATAAATATTTATAGACCTCTTTTAGATATTTTAATAAAGGATCCTTTGGAATTTATTCCCAGCCAATGCTGTTTTGATATTACAGAGAGTTATAAAATCAGGATGCTGTCACAACTGTTGCGAAGTATACACTGAAGTTGTGTCGTTTTTGCCACTAGATGAGATTAAAAGAAGACAATTGTTCAAAGCCATCACAAAACACTCTAAGACTGACCAAAATTTAGATAACCCTTGAACTGCTTTTTGTTTTCCGTATCTGTCTGTGAGACACAGCACATTGCTACTGCCCTTCCAGAAACCGTGTTGAAAAGAGAAAGTCCAAAAGACTCTAAATGAAAACCTCGATGCCGTTGAGGATGTGTTCCATTCTGCTGGTCTGTCGTGCAGCCTCAGTAACCCGGAGCGTCCCGTGCTGTTGTAAATGTTGTAGAGGCGTGGGCCGTGGCCAGCCCGCCTCCCCAAGACGTGACATGGTACAAAACTGCTTCCTCGCCCTCTCGTCAGAAACCTGGGGGCTGCCAAGTTTGGACACCCAGCCTGTCCCTCTCTAGACAAGATGTGTTTCTGGATTCTCCGGGAAGCCAGGCGAGGGGTCAGGTGATTGGAGGGCAGCACTTGAGACAGAGTGACCCCGCTCCCCTGAATCGTGGCCCTGGCACAGGACGTTTCCCCACTGGCTTTCCAGAGCAGGACTGCGGCTGCCATCTCCCCCTCCCTGTGTTTTAAGAGAATAACAGCATTGGTCATCCCACAAGCACCCAGCACCAAAAAGTAGATTCCTCCAACTAGAGACCCCAGTTCCCCTTCTTGCCATCTTCACTTCAAGCTGACCCAGGTGCTGTTTCTGGAAGGCCTCCACAACTCCCAAGTTAAGGCAGAACAAAGCAAGAAGGTTGAGTTCACCACAGCCTGACCACTGTATCCCAGGCTCTAAGTCTACCCTCCTGCCTTCCGACACATGACCTTCTCGGGTGCGGAGACTCAATCCCCCCAAACTCAGAGGAGCCCTTCCTCTAGAACCTTCGTCGCCAGGGTTTCTGGCGGAAGAGTTCCCAGTGTGGATAGAACGGCCACCATATTGGTTTTCGACGCTCTCTCTCTCTCTCCCGTTTTTATTTCTTTTCCTTTGTCAAACTCTCCGTGGGAAGGCTGAATTGGTGACTCCCCAACTGAAACCAGAATGACGATGAAAACGTGGCCACAATCGGTGCCAACCCAGTGCCCTGGGGGGAGATGGCTGAGGGCTTTCAAGGATGCAGCAAAATCCAGTAACCAGAGGGGACAATTGAGGGCTGTTCCAGAAATCTCAACTCTCATGCACCCAGGCCAGGCTGCAGACTCCACAATCAATGAAAAAGAACACAAACCCTGCAGGAAAACATCCTTTTCTGTACACCCAGGCTATGCATTGAAGAGTTTTCCACTGTATACATTTTTATCCAGATGAAGGTATTTTTATATTTTGACAATAGGAAACACTGACCAATTTTCAGAGTAATCAAATCTGGAACAAACGAAACATCTCCTTTTAGCCACCACCGCCCTGTCTCAATGAAGACGACCGTGAGGAAACACACAACTTTCTACTGTTGAAACCCACACAACATTGAAACCCAGGCTCACCCGCAGACTACAGATCTTAGAGGACTCAATCTGGCTTTTGTGTGACGGGATTTGATTAAGCACTTAGCATATAGTCTTTTGAACACGGAAATCCTGTTGTACTGAAAGCTAGCAGACCCATGAACAACTTTGTCCGGTTCGCGTCCTATAACGGTAAAAACAAAACAAAAACCCACAAAACCGTTTCTATGAGAGATTGATGAACTTTGTTTAAAATTTTAAAAAGAACACGTTCTGTAAACGCGTCGCTCAATACAGAATTGTATAATAATGTCTGGGTGTCCTGCTTGCTTTATTCTGGAGCTGGGGATGCAAATTGGAGGTCCAAGCTGGCCCTCAGAGGTGTTTTACAAGACATTTTTTTGGAGGGGAGGGACTGGCTTTTAAATTAGTTTGCCACCATTAAAATATGGGGACGTGTCACATAAAAATATTAATTACCGACTTCTCTTGAAAACCATGAGATCTGGCCACACTGGATCCAAGTTCTAAGGTAACAGCAGTTCCCCCCTTTTAGACAGGACACTTGCCTGTGATGCACCTCAGTCCTCGCCTGTGCCACCTGCCTATGTCCCATGGACGTCTCTGTCGGTGACTGTGCTATGGGCTCCAGCAAAGGAAAATGGAAGGATCAGATTCCATGTTTGTCCTCAGTGCAGCAGGGTGGAAGCAAGTTAGACTCTGGGCCTGAGATCATGCCTTGCCCCCCCAAATCAGTGGCCACAGGACATGGCCCCAGGATCACCCAGTGGAGTGAGGAGGTGTCCCCGGCCTCTCGATATGAAAAGGCCAAAACGGGCTTTCCAGTAACCAACAGAGCATCGCCCCTTTCCACGCTGTGTAACTCGGACCTTGATTTCCCTGTCTGCAAAATGGGGGTATCACAGCAACCAGCCAGCTCGGGAGGTGGTTGTGAAGAAAAACCACGCGTGTAAATTATGTTAGTGCCGCACATCATGGCTCGACGTGACCTGTTCCCACGAGCAGAGGTCGGGTTCTTTCAACCCGTGATGGTGAGTCTCTGCTTCAAGCTGCAGGGGTTTTCTTGACCAGTAATGTCAGGAGAGTCCCTGAGATGGCATTACTCACCCGTGAGCCAAGGCCACATGGTGTCCCAAGACAGACCTCTCCTTTCTGGAAACTTTCCACAAGTCCTTAAAGTGGTAATCAAATGATTAATCACCTTCATTAGGATAATTAATTACTCCAAACCCAGCAGGATTGCCCCCTGGGATGCCTAAGCACCCCATCAAGGCAGCGAGGGCAGCATCACGTAAGGCCAAGGCGCCCATCCATGGGGGTTCTGAGCTAGCCCTTAAGGGTGACATCTCAGGCAGGGCTGGCCTTTGTTCAGAGTTGGAGAGAAGGATGAGTCAGCCAAGAGCTCCAGGGAAGGGAGTGGAGGGCAGACCACCTGGGTTTAACCCTGGCTCCGTCTATTGGAGCCATAGGACCTTGGGTATAAGCCAAAGCTGCTCTGCGTTTCAACTTCCCAAGCAGTACAGTGGAAAGAATAATAATGGCAGCTTCCCTATAAGGTGGTTGTGAGGGTTCAAATGAGGCAACACCACGGACTGACTCTTTGGAACCTCGGTTCGCAGCTCTGGAAAAACGGAAGGCAGAAGTTCCCAGGATATGGCCCCGTGGTGGTGTAGGTGGGGACCGGAGTAGAGAAGAAGCCACATCTGACATCCACAAGCCACCTAAGAACCTGCAGAAGCAGGTGCCCCCGGCCTCTGGGAACTAAAGCTCCATCCTGGGCCGTCATCTTTGGTGTTGATATTGTCTGCAGTCGCTGCCCATCTGGAGTGGACAATGCAGTAAAAAACACAGACATATGGAATGCTGAACTAGGGAGCATAGGTGAGTGGGGGTTGGAGAGACCAGAAAGATAAGAGAAGGCAGGGAAGGCCTTGGAAGAGGGTGGTGGTAGATTCCAATCAGGGGACAGGGGAGACAGAGAGCGCTGAGTTGGGGGAAACTGGGTGACTGTCCGGGTTTTTATCGAATTTATCAAATGCCTACATGTGCTCAGTGATCCAAAGGCAGAAACATGGGAACCGTGACAGTATGAGTAGTGAAGTCCGGGAAGGCTTCCTGGAGGAGAGGACATCTCAGCAGACACCTGAAATATTACAGGAGTTAGAGGAGAAGCAGGGGCCAGAACCTGGGGGAACAGGTCCAAAAGAGATTGGAACTTGAGATGGGGTGCATTGAGGAAGGAGGAAGGTCAGATCCCGAAGCCCGTTGGGCCATGGTGGGAAATATGCCTTTCTATTGAGGGTACAGGGAGCCATGGACGGTGTGAGGCAGGCCGTTGCTGTGGTCAGACTTGCATTCTTAGGAGGTTAGGAGGTTCCATCTGCCTGGGGAAGTGGCAAGCCAGAGGAGAGGAGCAGGCCCACCCCTACATAGGCCCTGAGCCTCAGGCCTCTTTGGCCTCCTACTCCTGCCCCCCTTTGGCTCCTAGTTAAGCTCCTGCCTTGGGCCAACAGCCCCACTTCCCATCACCTACTGGTGAGTGAAGAAACCAGACCTCACCTGGCTGATTAGCCCAGGACTGCCAGGCTGGCTATTCTAGAGATCATTCCAAAGGCCAGGTTCACAGGGAGTCTGCTCCCTCTGTCTCTGCCCCTGCTCTCTCCTCTCCCCCTGCTCCTCTCTGTCTCTCTCTCTCAAATGAATAAATAAAATTTTTGTAAAACTAAATAAATAAATAAAGATTAAGGCCAGGCTCTCCATAGCCAAAGGCACAGCGTATATGCTGCTTTAGAATCTAGGCACCCTTGAGGCACCTGGGTGGCTCAGTGAGTTAAAGCCTCTGCCTTTGGCTCAGGTCATGATCCCAGGGTCCTGGGATCGAGGCCCGCATCGGGCTCTCTGCTCAGCAGGAAGCCTGCTTCCTCCTCTCTCTCTGCAGGCTTCTCTGCCTACTCGTGATCTCTGTCTGTCAAATAAATAAATAAAATCTTTTCCAAAAAAAAGAATCTAGGCACCTTTTGCGGGCACCCTGGAGGCTGACGTCACTCCCGTAAACCCAAGAGCAGTAAGGAAGGGGCAGGGAACAGCACCTTGAGTGACCTTAGCCAAGGTGACTCCTCACCCCAGGTCGGGTTCCCATCTGCCACAATGAAGGAATAAGCACGGGTTTCATGACCTTCTCCAGGCCCTCAGGGTGTTGTTAAAAGCACGGGTTTTGGACTTAGCCTAGCCTGGGTTTGACTCTCCACTATCAGGTAATCTAGGGTCCTTCAATGAGACTCAGTTTCCTTATCTGTAAATAGGACCAGATCATAATAGCATCTACTTGTGTTTGCTGTCTCTTACCACACAACAATGCCAAAACTTAGTGGCTTAAAACGGTAAATGTTTACCTCTCAGTCTCTGTTGAGTCAGGAATTTAGGAGTGGTGTAACCGGGTGGTTCTGGGTCCTGGATCCCTCACGAGGGTACCAGGAAGCTGCCAACCACCGGGGCTGCCGTCTGGGGCGGGAGAATCTGATCCCAAGATGGCGCCCTCCATGACTGGCAGGCTGGGGCTGGCTTGTTGGCTGAGGGCTTCCGTTCCTCTGTCAGGGCTGCTTGAGTGTCCCCACAGCACGCCAGCCAAGAGGGAGCAAGGCAGAGCCTGCGGTGTCTTCCCAGACTTATAAGTCCTACTGTCACTCCCACGGTATTCCCTTGGCACACAGGCCTGCCATGACTCAGTGCGAGAGGGGACAACACAAAGGTACGGACACCAGGAGGCATGGCTCATCGGGGCCCATCATGGGGTCTGGCTACCACACCACCTTAGAAGTTTTCTTCGAAGATTAAATGAGCATTTCCTACACTGTGGCCCTAAAATCCCTGTTTCCTACTCAAAATGCAGCTTCCTGGGCCCTGCCTCCAACCTCCTGACCCAGATTTCTGGGAGCCAGGGCCCAGGAACCTGCATTCTTAAACCATGGCTACCCCGAGGTGACTAGGACATCACAGGTATCAGCAGATGGGAGGAAGAGCTGATTTTTTGTTGGCCCCACTGGGTGTGCCAGGCCCCAGATGCTGGTGCAACAGGAGAGCATGGGTGTGTGAAACAAACATCCGCTGGGTGTCTTGGCATCATCGGGAACGGCTGGGTTGAGAGCAATATGGATCCTCTTAGAGATGTGCGAACGGTTTCTTGGGAAGATCAGGAGAAGACCCTGTGAAATCCAGAGGCAGGAGGTTCAGCCAGGCTTTGGGGTACCAGATGGTCTCTCTCTCAGGCCCCCTCACACCTGAGTCTGTTCCTCCAAATTCAAAGTTCCCAGGACCCTGCCTGGCTCAGCCTGCGTCTGAGACCAACTGCTGCCTGGTGACCATAGTTGGGGAGAGAAGAATCACGTGAGCTCACGGGGCACGGGAGGCAGCGATTGGCATCTCAGTGCCAAGCCCTGGGTGGGTGCACACCAACAGCAGAGCTGATCCGCACCTTCTGGAAGGCCTGGGTGCACTGCCCTGGATCTCGGCCCCACAACCGGAGAAACAACAACAACAGTTCCCCCGAACAATGAAGGGAGTGCAGTGGCACTCAGCCTGCAAGTGCTTCCCAAACCCCTCCTGGTAAGAACAGCCATGGCTGTGGCCCCAAAAGTGTGATCAGACCAAGCCAGCTCTGACCCCTCTGTCAGGAGCAGGCAACCGTCTTGAAACCCTAAGTGAAAAAACAGTTCATGGGACCCACCTTTTTAAAAGTCTTCATCAGGAAATGCAAATTTGGAGTTGGGCTTAATTAAGGAGTTTATCATTTTTCTACTCTTGAAGAGTTTCATTTTAGATGCCACGAATTCAGAAATTGGGACAAGTAGTAGGAACTTTTCAATAACCAAGTTTAAGGTGTCTGGGGATGGGTGGGGAGGAGTGGGCAGTTGGGACAAAACAGCTCCTCTTAGAACGTGTAAGTACAGTGCTATTCTTTCAGTATTTGTTTGCTCCGAAGAGGAGATGGATGTCCCAGCAAATACCACCCAGCACTAACCTTCTCCCCACTGAGCTGAGAACAGCCCTACACTTAGTCACCTAGAGCCATGCTCCTTAGAGGGAACAGCTACAGTCATTCAAACTTACCTGTTAGGAAGCCTCTGGCTGAAAAAAAAAAAAAGTCCACTCAAACCTTTAAACAAGAACATTTAACACCTCAAATTACTAGATGTCCAGGAGTAGGGCAGGCTTCTTGTCCATTGATTTGTCAGTTCAAGGATATCTTCAAATATGTACAACGCAGCAGGGCAGATTTTCCTTAGCGTGGCCTACTCATGATCACAAGATGGCTGCCACAGCTCCACATCAGATGTAACCTATCCCCAGAGAGCAATGAAGAGCTCTTCATTGTATCTCTTTTTAGAAGCCAAAAGACCCTTCTACTCACATCTCATTGGCTGAAATTCAGTCACACAGCCATTCTTTAGCAGCTAAAGCCTAGCTGATCCCTGAAAGTCAAGAGGGAGCAGCACAATTAACCATTTAGGGTAGATGGATGTGGGCAGCCAGCCCATAGCTTTTGGCCTGGTTGCCGTCCTTGAGGTTCTCACCCCTACCCCAAGTGGCTTCTCAGAATATCCTTCTGAATATATACAATATCCCCCAAAAGACTGTTTGGTGAGGACAATTTCCTCTACTTTGTCCTGCTTCGGAGATGTTTTACTCACCCTTAGACACATGCCCCAAACATCCCCCCTCGGTCTGGCAGAAACACTGACATACTAGCAGGTAGATGTCCAACGCTCTGGTATGGACCGACTTGTCTCCCCTTCCCCTTTCAGCGGGTTGCAAGAAAACATTCCAGCCCTCAAAAGCCTGGCACGTGAGGACACCCTTGTGACCCTCCCTCTTGGGGCTGTCTCTCTCCTGCGACTTCCCCCATCCTACAGCCCAGGCCCTGCAGAGACTGTGGTCACAAACACCACAGGGAGCGCCCTGACTCAGCCTGTGTGGGGAACCACTTCCCTGGCTCCCATGTCAGCTGTGGTCCCGGGAGAGGTGGGAGTAATTACTCAGCACATCCTCGGTGCTCAGGGTGGCATGATTCCCTGACCCTGATCATTTTCATTTCTTATTCACGAACTTATTCAGAGGACGGAGGATGGTAGGTTGCTCATCCTAAGCCACATTTTCCTGAGTGTGCACGGTTTTTCCAGGCTGGCAAGGGAGACACGTGACTCAAGTTCTGAAACCACATTAGGACCACCTTGGGCCAGCCCCTTCCCATCTGTGAATCCCCCAGCAGCCCAGCAAACAAGCTCGAGGAGTCTTGTTTGAGCACCACCACCATCCACCCTGTGCTCACAGAAGACATCACTCATCACAGGCTCTTTCTCTCTGATCCAGCATTGATGTCAGAAATCTCTTCCAGGGCCCTAGGCAGCCACCACGAACTGATTTGTGAGAAGAGGCAGGTTTTGACTCTTCCATCGGCCATCCATGACGTCCTTCCCAACTGTCAAGCCCTAGGCCACAGTTAACTTTTAAGTCTTCACCTTTCCCCCTCCTTCCTCTCCCCTCTGAAAAGGAACTTTGCAACTCCACCCCCCCTCCCCCACCATATTCCTCTGGAAGGCTCTGCCCTTCTTCCACAAGATTCTAGGTGTTTATGTCCCTACTCTGACACTTTTACAGCTGTGTGAACTTAGCAGCTTTCTCAACTCAAGTCTCAGTTCCCTCATCTGTAAAACGGAGCTGTTATCTGCTGTAAGATGTTGAGAATGTGCCCGGCAGAACATCAGCCATGGGCACTCGCATCTGCAAGTCATTTCTCCTGTAAGTCATTTCTCCTGTAGGGTCTGCTCTGCAATGAAGGATTTTGATGGGGAAAAATGAGACAATCAGCCATTTTTTTGACCAGTTTTTTTTTTTTTTTTATTTTAGCCTTTACATGCCCCTCCCAGGCTGCCAGATATCTCTGTCCCCACCCAACTCCAGAGGCAGCCTGACCCCATCTTGTGCTTTTTTGTGGGGGTGGGGTGATAAAGGGGAGCAATGGTAGGCACTGTACCTTTACAGAGCTTGTAAACCTGTACCAGGATGGGGGCTGACACCTGACCCCACCAGCTGGGTCTGGCCAGTACCTGGGCTCTGGGCAGATCTTAACATCCCTGGAGACCCAGAGCCTATAGACAACAGCAGCCATCCCTACCCCCTCCACTGGGGACTTGGAAAGGAGGGGCATGGGAAGCGTAGGAACACCCCAGAGGCACCTGTCAACGGAACAGGACGTGTAGAGACTGGGAAGAAGGTAGAAAACCAGGTGAGATTCTTGAGGTGATGGTCTCCAGCCCAGGCTCCTGATCCTGATCCCTGGGAGCCGTGCCAACTGCCCGCCGCCGACCCTCAGCCAGCCCAGAGCTGGGGCACCTCACCCCCTCCCACGAGCGAACAAGAAACAAAAGCAGTGAAAACACCAGGCTCTGTTGCTGGGGGGAAAACACCCTAAAGTATTATAAATTAAAACTGAAGCCCCAGTCAACTGAGCCAGCAGTGAGCTGGTGACTGCAGACACAGACACCCCCCCCATTCTTCCCCAAGCCCCAGGGTCTTCAAAGACAGCAGGAAGGGGCCTCAGGACCAAGCCCCACTGTCACCAAGAGGGATCCTCTGGGGAAATACAGGTTGGGTCATATGTGTCCTCAGGTGGTCCCCAGTGTGGGGCACTGAGGACTGTAAACAAAACCCAGCTTGAGGGCCAGGGGTGTCCCAGCCCCCCAAGATTCTCCCTGGAAGAAGAATGGCCACTGTGGTGAGTACGTAAAACAGCAGTCAGCCTCGAGGCAAAGCAAGACCTGGTCTCCCCATCAGAATATTGGGGGTGGAGGTGGGCGGGGACTGTGGAGTGAGGGGCTTTCAGAAGCTAAACACAGCGTGGCAGCTGTTTCTTTGCAGGACCAGATCAGCACCCAGGCCCTTTCTGGGTGGTGAGTCAGCTCCTGGCCACCCATCCCTGGGGAACCCGGCTAGAAAGTCAGCTCAGGCCACACCTGCCCAGCTCAGGGCTGGACAAGGTCAGGGGAGCTCCTGAGAGGGCCCAGCCCGGCTGGGGCAGAAAACCCACTTCTGAAGGAGACTGAAGTATGTGGTTAAGGAGTGTTGGGAAGGCATGTGAGAACCCCCACAGGGACACACGCATGGCCCAAACCAGAGGGCCGCTGCTGTGCTAGCAGTACCTTCTCAAGGCCTGGCTGAGTCCCAGGGCAAAGTCCTGCCTCGGGAGCAGGCCATCTCAGCGCACCGGTCGCGCATGAAAACCCGTGCCTGCGCAGCCTTCTGCACCTGCCTGGGGAGTCAGGAAGGCGGCCTGGAGCCAGGCCCTGGAGCAAAAGGTCAGACCCAGGTGTGGTGCCGCCAGGCCAAGGCTTCTCTCTGTCCATGTCCAGGGCCAGTCCCAGCGGCCAGGACCAGGGCTGAGTTGGCATTGCCTTTCAGGCCCCAGATCCTCACGTGGTCCCAGTCACCCCAGTGGGGGCCTATTAACAGCAACAGGCCTTTGCTGGGTGACTCCGGCCGGCTTGGGGCCAGAGTTCCCTGGATACCAGGACTCCAGCTTCTTGAGGCTCAGCGAGGCCCCGGAGGCTCCCTAGAGGAAGGCACAGGGCTCCCTTTGAGTCCCACAGTCCTAAAGCACCCCTCGAAGCCGGGTCCCGGAAAGCAGGCCACCCTGACTTCCCTCAGGAACCCCCCTCCACCCTGGTCTCCCAGGGCAGGGCCTGTCAGAACTGAGGCCTGGGGCTGGGGTCCAGCTGGAACCAGCTCCCCCACCCCAGGGGTGACGTCAGGGTTGGGCCCGGCTCCTGAGCCACTGGCTTCTCAGCGCCCTGACCTCCTGCCCGTACAGCTCGTGCAGCCGGGCGAAGGAGCCTGCGCAGAGGGGCCCGTTGGGCGCCGAGGCCCGCCGCCGGGGAGGGAGGGGCGGTGGCGCGGGGCCGGGCCGGGAGCCCGCAGCCGAGGCGCCCGCGGAGCTGGGGGCGGGGTTGGGGGCGGGGTTGGGGGCGGGGCTGGCGGCCGGGGGCTCCGCGCTCCACACGGCGCAGCCGTTCTCCTTGGGCGGGAGCGTGCGCGGCCGGCGCGGCGGCGGCGGACAGTCCCCCGCCCGCATGGCGGCCAGCTGCTGCTCCAGCTCGCGCACCACGAGCCGCAGGTAGTCGAAGCTGGCCCGCGACAGCGCCTTCACCCAGCCCTCCATGGCGGCCTGGCTCTCGGCGGCCAGCACGTAGGTGCGCGCCCGGGCCCCGGCGAAGCGCACAGCGAAGGCGAACTCCTCGGCGGCCTCCACCAGCTCCACCGTGCAGCCCTCCAGGATGATGACGCCCACCGGCTCGCGGCTGGCCGGGTCCTCGAAGTAGAAGAGCATGTTGCCGCGCAGCACGAACCAGCGGCGGTGGTAGGCCGCATGCCGGCCGCCCTTCTTGTACAGGAAGCCCGCGTTGTCCACCGGCGCGTCGCATGTGGCGTAGAAGGCCAGGCTGCGCTCGTTCAGCTTCATGGCGGCCACGCAGGGGCCTGTCCCTGCTCCCCAGGACAGCCCACCGTGACTGCCACGGCCACCAGGTCCCTCCCCGCACCGCGCCTCGCTGTGACCTTACTGCCACCCTTGGCCACCCGCGGCCCTCAACGCCTCCCCACCCCCGCACAGCTGAGGAAACTGAGGCTCCTGGAGCAGAAGCGGCCTGGCCACGCTCACGCAGCTCTTCAGGATCAGAGCCAGGGCCCAAATGCAGGGCTAACTAGCCCCCGAAGTCTCCCCAAGGTAAGGTGGAGCGTAATTCCCGCAGGCCAAGCATTTTGTATGTATTAACTCATTTCATCTCGCAGCAAACCCCCGCACCACCCCTATTTGACAAAGACAGAGAGCTAGTTACAAAGCAGGTTGGGCGGAACTGAAATTCAAACCCAGGCCTCATCTCAGGCCCGGAGGTTTTCAGCTCCCCAGAAACCAGGCCGGCTGTCTCTTTGTGGTCCCTTCCAGGTCCCAGCACCGCTTTTACAACTGGCTTTGATTTGCCTATCCCTGGAATGGGGATATGAACAGAACTTATTTTGGAAGGCTGTAGGGCCTTCATTCATCAAACTTCACTCATCAGATTTGTTAAGGACCTTCTATGTGCCAAGGACTGTTCCAGGCACGAGGAGTACAGCCATAAACGAGAGAGGGCCACTGCCCTGGTGGCATTGACGTGCTAGTGGCAGGGGAAGAGGGCAGACCATTAACAAACAGGTAAAGGTACGTCTGCCAGGTGGTCTTCAGTGCTATAGAAAATAAAAAAAAGGGAAGGGGCCAAGGGTGTTAGGGACCAAAGGAATGTTTGACTTTCGTGGGAGTCAGGAAAGGCTATACTGGGAAGGTAACATCTGAGCAAAGACTTGAAGAGGTGAGGGAAGGAGCCCCAGAGACATACCAAGCAGAGGGAAGAGCAAGTGCAAAGGCCCTGAGGTAGGAACCTGCTACTATGCTGGAGAAACAGCCAGGAGGCTGGTGAGGCCAGAGCCGAGGGGGAAGGGAAGAGGCAGAAAACACTGTTATGAAGTGACCCAGATAAAAGGCCCAGGGCTTGGCCCTCACTTATAGGAAAGGGATGCAGAGCGCACCTAATATCCCCTTAAAGCAGAGGACTCCAACTCTATACATTTGGCCAGTGATTTTTATCCACTTTCCCCCAAAGAGTACATGATGGGGGCAACACTGGCCAGACGGGATTAACTGGGAGGTGGAACCTGGGCCCCCAACATACCCATACCTTCCCTTGGAGTATTTCATGGACAGTTTGTTTGGGATTCACAGCCCCACTCTGCACAGGACAGTAGCTGTATTTTTCAAGAGGCAAAGCATGTAAAATCCCTGGATTGCAGAAGGTACTCAATTAACATTTATTCCCCAGCCTGGGTGGTGCCTTACTCAGGGGCTGGAGGAATGAGGTACGGCTGGTGACTCTCTTGGGAGCATCTGCCAAGCCAGGCAACCTGACCCAGAGCAGCAGAACGACTGCTCCCAACTGAATCGACATCATCTAACTTGCCTGAGCAGTCAGGGAAGGCTTCCTGGAAGAGACAACACGAGCTGTGATTTAGTAGCGATCAGCCTGTCTTGACCTAGCAGTGGGACCAAGGTCAGACAGAGGCCCGGAAGGCTCAGGGCATGTAATCCCTGCTCTGCCTACCTGAGCTGAGTGACTGTAGACACAGGCTGCCCTGCTCTAAGCCTCAGTTCCTCTCTGCAAAACAGGACTCATGCGTCCTTCCTCACACCCCAACAACTCCATGCAGACCCTGGCTCCATTTCACACAAGAACCACCCACCCTACTTGCCCCATCGCCTTCCTACCTCTCAGGCCAGCGCCTGCCTCCCTGCCCTCTGCCCGGTCTGGTGCTGGCTTGCTCTTCTCTGGGTTCAAATGTCAGCTCTGTAGTGTTCGGGCAACCTTTAAGCTTCTCTGGGCCTCCTTTTCCACATCTGTAAGATGGGATCATGACGGCACCTACATCAGGGTGTTGCGATGTGACAGTGACTCTGTAGAAGGTGCCGAGCCTGGTGCTGGACACACAGTACACCCTCAGCAGTGGTAGTGTTGATACTCTTCTCGGCCTCACCAAATGCTCCCCTCAGCATTCTGCCCCGCCCCCTCACCCCCACTGTGCACTGATCAAGCCCAGGTGATGCCCCCCCCCATCTCAACCTCTTCCAAATCACTGGTCTAATATCTCTGCCCTTGACCCCTTCCCTGTCCTCCATCCCTATCCTCACTTACCTCACAGCTGCCGCAGCTTCCTGGTTGTCTCCCTGCCTCCACCCTTGCCCCTTCCCTATCCTCTTCAGGGTAAGAGCCAAACTCCCTCCTTGGCCCCTCCCCGGGCCCCACTACAATCCATTCCCCACCGAGGGATCCTGTTAAGAAAAGTCCAACCACGCCCCTCCTCTACTCTAAACACTCCCATGACTCCCTGCTTGTCCCAGTATTAAATTCAGTCCTACCCGTGGCTTCCAAATGCCTTCCCCTCCCTCTCTCCCCCTTGCTCCTTCAGCTCCAGCCACCCGAGGCTCCTTGCTGTTCCCCAGACACACCAGCCTTTGCCCTGGCTGTTCCCTCTGCCTGGAATAGCCCTCTGTTTTCACATGGCTGACTTCTCTTCCTTCAGTGTCAGCATGACCATCAGGGAAGCAGTCCCTGAGCACCCGGTACGCAAGAGACACACACCCCCAGTCACTCCCCTGCACCCCAACCTGAAATTACCTGAGTCATCTCTGCCTGCTCTGGGAGGGCAGGGGTTTCCTGCCTGAATTCCAGCGCCTGGCATGTAGTTGATGGTCAGATACCTGTGGAATGAATCAGACAATTATCTTCTGAAATCTCTCTACATCCCAATCCACATTCATAGATGTGGAGAATGGAGACAGAGAGGTTAAGTAACTTGTCCAAAGGCACAGTGCTGTGCCCAGAGTCACATGCTCCAGGCAACCAGCACAAAGGGGCTGATCCTGAGATGTCCCCACCCCATTAAGACCCAAGGAAGAGCAGTTTCCCTCATGGCTCAGCAGCTGTCCCCCTGCTGCTGCCCAAATGGGGCCAGCCTGGCCCACGATCTCGGCCCAGCACAGAACCCCACTCTGCCCATGACTCTTGCCTCCTCCAGCCCAGGAAAAAAAAAAAAAAAAAAAAGAGGGCAGGAAACAGAAGGCATGCAACCTCCAGCTCCTGGGAGGGCCTGGTCACTCACTTATCTCCTCACTCTCATGCTGTTTTCCAAGTTCAGAGTCCACTCAGGGTACTACTGTTGATTCAACAGCCTTTGGCCAAGCAGGAAGCTAGAGGGAGCCTGGCCTCTCTCTGGTCCCAGGGCCAAGTTCTCTCCTCCATCTAAAACATTTCATTTCACCTTTCCTAACCTGTTTCCCATCTGCCAAACTCGCTGCAGAGTGGTTGCATGGACTAGAAAGAGGAAAACCCACTGGCAAACTCTGGGAAAGGAATCAAAAGCACTGCCGCTGGGCATCAGGGTCAGCCTCATCATAAAGTGAGAATATTAATCTCTATCCCTTTGGGAAGGATTGAATAAATCCCAAGAAGTCATTCGGCAAAATGTTTACCAGGCAGTGAGCACTCTGCCAAGAAGCTGTCCAAAAGGCAAATTAGTTAGTTCAAGGTCTCCAGGGACACAGCTGGCCCAGAATCCAGGACTCTGGGGAAACTGAGGCATGACATTTGGCATTCAATTCAAGAAGCCAGACCGCAGGTGTTGAGATTGAATCCAGCTGCACAAGTGTCCCCAATCGTGGAAATGGGGGAGAGGGTGTGGCAGATACAGACAGAAAAACGTGCTGAGAACCCCGAAGAAGAGGGCCTCTCCAAGACCAAGGGCCACAGAGAGCCCAGGGCCCCAGCCCAGGCCCGAAGCAGCCCCACTGCCAGTTGCAGAGGCTGCTTCTCCAGGTCTGGCACTGCTCCTGGCTGCTCTCTGCTCCTTTCTTTGTGTCTGGTGTGCTCCTTAAAGGACAGCCAGAGCCCAGATGAGGTGGTTCACCGCCGAACGTGGGAACCAGAGCTCCACCACGACTGGAGGTCCCCTATGGGGCGGGGGTCGGCGGCCAAGCTCGGCCGGCAGCCGGGGTCCCCAGAGGGTAAATTACCAGTGGCGTGTTATCGCAGATGGGCAGCTCTCTCCAGCAGAGGTCTCCCAGACAGCCGGGGATCCCGAGGCCCACGGCGGCCCGAGCCCGGTCTCGTCCCCTCGCAGAGCCACCCGCAGGTCCCCCCTCGCCAGGCCGGCCTTACCTCGCCGTGCAGCCTAGGGAGGTGGCGGCAGCGGCGGGACGAGAGGCGCGGGGCCCCGGGGCGGCCCGGCCATGGCCCGGGACCCGCTGGGTGGCGGCGGCAGCGGTGGCGCTTTGTCTCCTGGGTGGCGGGGCTGGCGCAGCCGCGGGAGCGCGCCACTCGGGCGGAAGGAGGCGGGAGCAGCCGGACGGTCCACGACCCCCCGGGCGCGCCCCTTTAACCCTTCGCAACCCACCCACACCGGGACCGCCCCGCCTTCGTCCGGCCCCCGGATTGGCCTGCCCCGACTCGGCACGCCCCTGGGTTCGCCACGGCTCCGCAGGCCGGCTCCTGAAACCGCTCTTAAAGGGACCGCGCCTAATTCCCAACCCCCAGCGCCCTATCCCAGGAAAGAGGCCTAGGCCCGGGAGACCGCGCCCTTCTAGGGGTAAGGACCGACGGCGGATTTGCAGGGGAAAAATCATCTGGGGTCGTGGGCGAGACCAGGTCCTGCAGCCCTAGGCCTGGAGTCGGAGCTCTTCCCTGACTAGCGTCGCCAGATTTAGAAATTTTAGCTCCTAGCCAAATTTGAAAAACAACGCTGCTAAAAATTTGTAATTTATTAAAACAAAAAACAAAAAATCTGAATACAGCACATTTCGGGCGTTTTGACAAAGTCAGTCGAGAACTGTATTATATAAACAGGGTGCCTGGCAACCCTACCCCTTGTCCCAGTGAAGAGGGAAAGTCCTGGAGTTGGGCGGGCATGGGGTTCGGGTCCCCCAGAGCCGTTTGATTGCTGTGGGCCCTTGAGAAGTCAGTTCAGGTCTCTAAGTCTCTGATTCCTCGTCTGTAAAGACAGTGAATATAAAGTTCATGGCACACAGTAGGTGCTTTCAGCAAACAGGAACTGCTGTTCTTTTTATTCCACCCAAAATACCATTGTTCTACCTCCTGGACCTTTTTTAAATTTCTGGCTCTTGCTGCCACCCTCCAGGACTCAGTCATTGTCCGGTCCTGGCCTGAGGACAAGAGAGGACCAGGACAGACCAGGATCATGTATTCGTTCTACAGCCTCTTACTAAGCACCTACTATGTTTCAGGTGCTGTTCCTTAATCAGTCAACAACTGAGTTCTGGAAGTGATCTGTGCTAGGAAGACAGTCAGCCATGGTGAGGTAGAAAGAATGTGAGTGAAACTTCAGACAAGGTGCTCAGAGAAAGTCTCTCTAAGGAGTAGAGACCTGAATGAAGTGAGGGAGAGAGCCATGTAGATGTCCGGGAGAAAATTGTTCCAGGCAGAGGAAACAGCACATGCAAAGGTCCTGAGGTTGGACCATCCCAAGCATGTTTAGAGAACAGGGAACAGGCCCAGTGGGGCTGCAGCCAAGCAGGCCAGTGAAATAATCGTTGGAAATGAGGTCAGAGAGTATTGGTTGAACCAGGTGGCTTAGAGCCTTGTGGATCATAAGATTTTACTTTTACTCTGAGAAGAATGGGGAGCCATGGGAGGGTTTTGAGAACAGGAGAGAAACATGGTCTGTCTTGGTTCAACATGGTCCTGGCTAGTGTGAGGAGGATGAACTACAAGAAGAAGGGTAGAGGCAGGATACCAAGGAGGATCCTATTATATTAGTCTAAGCAAGTGATGGTTTGTCGCTTAGAGCAAAGCAAAAGCAGGGGTGGGTGGAGAAGAGCAGTTGAATTCTAGGGCTTACCTGATAGTGAAGCCAGCACTGGAGAAAGTAGGACCAAGACCCACAACATGGAGCGAGACAGATACCTAAATGCATCTGATAGTGACTGAACCCCTGAATCCACCTATACCGGATGCTGCCATAATTCTTCAGCCAGGAAAGCCTAGCCTGAATTTCCGCAACTGTAAACACTCACCAGATTAGGAAAATGCCAGGCACAAAGATTTCTGGGTCTTGATGTGGGGAAATTTTCCCAGAAGTCTGTGAACCTTGGTTCTTAGAGCCCCTCATGCTGCAGTTGGGGTTTTCCATGGGTGAAAGAGGCAGAAAGCAACCACCTGGCATCTTTTTTTAAAAAAATTCCTCAATGTTTATTGTAATTTTCATTGAGGTGAAATTCACGTAACAAAAAATTAATCATTTTATTTATTTAAAAATGTTTATTTTTTTTTCATAATATCTACACCCAACATGGGGCTTGAACTTACAACCCTGAGATCCAGAGTTGCATGCTCCACCAACTGAGCCAAGCCAGCCAGGTGACCTCAAAATAAACCATTTTAAAGTAAACATAATATATAGCATGGTGAGGGACACCTGGGTGGCTCAGTCTGTTAAGCATCTGCCTTTGGCTCAGGTCATGATCCCGAGGTCATGGGATTGAGTCCCACATTGTGCTCTTTGCTCAGCAGGGAGCCTGTTTCTCCCTTGCCTGCCACTCCTCCGCTTGTGCTCTTTCTTTCTCTGACAAATAAATAAAATCTTTAAATGCATGTGTGTGTGTGTGTGTGTGTGTGTGTGTGTGTACATACATATATAGCACGGTGACCAGTTGATAACACAGTTTGTATAATTTAAATTTGCTAAGAGAGTAGAGCTTAAATGTTCTCATCGAAAGAAGAAAAAAAAAGAAAGAAAGAAACGCTAGGGGCCCCTTCACACATGGAGCTCAGGTCATGATCCCAGGGTCCTGGGATTGAGCCCCACTCCCTGCTGAGCAGGGAGCCTGCTTCCTCCTCTCTCTCTCTCTCTCTGCCTGCCTCTTACCCTACTTGTGATCTCTGTTAAATAAATAAATAAAATCTTTAAAAAAAAAAAAGAAAGAAACGCTAAAACACATTGATGATGTGTTAACTAGGGAAGAGGAATCTTCACAATGTTTATATATATGTATCAAATCATCACAATGTACACTTTAAATGTCTTACTTTTAATTTGTCCATTATACCTCCATAAAGCTAAAAATAAAGAAAAGAAAAAAGGTAGAGCTTTGAGCTTTAAAAATAGTCACCAACGTGGGGTGCCTGGGTGGCTCAGTGGGTTAAAGCCTCTGCCTTCGGCTCAGGTCATGATCTCAGGGTCCTGGGATCGAGCCCTGCATCGGGCTCTCTGCTTGGCAGGGAGCCGGCTTCCTCCTCTCTCTCTCTCTGCTTCTCAGCCTACTTGTGATCTCTGTCTGTCAAATAAATAAATAAAATCTTAAAAAAAAAAAAAGTCATCAACACTGCGCCTAGGTGGCTCAGTTGGTTAAGGGTCGTACTGTTAGCTTCGGTTCAGGTCATGATCTCAGGGTCGTGGGATCGAGCCCCGCATCAGGCTGCCTGCTGAGTACGGAGTCCCCTTCACATTCTTTGTCTCTGCCTCCTGGCATGCATGCTTTCAATCTCTCTCTCTCTCTTGCTCATAAATAAATAAATAAATAAATACTTCTTTAAGAAAAGTCACCAGCACAAAAGAAAAGAAACAATTCAGTGACATTTCGTACATTCATGATGTTTAATCACCAACACTCTCTAGTTTCAGAATGTTCCTGTGACTCCAAAGGAAAACCCCACAACCTTTAGCAGTCACTGCCCTTTCTCTTCTCTCTCCAGCCCCTGGCAACACCCAGTCTACCTTTTTTTTTTTTTTCATGGAAGTGTACTTGACACACAATGCTACATTAGTTTCAGGTATACAATATAGTGATTCAACAATGTACTTACGCTCTGTTCACCGCAAGCGCAGCGGCCATCTGTCACCGTGCAACGCTATTACAGTATTGTTGATGGTCCTCCCTGTGCTGTCCTTTTCATGCCTGTGACTTCTCTTCCACAACCGGAAGCCTGTGTCTTCCACTCCCCTTCACCCCTTTTGCCCATCTCCACCTCCCTCCCCAAGGGCAACTCCCAGTTTGTTCACTGTATTGATGGGTCTGTTTCTGGTTGTTGTTGTTGTTGTTATTTGTTTGTTCATTTTTGTTTTTTAGATTCCACATGTAAGTGAAATTGTATGAAGATAGTCTTTGTCTGTCTGGCTTATTTCACATAGCACTATACCCTCTCGGTCGTCCATGTTGTTGCAAATGGCAAGATTTCAGTCTTTTTTGTGGCTGACTAATATTCCATTTTGTGTATCTACCCCACATCTTTATCCATTCATCTGTGGGTGGACACGGGCTGCTTCCATATCTTGGCTGTTATAAGTAATGCTGCATTAAACACAGGATTTCATATAGCTTTCCAAATTAGTGTTTTTATTTTCTTTGGATAAATACCCAGGAGTGGGATGACTGAACCATACTGTGTTACTATTTTTAATTTTCTGAGGCATCTCCACACTGTTTTCCGCAGTGGTTGCACCAACTTACATTTCCACCATCAGGAGAGTCCCTTTTCCTCCACGTCCTCAGCAACATATGTTATTTCTGGTTGTGGTTGTGGTTGTTTTAATTCTGGCTATTCCAATGGGAGTGAGGTGCTATCCCGTTGTGGTTTTAATTTTCATTTCCCTGAGGATGAGTGATGTGGAGCATCTCTTCATAGGTCTATTGGCCATCTGGATGTCTTCCTTGGGAACATGTCAATTTATATCTTCTGCTTATTTTCATTGGATTATTTGGTTTTGAGGTGTTAGGTCGCATGAGATCTTTATATATTTTGCATATTAACCCCTTATTGGATATATCATTTGGGAATATCTTCTCACATTCAGTAGGTTGCCTCTACTTTCTGTTGCTGTGGATTTATCGATGCTGGATATTTCATGTAAGTGGAATCATAGTATAGGGCCTTTTGTGCCTTACTTCTTTCACTTAGCATAGTGTTTTCAATGTCCATGAGCCTTACAGCATTTATCAGTACTTCCTTTCTTTGTGGCCAAGTCGTATCTCACCGTACGGGTATGCTACATTTTGTTTATTCTTTCATCTGTTGAGGATATTCTGTCATTCCAGCCTTTGGCGGCTATGAATGGCTGAGCAGCTTTGTGGCTGGGGACTGGGGAGGGCTGGAGAAGAGGCCGTGATTGAGACGGCCTGGAAAGGGGAATTTGAGAACCAGAACTGAGTTGTGGCTGCGGTTACCAGTCCTGATGATTTTACCTCCGAACCGTATCTGAGTCTGTCACTTCTCCATCCTCGCCACCACTTCCCCATCCCAGGCCACCATCAACTCTCAGCTCTCACCAGGACAGCTGCTATGGCCTCCTCTCCCGTCTCCCGGCTGCCCCTCCGACCCCGGCACCTGGTGCATCCATCTTCCTCTGAGGGAATCCTAGTAAAACTTAAGGCAAACCAAGGCACGGCACTGTCTTACTCAGAGCCTTTCCGTGGCTCTCCACTGCCTCAGAAGCACGTCCACCTCCACCCTGTGAGTGACAAGGTCCTACTTGTCCTACTGGTCCTCTGCCCACCCCTCCAGCTTCTCATGCTTCTCATGCCTGGTGTCCTATCCCCACTCCCTCAGCTTCAGCCACCTGGCTTCCTTCTGCTCCAGCAACGCACCGTGCTCAGGGCCTTTGCACATGTGGCCCATTTCCAGGCTCCCCCTTCAAGTCCTCACCCAGCCATCCCCTCTTCCCAGCCCCACCCCACTGAGTCCAGTGCCTTGGTTTCCTCCAAGTCATTCTTTGTTTCCTCCAGTCATTCTTTCCACCAGCATTTATCGAGATACAAGGTAAAAATAAGTACATGCCTGCTCATAGCAGCAATATTCCCAATAACCAAAAGTTGGAAGCAACCCAAGTGTCCAAGTGTCCATCAACGGATGAATGGATAAATAAAATACGGTGCATCCATTAAATGGAATATTACTCAGCCATAATTAAGGAATATAGTTCTGGGGTTCCTGGCTGACTCAGTTGGTAGGTCGCCTGACCCTTGATCTTGGGGTTGTAAGTTCGAGCCCCAGGTTGGGTATAGAGATTACTTAAAAATTAAATGTCTAGGGGGCACCTGGTGGTACTGTTGGTTAAGTGTCCGACTCTTAGTTTCTGCTGAGGTTGTGATTTCAGGGTTGTGAGATTGGGCCCTGCATAGAGCTCTTCTTAGCGCTGAGCAGAGAGTCTGCTGGGACTCTCTCTCTCCCTCTTCTTCTGCCCCTCCCCGGCAAAAAACTTTAAAAAATAAATAAATAAGAGGGGTGCCTGGGTGGCTCAGTGGGTTAAGCCGCTGCCTTCGGCTCAGGTCATGATCTCAGGGTCCTGGATCAAGCCCTGCATTGGGCTCTCTGCTCAGCAGGGAGCCTGCTTCTGCCTCTCTCTCTCTCTGCCTGCTGCTCTGCCTACTTGTGATCTCCGTCTGTCAAATAAATAAATAAAATCTTAAGAGTCTCACACTGTACAGACTAAACCAGCCAGGTGCCCCCTTCAATACAATGTTTAAAAAAAAGAAAGAAAAAAAGACAAGTGCTCCTCCCCTCTCTTATTAGAGGGGGGTGAAAAGGAAGCAACATTCACACAGCACAGTAGATGAAGTTAGGAGTCAAGGAGAGAAATAAAGCAGGGGAAGAACATAAGAAGTGTGAGTGATAATGAGCTTGCCCTCCTGGGTCGCTAGGAGGGGCCAGGAAGACCTCCCAGAGAAGGCACTTTTCAGGAAAGGCCTGAAGGAAATAAGGACACAAACCATGCGGCTATCGAGAGGGAAAAGCATTCTTGGCAGAGGGAACAGCAAATGCAAAGCCTCAGAGGCAAGAAACATAGTAAGGAGGCCAGTGTGGCTGGAGAAGAAAGAGCAAGAAGAGAGCGGAGAGGAGATGACGAGCCCCGGGGGCTTTTCTCAGAAGGCGAGATGAGGAGGAACTCACCAGGAGGCCAGAGGGCACATGCGATGGAAGGGGGGGGGGGGCAGAAAAAAACGCAGGAGAAACCAACTGTAGGCCGTGTACTTGGGGCTGAGGACTCTGTGCCGAACCTGTCACTACCCCAGCCCCCGTTAGATGGTAGGTCCACGAGGGCAGGGAGTTTGCTTTTCTCGCACCTGCGTCCCCACGCCTGGCACAGCTTTGGGCACATAGTCGGGGCTGGGTGACTGGCCCATGACTCAGGGCCTGAGCCAGTCCTCCTGGGAAGGTGCCCACAGGACCTGCCATCTCACTTCCAGTTCTCACCGCCCCCGCGCCTTGTCTTAGCCACGAGCAGGGGAAGACCCGCTCCAAGCTGGCGTCTGAGGCAGAGTTTCCTTCCACAGCGGCCACCCCACCCCAGCAGTGGGCAGGACCTGCCAACCCCAAGAAGGAACTGAAATTGTCCTCCACCACAACTCGCGGGCCTGGCACACGGCAGGCTGGGAGGCACATGGGGCAAGGGGAGTGACCGGAAGGGCCAGAGTCCCTGACTTCAAGGGCCCCTCCTCTGGTGTCCGCGCCAGCGGCCTGAAGCCGCGTCCTGGGTATGAGCGAAATTTTGCTGAAAGCACAGAGACCTGGAAGGTCTTGCCAGCTCATTCCATAGCACTGCCAGCTCCTCTCCTTGTCCCCTCCAGCCCTTCCGGGGCCTCTCCCCACTCCTTAAAGCCTCGCCTTGCCACTGACCCCCGAATTACTGAATTCTTTCTCCCAAGGACTTAAGCCTCCTCCCAGTGTCTCCAGCTCCTTAGCTAGTTAGTTAAAAGGACGCTCCACTGGCACACTCGTGATCCTGAGATCTGGTCACCTGCTCTGCCGACTGAGCCAGCCAGGCAGCCCCCTGCAAGGTGTACTGCTGATCTGCCAAGCTCTTTCTCCCCAGTCCCTCACATAGAATCTGCAAGGCTCAGAGAAGGTGAGTAACACGCCTGTGGTCACACAGGAAGGGGCAGAGCTGGCATTACTACCCAGACCTGTTGGATATCACAGCCTAACCATGCAGCTGGCTCCACCTCAAGTCCAAAGAAACGCTATTCCCCTTATTCCGACCCTGCACTAGCAAAACCTGCAAATCACTAATCCCTTCCCTTGACACAAGCCACTCCCATTCCCAGAACAACAGAATGGCTGCCTTTAGTCTGTATATGAAGTGTGATTTGTTTTTCTTCCTCCTAGGCTAGATTGGCCTGGTTCCTGAGCTGCACCTTAATTTTGCCAACAAAATTAATGGGCTTAATGTGTATAAGTGAGTTCCGATCCCCACTCTTCCATTTTCAAGCTGTGTGACCTCCAGCTGGAGGTCACTTAACCTCTCTGTGCCTTGGTTTCCTCATCTGTAAAACAGAAGAAATAACAGCATCATGTCATCCCGTTCCTACCCTCACCCCCCATGTCTCATAAGGTGTTAGGAGGGGGTTCAGGAAAAATGGCTCATGTTCACTGAGCTGTGCTGTGTGTTTTACTTGTCAGGACAACGCTGAGAAGTAGGAGTGATTTTTCCATCCTCATTTTACAGATAAACAAACCAAGATGAAATGGCCTGGACTCATGCAGCGAGCAAAATGAGTTCAAATCCAGGCAGTCCCACTTTGAGTCTAAATCTTGCTGCCCCATCTGGTTAAGAATAAAAAGCCCTAAGGCGCCTGGGTGGCTCAGTGGGTTAAAGCCTCTGCCTTCGGTTCAGGTCATGATCCCAGTGTCCTGGGATCAAGCCCCGCATTGGGCTCTCTGCTCAGCAGGGAGCCTGCTTCTGCCTCTCTCTCTGCCTGCTCCTCTGCCTACTTGTGATCTTTGTCTGTCAAATAAATAAATAAGTCTTAAAAAATAAAAAAAAATTTAAAAATTAAGGAAATTTAAAAATAAAATAAAATTTTAAATAAAATAAAATAAATAAAAAGCCAGCAGAACAGGGTTGGCAGGTAGTAAATCCTCCGTAACTGTGGGGTGTTACCACCTTTTGTTCACAAGTTTTGTTGGCAGTTCACACCTTTGAGAAATAGAAAACATAAAAAAAACCAGGGGCATCTGGGTGGCTCAGTCAGTTAAGCGTCTGCCTTCGGCTCAGGTCATGATCCAAGAGTCCTGGGATCGAGCCCCACGTCCTGCCCAGTGGGGAGCCTGCTTCTCCCTCTGCCTCTGCTGCTCCCCCTGCTTGTGCTCTCTCTCAAGTAAATAAAATCTTTGAAACTAAAAGTAAATAATAAGTAACAGATTTTTTAAAAATTAACAAGAACTTAAAAGCTGTGATGCCAGACCTGGGTTTGAATCCTGGCTTGGAATCTGAGTAGCTACGTGACTTAAGGGAAGTCACCTTCCCTTCTCTGGGCTTCAGTTTCCTCACCTGGAAAACAGAGATAAGGGTTGTTGGAAGAATTCAATGAACTTTGAGGTCCTTGCCAACTTGTTACTGTCCATTTATTTAAGAGGTCACTTACCAATGATCTGTTTCCGAGCACGAGAACAGACTGCGGTGTCTGTAGGGTCCACCTTTGGATCCCCAGTGTCCGGCACATAGTAGGGGCTCAGAAGATCTCAGCCTGATGAGGGGAGTATTTTCCTGCCCCCCATGGCATCCCAGCTTCTCTCAGCCTGCCCGGCACCTGCTACTCCTTACTCCCAACCCCAAGACCATGTCCTCATCTCCTATTTCAGCCATGAGAAACCCATAAGGGACCTTCTATGGGGGATGGTTCCTGGGAGGCACCACTGTTGTTCTTGGGTGGGAGTCTCTCCGTTGCTAAGTGACCAAAAGCCTGCCCACAAACAGGGCTTCAGCCAATGAGAGCCAACCAACTGACACACCTGGTTGAGAAGTCTAAGAGTAACAGCGTTTCAGGTATGGCTGGATCTAGCTGAGTACATCAGTAGTTCTCAGTGTCTCCATCTCCAAGTTTTGCTTTGCTCTGAGTGTATTCATTCTGAGACACAGTGGCCCTCCAGAAGCTCCAAGCTTATGTCTTCCCAGCTCTCAAATTTTCAAGTGGAATAGGACACTTTCTTGCTGTTCTGCCTGAGTCCGAAATTGATTCTCACAGGTCCCTGCACATCCTTGAACCAGTCATTGGAGCAGGGATGGGAAGGTCAGCCCCAGAGAACATCTTGATCTGAGGCTACCTAGAAAACCAGGTGCTGCTGCCATAGCAAGGGGAAGCCAGGCCACCCTGATGGCCACCAGTCATGGGCAATCACCCCAAAACAGAAGAGAGCCCAGCTTGGGGAAAATGGAAATGTGGGGCTCAGCTGCTCTCTGTGCATGCCCTCAGCTTCCTACTTCTGTTTCCAAGAGTATTGCTGAATATTTCCCTCTCTCCTCGCCTCCTCTCTGCTCCTTCTCTCCTTGGTCCCGTAGCTCCTGCTGCCTCAGAGAGGTGAAGTAACTTGCCCAAGGTCACACAGCCAGCACATGTGGCAGAGTCCGGAAGCGTCCCAGGCAGCTGACGGCAAAGTCCTGCTCTGGGCTCAGGACTAAGTCAAGGCCAAGGTGCTACCGTAGCTCAGCCCCAGACAGTGCACAGAGGACACTGCAGCCTCCTCACACCAGTCATCTCTGCCCTCAAATATGCACCTGCCCTGTGGCTCCATTTTCTCCCCAGAAAGGACCTGATTGCCTGGTGGCCATCCTTGAGCATAGAGCTGCTGCTGGACAACCTTCCCATGGTTGCTTTGGCTCACTTTGAAGCCATGCTCAGTCACCTAAAGGCTGGCCAGGGGCTCAGGTGGCCACTAGCATGGTCCCTGGGGTCTCAGAGCCACCCTGGGTGATCTGCAGGTGAGGAGTGACTGGCCAGGGGTAGGAGACCAGGCTCCAGCAGCCCATTTTGGGGTAAAGACCAGCCTGTGGGGGACTGGAGGAATAAGGGAGACACATCTCCAAACCTTAGTCCTCTACCTAACCCTTTTTTGGTCACATTTTTTTTTAATTGTGGTGAAATTCACATAATATAAAATTAATCCTTTTAAAGAGAACAATTCTGTGCCATTTACCACATTCACAATGTTGCACTACCCCCACAGCTTCCTAGTTCCAAAACCTTTTCATCCCCATAAAAGGAAACCCCATACTTAGAACCAGGAACTCCCCATCCTCAACCCCCCCTCCCCTGACCCAGAACAAACAGCGATCTGTGTTTTGTCTCTGTGGAATTACCCCTTCTGCATATTTCACGGAAATGGAATTATACACTATGGGACCTTCTGTACGGGGCTTCCTTTACTCAGCACATTGGGGTTTTTCTGTGTGTGGAAGGGGGTTTTGTTTTGTTTTCTTTTTGTTTTTTAATTCCATGTGAATTTGTCTTTTTTAAAGCTTATTTATTTAAGTGATCTCTATGTCCAACCCGGGGTTCGAACTCACAACCCCGAGATCAAAAGTCGCATGTTCCTCCAACCAAGCCAACCAGGCGCCCCTCACTCCGCATATTATTTGGAAGCCCATCCATGTTTTATCATATGGCAGTATTTCCTTTTTATGGTTGAGGATAGATCACATCTTGGTTGTCCATTCATCCACTGATGGACATCTGGGTTGTTTCTACCTTTTGCCTCTGTGAACACGGAATGGGCATTCAAATACAAGTGTCTGTTCGAGTACCTGTCACCAGTTCTTTGGGGCTGTATTGTAGCTAACATTCTGATGCATCTTGTAGTGTAGATAGGGAAGGGTCGCATTCTCAGGTGTTCGCAGTCCCCTACCCCTCAGTGTAAAGGGGGGGACCCGAGAACAGGTTTAGCTCATCATAAGCATCATTGATCAAGTGTCCTGTGCTACACAGATGTTTTCATTCAATCTTCACAAATACTCTGTGCAGTAGGTATTATTCTCATCCCCATTTTGCAGATGAGGAAACTGAGACTTAGATCAAGCCAGCATGAAGGTGACAGAATCAAGGCTCGCGTAACAACAGTGTGCTTTGGAGTCACCATCCACCAATAATCACTTAGCACCTACCTTTCGTTTGGTCTCAGCACAAGGTTTTGAAGCACCTGATGTGTGCCCGAATCCTGCTCCATCCCAGCTGTTCAAAGGTGAGCAAAAACATTGCCTCCCCCTCCAAGAGCTCAGAGTCTGGGGGGGGGGGGTATGCAGACAGATGCATGAGTAATTGCACCATAAGAGACAAGCCCGCTCTCCCTCAGAAGCTTGTGACAGAGGGAGCCAAAGGAGGCCAGAGGAGGCAATGTCCCTAGGGAACCGGAGTAGACTTTGAGCACAGATCATGTTTCAGGGGGTTTTGAAGGATGCATAAGAGTTTGACAAGCAGAGGAAAGGAAAAGGGAATGTCAGGCAGTGAGAATAGTGTGGGCAAAGGTCTGGAAGCGGGAAGCGGGGTCAGAAAGAAGTCTGGTGTGGCCATAGCACAGGGTGTTTGGTGGATATGTGGCAAGAGGAGGTCGCTGAAGATGAGACTGTGAAGGAGCCTGGCCTGTCAGGGTGAGGCTTTTATTCAGAAGGTAATAAGAACCTTGGAGGGTTTAGAGAGGGGGAGAGAGGTCGCACATAACCAAATTTGTGCTTTGGAAATTAACAATAACATTTATTGAGCACTTACCACTTGTAGCAGGGACTTTTACATGAATTAAGTTAATTTTCACTACAATCCTGCTCAGGACGCCGCTTCCCAGGCCGCCACCCCAAGGCTGCCACCAGAGGGCGCCAGAGCCGCGCGCAATTCGGCTGCCGCCGCTGACCCGCAGCCTGGGACGGCGGCAAAGCTCGCGCCAGGGAAGCTCGTGCGCGGCGCGCGGATCCAGGGGCAGGGGTAGGACTGCGGAAGTGGCAGGTTGTACGTCCTGTGGGGAGCCATTAGGGCCTTTAATTACCGGGATTGGAAGTGAATAATTATCTACTGGGCCTTAGGCCACTGAGTCACTTCCCCTCCGAAACCAGATTCTCTGGGGGAAGAGGAGACAACTCGTAGCTCCCCAAGGACGGGCTGGGGACCCTTGGGGTGGACGGCGGGCACCGTGCTCCTGTGAATCGGCTGGGCATTGACTTGGTGGGGGCTCTCTGCGGTGGCCCCGTGCTCAACGTGGCCCTCTGCCTGGGTTGTGCATGTGCAGCTCCTCTGAAATCTGGGTGGAGGCAGCCATACCCTCTCAGCTGTGCAGGGCCCAGCACGCTGGAGACCAGCTGGAGCCACAGCTGGGGCCGCCGATGATGGGGGTGGGGGTGGGGGAGCCCGGAACAGCGGCCCCTCCCTTGAAATCCTCGGGCCACCCAGGTCCTTGATGACCTCTGAAGGGCCTCTGGGGTCATTCTTCTAACATCTTGGACCTTGTGCCGCTCTCCTCTTTTTCTTCTGGGTCTCCAGTGGAATCACCCTTAAGGGTCTGTTCGTGGCACCCTGAACTCTTCCAGCCTCTACCCACATCACCCAGAACCAACGCTGCTTCTATATTTTTAGGTATTTGCTACAGCAGCTTCCACTTCTCAGTATGGACGTTCTATCTTAGGCCATTCAGAAACAACGGAAATGTATTCCTTACAACTCCGGAGTGGGAAGCCCTCGATCAAGGCCCTGGCAGATTCAGCGTCTTGTGAAAGCTCCCTTTCCAGCTCAGAGATTGTGGCTTCTGGCTGTAACCTCTCCTGGCAGAAACAGAGGGGGCTCTCTTTGGGGTCTCTTTTATAATCTTTTATATAGATTATGAAGTCTCTGATCTCATGGCCCATTTGCCTCCCAAAGACCTCACCTCTTAGCACCATCCCCTAGGAGGTTGGGATTTCAACATGAGTCTTTGGAGGATCTAAACATTCAGTCCATAGGGGGCAGACCAAGCGCTCAGGCCTCATCCTGTGACCCAGACTTTGTTTCCCATAGGGAAAGGATAGGTCTGCAGAAGCACATTTTATAGATGTGAACACCAAGGTCTCTGCTCACTAGCTGGGTGACCTCAGGCAACAGTCTTTACTGTCAAACCTCAGTGTCCTCATCTGTAGAATGGGTGTGAGACATGCCCACAAAGCTGATATCTCTGGCCACCATTCTTCGCAACTACTCCCTGAGGGACCTATGACTCACATCCAATTACACATTATAATCAACACTGTCGGACACGTACTGTTCATACAGAAGCGCTATCCAAACTCCCAGCCATCACTGTAAGTTTTCTCATCAAATTCTCCCGCACAGCCCAACCAAGCCAGCCCTGTGACGGTCTCCGTTTTACAGACAAAAAAATTGAGGTCTAGGGAGTCCAAGTGATCACCCAGCTAAGAGGATGCCGAACACAGAATTCTAAACCTGTCGGGGTGACCCCAGAGCCTTCATTCTTAACTGGGGTCCCCTCAGACAATGCTGTTCTTTGAAGTGGGGAGATTCTGATCGGGCCTAATGACTTTACTTTTCAATGACTCAGTTTCCTCATAATAAAATGGGGATAACGGGGCACCTGGGTGGCTCAGTGGGTTAAAGCCTCTGCCTTCGGCTCAGGTCATGATTCCAGGGTCCTGGGATCGAGCCCCACATCGGGCTGTCTGCTGAGTGGGGAGCCTGCTTCCTCTTCTCTCTCTACCTGCCTCTCTGCCTACTTGTGATCTCTGTCTGTCAAATAAATAAATAAAATCTTTTAAAAAATAAAATAAAATGGGGATAATAACAACAGTAAGAGTACCTAGCCCACGGCTGTCATGAGAACGAAATGAGTTAACTGATGGAAAATGTCCAGAGCCACGCTGTCGAGGACAGAGATCACTGACCACATGAGGCTATTTAAATTTTAATTCATTAACACTACAGAAAATTAAAATTTAGTTCCTCAGTGACCCTTGCCAGAGTTCAAATGCTCAATAGCCTCAGGTGGCTCGTGGTGACATTGTGGACAAGTGCAGACAGCTCCTCTCCATCATCACAGGAAGTTTCCTCTGCCAGCCCTGACGTGGAGCAATGCCCGACCAGACGCACGCAAGCCTCCGCAACTGGTAATCCTATTGTTATTAATCCTAGATCCTTAGCTCTTATGATTACACTATTATTCTATTACTGTTAGTCCTCTTTCTAGCCTATTGTTACTTTATTATTTTTTTAAATGTTTTTATTAATTTGAGAGAGTGCAAGTGAGAGCACCGGAAGGAGGGAGGGGAAGACGGAGAGGGAGAAGCAGATCGTCCGCTGAACAGGGAGCCCCACACGGAGCTTGATCTCAGGACCCCGGGGTCACGACCTGAGCCCAAGGCAGCCGCTTAACTGACTGAGCCACCCAGGTGCCCCTATTTATTATTTTAAATCCTGTAACTATTAAGGGCTATTATTAGTCCTGGGGCTGTTAACTATGATTATATTATTATTATTATATTACGTTTGTTATTATTATTATTATTTAAGTTTATTTTTTTAGTCATCCCTACACCCGGTGTGGGGTGGGGCTTGAATTCACGACCTCGGGGTCAGGAGTCACATGTTCTTTCCACTAAGCCAGCCAGACGCCCCATGTTACACTTATTATTAATCTTATTACTCTTCTACTTTAGTTTTTATTTATTATTATTAATCCCAGTACCGTTTGCTATTATGGTAACTATGAATCCTAGACCTGTTATTATATTTATTTTTGCTACTAATATCTTACTGTTATTTTATATTTACTATTAATTCTGTAATAACTAACAGTAACTTATTATTATTATTTTTTAAAGATTTTATTTATTTATTTATTTGACAGAGATCACAAGTAGGCGGAGAGGCAGGTAAAGAGAGAGGAGGAAGCAGGCTCCCCACTGAGCAGAGAGCCCGATGTGGGGCTCGATCCCAGGACCCTGGGATCATGACCTGAGCTGAAGGCAGAGGCTTTAACCCATTGAACCACCCAGGTGCCCCAGTAACTTATTATTTTTAACAAGATCTATTAACAGTTGTTACGTTATTATTCTATTGTTATTGATTCTTTTATTAATTCCATACTGGTTAACTTTTGTGTTGTTATCAGTACCAGTTGTTAATATCATGTTAATGGTATTAATAAGCATTTACTAATGTTGTCATCGGCTGCTGTTTCATTACTGTTATTAATCCTGAGAGTCTCCAGCCCCTCGTTGGCAGGCAATAGGCGTTCTCCCCGACGGTTTGAGAGCAAGGGCGGTGGCACCTGCTGGCTGAGGCTACCTCCCTTGCTTCAGGGCAATTCGGATAAACCTCCTTCTCACTCTGGGCCCCAGGGACCTATGAAGTGGGAGGAGCCACGGCAAGAAGAGGAAAATCGCAGTTCAGAGCGGGGGTGCTCTCAAATCTAGGGCAAGGCGACAGAAGAGGTGTTTGTTGTAAACCCGTTGCCTTTAGAAGGAAAAGCATGAACAGAGTGAGAAGTCTTTCGCGGAGAGAGCATTGAAACAACCAACTTGGACTCGAGGGGACGCCTGGCAAGAAGAAATTAAGCGAGAAGGGAAACCACTTTGGGCCTCAGAGAAATCTGGCACGAGAGAAGGCTTGCACTGTGATTAAAAAGGGGAAGAACCACAAGTCTCCATTTAAGTCAACAAAACTGCTGTCTGGGCAGTGAGAGGGAAAGTGCTTGTGGCTGGCAGCTTTCAGCAACCATTTGACAACTGCTGTGTACCTGCTGCTCTGTTGGCACCACCTGGCAGCTGTGTGACTGCAGGCAGGTAACTGCTCTCTCTAGGCCTCAGTCTCCCCAGATGCCATATAGAGATAATAATATGGAGTGATCGGTTTAGGCTTCCCTAATACCTCACCCCCCACCCCTTGTCCCACATCCTCAGATGCTGTGTGAATGTTACTGGCGCACCTTCTGATGGGTTGCCAACTCCAGACTTTGCAGCTCAAATCCAAACTCAACAGGTCCTTCAAAAATTCCCCGTGGCTCCCTATTGCTCTCAAGATAATTGCCAAACTTGACGCCAGGACCTTCAAGTTTCCATGTGACAGTCCTACCTTTCCAACTTCATCTCTTCCCATCTGTAAGCCTGGGTATCACACTACCTTCTGGACTTTCCTCAAATGCACCAAGCTTATTCCCACCTCAGGACCTTTGCACTCACTGTTCCTTTGGCCAGGAATGCCCTTCCCTCAGACTTTATCATGCCCAGATGCTTCTTGCTACAGGATGGGGAAAGTGTGGTCTCACCTCAAATGCTAGTTCCTCAGAGCGGTCCTCCCCAAGCCTCCAGTCTAAGACAGCCCCTTCCTACTGTCTATCTTTAACTGTTTTATCTTCCTCTCAATCCATTATCACATTTATTCAAGTACTTATGCTGTGCGTCCCCTCGCCAGAATGTCAGCTCCACAAGGGCAGCCTATTTGTCTGTCTTGTTCACGTCTGTGTCTCCAGCACCTACAACAGTGCCTGGCGCATTGAAGGCATTTAACAAGTATTTGTGGGAAAGCACATGTTCATTGCTAGAGGTCCTTCAAGGTTATGTGATTTCAAGGATTCTACAGCAGACCAGCCCTAATCCCCGTCTGGGTGGAGTCTGGAAATCCCCATCTTCTGGGGAACCCCTTTCTGCATCTCCAGGGGCAGAACTCAAGCCTGATTAACAAACACGCAGGTAGTAGTGCTTTCCCTTGGGCAAAGCCCAACGCTAAGTGCTTTAATGCACTGACTCATTTAATCCTCACGGTAATCCAGTGGAGTGGGTACTCTTACTATTTCCATTTCACAGATGAGGAAATTGAGGTATGGAGAAGTCAAGTCATTTGCCCAAGGTTAGTAAGAGGAGGAGGCAGCAGACCGGACAGTGTGTTGTCTGGGAAGGGGTGATGAGGTTCCTGCAAGCTTGGGGCCTAATCGACTAGTTTCCTGTTGTGGGAGGGAGAGAAGAGTAGACATTCCTCTCTCACCTCGCTGCCCCGTGTTGGGGGAAGGGCCCGCTGACTGTATGCTCCACCTCAGACTGGGGGGCACCCCACTGTCAACCTCACCCCACGTAAGGCCTGCAGAGAAAATGAAAGCACGGGGGAGAGCAGAGAGGGAGGCCCAGAAGCATGGGTGTCCGCGGTCCGGGAGGGCTTCCTGGAGAAAGATGTATTCCTGAGGTGTGGCCCCGATAGTAGTGGCCCAGGGGAGCTCGGCCTACCCAGGCACCAGCAACGGCAAGAGCAGAACCGAGGGTGAGGACAGAACCCGAGTGGGGCGGGGCTACGGCCGTGGGGGGTCGGTTCAGCAGAGTCGCGGAATAGTCGAGACCCGGCGGGGTTGGGATCCTTCCCCAGGGGGTGACGAAAGCTGTGGTCGCTATTGCACGGACCCGCCCGGAGCGTGCAGATAAGGCCTTGCAGGAGGGAGTCGCAGGGGCGCGCCCCCTCGAGGCCAAGAGGCTCGACTCCGCCCCGCCCCAGGCCCCGCCTCTCCTCCATCTGGCCCCGCCCCCGCGGCGCTGAGGCACCTGGGGGTCTGCAGGGGCTAGGTGGGTGGGGCCAATGTTGCCCCGCCCCTCGGTCGTTCATTCCCTTCTTTAGCCCTCGCGATGCGACCTCGGGTGGGCGAGGTGTGGGCGTGGCTTGATAGGGCCCGCCTCTCTCCGAGCTCTCCTCTGAGACCCCAGGACCCAGTCAGCCGTGGCGGATCCGGATTAATGGGCGGGACCAGGTCCGACCCCGCCCCTGGGATACGCCCCCCTCCGGCCGAGTCTGGCTCGGGGAAGGACCGGGGCGTGGTCTATCCCGGTCCCGCCCCACCCTGGCCCCGCCTCTGCCGTGGCCGCCCTCCCCCGCTGGGCTCCGCTAGCACAGCCGGTTCCTCTTTACATAACGGCGCGAGGCGGCATGGGCTCGGGCCACCGCCTCCGCCCGGCCGCCCGCCCGGACTGTCGCGGCCCGTGGTGGCGACGGCGACGGCAGCAGCAAAGTTTCCCCGGCGGCGGCCCGGGGGCGCATCCCCCCGCAACTGTCAAGCGCTGGCGGCGGAAATGATGAGGCGCTGGCCATTTTCCGAGCCCGGGTTTCCTGCCTGAGCCCCGCTCGAGCGAGCCGCGAGCCAGGAGCCGGCGCGCGGGAGAGAACGCGCCCGGGGCGGGGGCCCGCCCGCCCCCTCGGGATTTCGGGGGGCCGGGGGCGCGCGACGCCATGGGCCGGCCGGGCCCGTACCCCCTCTCTCTCAGGTAAGCCCGCCTTTCCCGGCGCTCCCTCCACCGGGTTGGGAGGGCTCTGATGGGGGAAGAGGAGGCCCCCTGTCCGGTTCTGCCCGGTGTCTGCGCACTCCCACAACAGCCTGAAATACTGTCCTGCCCCTGACCCGGATGGGGTGTTCAGGGAGGGGCGGCCCTTCTGCAGCTCCTGCGACACCCTCCCAGCCGACACCCCCACCCACACACGTGTTGGCGATGTAATAGGGGAGGCAGTGGAGAAGGCGCTGAGAGGGTATGGTTAATACCCCCAGTCTACCCCTTAAAGTAGCCCAGTCAGTCGAGGGCAGCAGTCCCCCTCAACTTGTGTGTGGTGAGGAGGGGTCCAGGGTCAAGCCTTGGTACCTTGAAAGTGAAAGCAGTCAGACGGGGCTGTGAGGATGGGAGAGCCCTCTGGGAGTGGGGCCACCTGTCCCTCCCCATTCTCCCAGCCCAGACCATGTGGCTAGGAGAGTGTCTCTGGATTCTAGAAGCCCCTCTCCCCAGTCACCATACCTCAGAGGTGGGCCAGGCCAGGTGCCCCCAAGCCGCTGAGTTTGGGGCTTCCCAAGGGTTCAAGAGTCCTGGCGCTCAGTTCTCTTTGAGTTGGTGCCCTCACACCCCAGACCTGGAGCTCAGGTGAATCCTCCTATCTAAGGAAAAAAAAAAAAAAAGTGGGCGGGATGGGGGTGATTTGCCTTTTAGGTCAGCAGGGCTGGGAGGGTCATTTCAGAGGCCTTTAATGCTTGGTGCAGAAATCCCCTCCGTTCCCTCCCTCTGCCCATGGGGGCTTTTGGGATGATGGGGATTGCATTTGAGGAACTGGGGAGGGGGGCCTTCCTGCCTGTCCTGCGTTTTTTTTTTTTTTTTTTTTTTTTTTCTTTAATTTCCTCATTCTCCTGTTTCTCTTCCCCATTCCCGGCCACGATGATGTAGGTGAGGAGGTCACTGCCTGCAGCTGGAGGCCTCCAGGGAGGGGCATGGCCAGGCCTGACTGAGCGGGAGGAAGTGAAATTGGGCTGCGGTGGGGGCTTTGGAGCAGAGGGCCTGGCAAAGCAATGTCTGCAGGGCCAACGTCCAGCTTTGGGGGCAGGAGGGGCTGAGATCTGACCCCCCATGCACCCCTCCTGGGAGGGGAGCATCCCCTGACCCCCACCAGCTGCCAGGCTCAGCTAGGGCAGCCAGCCCATCCTGCCTTCCCTTTTACAGTCCAGCTGCAAGGCCCCTGCCAGGCGATGGGCACATGGGTCTCCAGGGCTAGGGGCGCGAGTCATGTCTGGCTTTCTCATCACTGACCTGGCTGCCAGAGCGGAAACAGCTCTGAGGGCTCCCTGGGGCTGCGGGGGCTGGAGACCCAGCCCTAATGGGGGGAGAGCAGGCAGAGGCCTCCCGGGCAGGCTGGGGTCAGCCGATGAGAGGCCAGGGCCCGCTTGGGAAGTTGGAAGGGTTTTTAATACACTTTTTCTGAGCTTTTTCCCACAACCCTCCTCTGGGAGGGAAAATCCTTCTGAGCCAAAGGGTGAACATTCCTAGAACTTGTGCGAGTCCCTGTGGACCACAGAGGCAGCCAGCTGGGAAGGAGCTGGACTGAAGTACCAGCTGCTGGGGTCTGAGGACCTTCCGGGGTTTAGCAGTGGGAGAGGAGGGTCCTGGAGGCGGAGGTTCCATGCTCCCACTGCTTCAGTCCAGCTGAGGGCATGGCCAAGTGACACCTGTGAACCTCAGTCCCCCCCCCCCCCCCATGTGAAATGGGATAATAACAGGTTTATGGTAGGGATTTAATGAGTCATTGTGTGAGAAGCACCTGCTGCCTGGCAGAGAAAAGGTTCAATTACAGATGGTGGTGGTTATTTTATTATTATCATTACCATCAATATCTTGATTTTTCTGGCCGTGGAATGTTTGTCCATCAGCATCCCTCGAGCATTTCCAGCACGTGGGTGGTTCTGAGGGGGGTGGTGGTCCTGAGTTTTTAGGAGAAGAATTGGAAAGATGCAGGCAGGATGAGGGGGTGGTGCTTCCTGGCTACAAAGCCTTGCTTTACTATCCCAGCCTCAGTTTCCTCGTCTGTCAAATGGGTGTGATCAGAGTACCTAATTCTTAGGGTCATTGCAACCATATGAGCGAATTTGCAAAGCGTTTAGAACATTTTGATCAGGAGTGATAATAGCAATAGTGATGAGACTGTTACTGTTTGTTGTGGGTGTCAGCTCTGATTGTTTCCCTTCCTGATCCTCTGTTTTCCCTCCCCCTCCCCTGCCGTTCCTGTAAATCCTGGACTTAATCCTTCCTGCTAGATAGAACTTTCTAGTACAAATCAGATTCTGTAGAACCACTCCAGATATGGGGGGAGCCTGGGCCCAGCAGACACTGAAGCAGGTCAGCCTTTGGGGGCCCTTGGATATCTTGGTCCAGCCGTGTTACCCCAGGACACCCTCCACCTCCTGGATGGAACCTCTCCAAGGACAAAGAGGGCAGGGCTGGAGGCACTTGGAAGACCTCCCAGTGCAGCCCACTTTGGGGGTTGGGGGTATGGAGATGCACATGAAGCAGTCAGAGCTGGGCCTCCCCTGACGATAATAGGTAAGGATATTACTAGTAGTATTATTAAATGAGTTGCCTCTCCTGTTAAATTCCCACTTCTCCTTGGTAGCGACATGGATTTTGGAGCCAAATCCAGGATCTGCCAGGTTCTAGCTGTGAGGCCTAGGGCAAATTATCGGACCTCTCTGGACCTCATCTGCCCAACAGGGACCAAGAGTCTTAGCCTTTCAGGGGTATATGAACCTGTGCGTAAGGTAATATATGGAGTGTGTGAGCCCGGCGCAATGTAGGGACTTGAAAGGCGTTGGCTGTAATTGCTATGGCTCTGTGCCCCTGGGCTTGTCCCTTAACCTCTCTGAGCTCTGCTGTCCTCCTCTGTGACATGGGAGTACTAATGCCTGGATTATATTGAAAAGAGGCATGCACAATGCCTGGCATGCAGTCGGTGCTCAATAAGTGTGAGCTGCTACTGTGAGTGCCCTAGAGGGGGCTAATACTTCATTGCTGGGTTTCCTGGGAAAATGGTCCCAAGGGCCACCCGTACCACCCCCCGCCCCCCCGCCCCGGGTGTTCAGCATCTTTGGCTGGGCGGGGCAGGAAGCTGCTTCCATCTGGCAGATGGGAGAAGCCTGCCTCAGAGTCCAGAGGTGTAATACAAGTTTCTTGTTCCCAGCCAGACCCTGCTCCCAGCTACCCTCCCTCCCTGAGGAAACTGAGGCGGGCAGTCTGCCCAGGGGAAGTGACTCAGCTGGGGTCACTCGCTGAGTCAGGCTTAATTGGACCCAGGAGCCCTGCACCCCAGCTCCCTGGCTTCCGGGGGCCTGTAGTCCCTTGGAAACTGGGCAGGTCCAAAGGCCACAGCTGGACACAGCTCACTTGGGTCCTGTCCCCTGGGGAACCACCATTCCTCAGCCGGGGCTCTGAGGTCCCATGGACCACCCCTAGGCTTCGCAACCTGGTATTCTTCTTCCCAGCAAGGGGGGCACTTCCCCAGGAGAGCAAGTCCTCCTGGTGTCCCCCGGCCCCGCCTCGACCGGAAGCCCAGCAGCTGAGCAGATGGCTGGAAGATTTGTCCTCCCACGCCACCCTGTCAGGGGTCGGGGAGGGGGGCCAGGCTGCAGGCTTCCTCGTGAGCCAGGCCCTGAGCCTCTGGGGGCCTTTCCGGATGTGGGCCCCCACCCCCGTTGGTGGGGGGGGGCGGTGAGCGAGGGCAGGCTGCCACTGCCCCTTGTGTCCCCAGGGAGGCCTGGGAGGGAGGAAGTCTGCCCTGCTCACCGGGAGCTGACTCACAGGGTGCCTGATGGAGGTGCCGGCCTTGGGGAGCTGGAGGACTAGAAATGTGACTGGGGGAGGCGGTCACAAAAGAGGGCCTTGGGCATGAATACGCCCTCTGAGAGCCGGCCTCTCACGGGACAGGCCAGAGAAGGTGAGTGTGGGGAGAGGTTCACCTCTCCTGACACCATTGCAGGGTGCAGGACACCACGGGGGTGTCCCCTGGGTAGAGTCTCAGCCTTCTCAACTCGGGGGCAGTGAGCAGAAGTCACACGCTGGTATGGAGGGGTGGTGCTGGGGCTGGGGAGTACTGCCCTTTCTTGGGGGGATAGTCCCTGGCTTTCTCCTGAAGCCTAGCTGGGTAGGTAGTTGGGGTGTCAGGCTGGGTGTGGGCACAGAGGACTTGAATGTCCCTGGGCACTAGGTGACCCCAGAGAGGGTGCCTCAGGACTCCACGGACTGCTCAGTGATATAGGGCAGAACCCACCTCTCAGCCTCCCCAGGACCTCAGAACCTTTATTCCCTACATCCCAGGGGCTTCTCCACAGTCTGGACAGCCTGAATGGTGTGAGAGGGCAGTGGCCTGACTCCCAGACGTGTGTGTTGGAGTCCCGCCCCCCCCCCCCCCCCCCCCCCCCGGGGCCCCCGGGGGGGGGGGGGGGGGGGGGGGCCCGCCCCCCCGGCGGGGTGGGTGGGGGCCCCCCCCCCCCCCCCCCCAACTCTCTGGGCTTCCTTGGGCAGAGGGTCTGGGCTGCTGGAGAAGTTGGTGCTATAGGTGGGAAAGGACAAAATGCTTGCTGTGGCCTATAGTCAACCTGGAGGCCTCCCTGGAGGAGGTGTCTCCCTCCAAAAATATGGGACTTCCTGCTCAAACATCTGTGAGCTGGGGGCAGGGGAAGCTGTGGACCTGGGGGAGGATGGAAGCTCTGGACTGGCTCATTTTAACTTCATTTACCACAATTTAAACTATTCTCCCCAAGCCTTGGCAGGTGAAATTCCCACAGGTGGGTAACGGTCTTGTCTGCACCTGGGCCTCATAATTAAGTGGGAAATGTTAGTTTCCCCAGATTATGTTGTTACCCAGGGTGATCAGATAGAAGAGGGGCTGAGGAGCCCCAGTCTCTGGGGTCACGGGCTAGAGCGGGCCCCACAGTTCAGATTCCCTGCCTAGAGCCAGGATTCCCAGCTGTTCAGCGCCTCATTTCTCTCCAACTTGGTAGGGGCTTGAGGGTTGCTTAGGCTGGATCTGCTTCAGCGGGGGACACCAAGCTCGGGCTAGGGCTTTAAGGCCCACAGGCACTCGGGTGGACATAATTGTCTTGAATATGGGGTCCTGAGAGGCAGATCCACCCCCAGCCCAGCCCAGGGCCCTAGGATGGGCAGGGGGACCGTGATTTTCATGTGTTTGCTGTGGGGACTTGGGGGGAAGGGGGTGCCAGGATTCGACCTTCCTGCTCCGCATAACATCCGTCTTATCCCTCACCCCACCATGGGATTTGGGAAATGCCAGGGCGCCCCACCTCCACACACATAGCTGGGAACTCCCCGCCCCAGAAGCCCAAGTGCATCAGGTGGGAGGGACTCTGCGGATTTGCAGGCCTGTCTGTGTGAGTGCGTTCATCCCTGTGCTCTGGTAGGTGGGGGAAGGGGGGAGGAGGGGCCAGTGGAAGGGACCCAAACACCCTCCTACTTATACCCCCCACCCTAAGCCTGGAGATTCCTGGGAATTCCTCAGGTGATTAATAAATGCTTTCTGCTAAGAGGTTTTCAGGCTTTAATCCCACAGTGGGTGTGATCTGATCAATTACTTAGCATATAGTAAGTGTTCAATAAATGGCTGCCACCGGGGCTCGGGCCCAAGGAGAGGACCATCTTCCTGCCGCCTGGCTGCCGGCCCAGCCAGGAAACCTCCGAGGCACGCCCCCCCCCCCCCCCGACCCCTCCCAGACGTGGGCCCTAGCTGAGCACTCAGTGCTCTGACTGGTGACTTCCTGCCCGGAGCTCCTGCCTGGAGCCACCTCTCCCCTGAGAAGGCCTTTTGTTCAGGCTCCCTTGATGCTCCCTGCTGGCCCAGCCCACAAGGCAGGCTCCCTCTCTGGCTTCTATGATCAAAGGCCTGAAATTCTCTGGAGCTGGTGCTCTTCTCTGCTAGCAGTAAGAGTAATAAAATAGCAACAACCACTTGTTTGCTGAGCCCAGTGCCCAGCGCCTCGCAGACCTCCATTCTCAGAATGTTCCTAGTGACTGCCGAGAGCTGAACACTGGCCCATTTTACAGATGGGGCACGGGCTCAGAGAGACGAGCCCCCTTTTCTGTACCGCACAGCGAAGAAGTTGCAGAGGCAGGAGGCGGCCCCAAGTTTGGCTGGTAGCCCCACAAGTGCTTGTCTGGGCTGGGAGGGGTGGTGGATCTCGGTGTGTTTCTCAGAGCCCTGCAGCCCTTCTGTTTGTCCCTGTCGGTCAGGAGTACGACTCCAAGAGCAGGACTACCAAACCGCAGCCCGCCCCAATCCCAGGAGTTCATTAACTCATACAGGTGCTATTTCGGGAGCATCTACTCTGACCTGGCCGTGGGGGTGACCCGAGCGAGATGGCCTCTGCACCTTCCAGGGGCAAACAGCCCTGGTTGAGCGCACAGGACAGAGAGCGGTTCTAATCCCAGCTCTATACCTCACTGGCCGTAGGGCTCTGGGCAAGCTAATCTTCCCATGTCTTGGCTTTTTTATCTATAAACTGGATGTATTGATAGGTCTCCCCTCTACCCTCCAGTGTAGATGAAACTAGTGAGTATAAATGCAAAGTGTTTAGCACACGGCAGGGCATCTAAAAAGCCAGAAATAGTGTCATTTATTCTTATTTTTGTTTTTAAAATTGTATTTCTAAAATTGAGATACGATTGGGGTGCCTGGTGGCTCAGTCGGTTAAATGTCTGCCTTCAGCTCAGGTCATGATCCCAGGGTCCTGGGATGGAGCCCCAGCAGCTCGCCCTGCTTGTATTCTCTTTTTCCCTGTCAAATAAATAAAATCTTAAGAAATAAAATTGAGATATGATCAACAAACATTAGTTTCAAGGATACAACATAATAACTAGATTTCCTGTGATCATTTTACAATGTATACAAATGTCAATCATTCTTTTTAAACTTGTACCCTGTGGTTGCTTTCCTGACCCCCTGGTGGCTTTGGGACCTGGGCAGAGGAGCTGATGCCCCCTGACTTCCGCAGGGGCTGAATGAGAAGTTTATGTCCCTCCCCTGGGTTTCCTTCGTTCAATATACATTCGCTGGGAAAGTGAGTCTTCCTAACGGTGTGCATTCTGGCACTGACCAGGCATTTTGGGAGGGCTTCTGTGGGGGTTTCTATTGCCAGCAATGGGACCTCCCATGCTTCAGTTTCTCTGTCTGTAAAATGGGAGCAATTATAGGCCCAACTTCTTAGGGCTTCCATGAAGCCTAGGAGAGTTAATGCTTTGCAAAAGCAGAACCGAGGCCTGATGTCTAGCAAGTACTTGGTCCACACTGCTCTTCTGTTGGGGGAACTATAGGAGGTATGGTTAGGAGGGCTGCCAGCCATCCCCCAGGCAGTGGGGAAGCCTGGAGCTGGCACACTGTTCCAGGAAGCCTCCGGCCGAGGTTGGGCCCTGCCCTTGGGCTTCGGGACTCGGGGGTGCCTGGGAGGTGGGTTGGCCTGGTGAGAGGTGGTTGTTGAGGGGGGACTGGCCCCAATGCATCTCTTGCGGGACTATGGGTTGCAAATACAGCTGATCGCTTGCATTCGTACATTCATTCATTCAGTGGGCATTTACTGAGCTCCCGCTGCATGCTAGGAACTGGGGCTGGAGCAGGGACCAGATTGGGAAGCTCATAGTCTGGTGTGGAAATAGCCACTAATTTAAAAAATAACAGCTATTAAAAAAAAAAAAAAGATTTAGGGGCACCTGGGTGGCTCAGTGGGTTAAGCCTCTGCCTTCAGCCCAGGTCATGATCTCAGGGTCCTGGGATTGAGCCCCGCATCAGGCTCTCTGCTCAGCGGCTCTCTCTCTGCCTGCCTCTCTGCCTACTTGTGATCTCTCTCTCTCTGTGTCAAATAAATGAATAAGGGGCACCTGGGTGGCTCAGTGGGTTAAGCCGCTGCCTTCGGCTCAGGTCATGATCTCAGGGTCCTGGGATCGAGTCCCGCATCGGGCTCTCTGCTCAGCAGGGAGCCTGCTTCCTCCTCTCTCTCTCTCTGCCTGCCTCTATGCCTACTTGTGATCTCTCTCTTTCAAATAAATAAAAAAAATCTTTAAAAAAAATAAATGAATAAAATCTTAAAAAAAAAAAGATTTATTTATTTTAGAGGAGGGAGTGAACGCACTTGGTGGGAGGCAGAGGGAGAGAATCTCAAGCAGACTCGATTGGGGGGACTGGAGCTCACAACCCCGAGGTTATGACCTGAGCTGAAATCAAGAGTGGGACGCTTCGCTGACTGAGCCGCGCCTGCTGTTGAATGCTAACATGTGACGGGTGTGCTGAAGGTCAAGTTCAGGACTTTGTGGGCTCATAGAAGGTTCTCGCGTGTGAAGTTGGAAGCCAGCTCAGAGCAGGCAGGGCTGAGGGGACACTGAAGGCAAGGCCCAGAGGCTGCAGCCAGCACGTGATGCTGCAGATCACACAGGGTCTCCTAGAGGAGCAGGAGCTTGGGTCTGGAATCCTAGAGCTTTCTGGGCCCCCTAACCTGCGAGAACAGTGCTTGCCTCGCCTGTGCGACTGCATGGGGGTGGCCATGGGGTTAACTAAGGACAAATCACACACAGGCCCTCAGCAGCAGGGCGGCTTTCTGGGCAGTGTGGGGGCCAAGGGCACATGTTCCTCCCCTCCCTTCCCTTCTGCCTGGCAGCCTTTGTTGACTACTGTGTGCAAAGCGGACGAGGTCTCCGCCTTCCTCACTGATGCAGACACTTGCTCTACACTGCCTGGGGCGCCCCACTGCAGTCACTGCAGGGTCCCCAGTATGGCCCAGGGAGGGCAGGGCAGCGCAGCCCTCACTGTCCTGTAGCTTCCCTGCAGGCCTGCCCCCCCGCCCCCTGCCTAGATAGAAGGTATGTGTGCTGTGGGGTGTGGTAGAAGGAACCTTGGTCTCCAGGTTCTGGTCTCCACCTTGAGTGCCTCTCAAGGACTCCTTATAACCATTTAATGAAGTGGGTACCATGTGCTCCGCATTGGACAGATGAGGGAAGTGGGGTTCAGAGAGATCCAGTCAGGTGTCAGAGGTCACACACAGCCTCCACATATGTGTATAGTATAGCTTGGTGCCTGGCACAGAGTAGACCCTCAGTAATAGTTTTTTATTGGGGAGGGGGCATGGTGGCAGAATGAGCAGCTGTCATTATGTCGTCCCCAAAGGAGCCCAGGCCCAGCCAGGCTTAGTTGGAAGGACAGCATTGATTGTGACTAGAGAGGTCCAGGGTTCAGCACCTTGGACAGCAGAGGGTGGGGGGCTTCTACCGTTTTGATTGTGTGGTGCCGAAGAAGGAGCCATAGGGGTAGGAGGAGAAGGGAGCCCCAGGAGGGATGCGTAGGCAAGAGTCTGCCTGTCCTGATATCCCCCCCCTCATCGGAGCAGGAAATAACCTTTGCACTCCTTTGTGAGTCTTGTTAATTCCTTTTTATTTGTCGTTTTATATTTATTTTTATTGACACCAGTGATACACTCTCATTGTAATATTTAAATAGTAACAGCCAGCCTTTGGTAGGCTTTTCCTAAGTTCTAACACCTTTATATTTATTAACTCAGTGAATCCTCATAACACTCCTATAAGGCAGGTACAAGCGTGTTCCCCATTTTACAGATGGGGAAACAAGAGAGAAGTCAGTAACTCACCTAAAGGCAGGTAACGAGTCAGTGGTGGTGCTGGCGTTTGAACCCAGGCTCAGTGTTCTCAACCAGAGAGACATGTAGCAGCAGTGTTCCTTCGTTACTTGAATCCCAAATCCGGTTCTTCCCCCAGAAGTCACCACTGTTTTCAGCAGCTTTGTGCCAGCCACACCTTTCTTGCCCGCCACTTAAACACATTTACATGGACATCAAAATTGGTAGTTCGGTTTTGTGTGTGTTCACGTATATGGGACCACAGAGTCTGCATTGTTTCATGGTTTGCCTTGGGGATCTCCCTGGGGTGGCAGCGCAGACCTTCCCCTACCTCGTCCACTGCTGCAGAATACCACAGCCTGCAGATGCAGCGCCGTTTGCTGTACCAGTCTCTGATGGGCATTTAAGTTGTATAAACACCGGTCGGTCACATCCGGGGATTGTCTTGTACCTACCTCTCTGCACATGCAGCAAGCATTCTCTCGAATACTTGAAAGTGGAGTTCCTGGGTCTGAAATGCACCCTGCCAAACTGCCCTCCAAAAAGGCTGTATCACTCCGAGCACTAGCAGCACTGTAGGGGAGTGACCATTTCGCTGCACCTTCACCAGCACCGGGTATTATCGGTGACTTCCGATTTCTGACGTTGTGCCTGGTGAATAACCTGTCTCGCGGGTTTAAGTAGTCTTTTGCTCAGCTGCTCACTCCTTTGTTGCCCACCCCTCTGTGTCTTTCAGCCTGGCCGCCCCACCTCGGTCTCCGCCATGAACGGGCCCACCCTGCAGCCCTCCTCGGCCTCCTCCGCGTCCTCGCCCTCCTCGTCGGCCGCCGCGTCGTCGCCGTCCCCGCGGGGCTGGAGCGAGTTCTGCGAGCTGCACGCGGTGGCCGCGGCCCGGGAGCTGGCGCGGCAGTACTGGCTCTTCGCGCGCGAGCACCCGCACCACGCGCCCCTGCGTGCCGAGCTCGTGTCGCTGCAGTTCACCGACCTCTTCCAGCGCTACTTCTGCCGCGAGGTGCGCGAGGGCTGGACACCAGGGCCACCGGGGACCCGGGCCGCGCCGCCCGCACGCGACTACCGGGACACGGGCCGCGGGCCCCCGTCCAAGGCCGAGGCAGCCCCGGCCGAGTCGGGCCCGGGTCCTGCCGCCCCTGCGCTGCCCAAGGCCCGTAGCTCGGAGGAGCTGGCCCCGCCGCGACCGTCCGCCGCCTGCACCTTCCAGCACCTGCGCCACAGCCTGCGCCACATCCTGCGCCGCGGCTCGGCCTGGGAGCTGCCGGCCGCCACTGGGGCCGCGGGGGAGGCGGGGGAGGGCCCGGCCCGCTCCGGCCTGGCCAGGAAGCTCCTGCCCTGGAGCCTGGCCCGCGAGCCGCCGCCCGAGGCCCTCAAGGAGGCGGCGCTGCGCTACAGCCTGGCAGACGAGGCGTCCATGGACAGCGGGGCGCGCTGGCAGCGGGGGCGGCTGGCGCTGCGGCGCGCCCGGGGCCCCGACGGCGGTGCGGACCGCGTGCTGGAGCTCTTCGACCCGCCCAAGGTAAGCTCCCCGCGTGACAGCCCCGCAGGCGGCCACATGCGGCCCAAGGGAAAGCATGCCTTGGAAAAAGTGAGGCGTTTCTTTCAGGCAGTTTTGGATTTGCGGAGAGGGTGCAGAGATGGCCCGGGGTTCCCTCGGACGCCCCACGCAGCCGTGCCTGACCTTAGCGGCCCGCGTTACTGCGGCATGTGCCTAACCGAGACCGCACGCGGCTCGCGTCGGTTTTTCTGTTCCAGCATATTCCATATTCGATTCGGTTGTCGTGGTGTCTCTTTAGGGCCCTCACGGCTTTGACAAGTTCTCAGGCTTTCCTTGTTTCTGATGACGGTTTTGAGGGTTTTGAGGAGTAGTGGTCAAGGATTTTGTAGAAAGTGCAGAGACACCGTAGATGGGCATCACGTGGACTGTGACAGGTCCCTCTGGTCCTTGACACCCCTGACCCAGGTGGACCATGACCAAGAGGAGGAGGTTCTCTAGGGGGTTGAAAACCGTCCTTTTGATTCCTTTGCATGTCTCATGATTGGTGGATGTCTTATTTAAAGTGTTAAAAATTCTGTGTTTTTCCACGACTTAATTCAGCTCTGCAGGTGAGGCTGGAGGCTTAAGGGGTTCCAAACACCTGACAAGCTCTATCTTGGACTCAGCTGTATCAAATTGATGCAACCACGTGGCTTTCATTTGATTCCTTTCTCTTTCTGTCATGCTGCTGGAAAGTGAGCAAGGCACATGTGATCCTAGCCCCCGGAGGGTCCCGGTCTGAATGGAGGAGACTTATTCATTTAACAGATGTTTATTGAGCATGGACCGTGTACACAGATGCTGATGCTGGGGTCCTGGCATCTTAGTGGGAGCTACTGGGCAAGAAACATACAATCGAATAGGGAGTCATAAATTCTGCACAATGTTATAAAGGAGGAGGAGTGGGGCCTCTGGGAGTATCTCTGAGGGGTCCCGATTTGGTGGTTGGGATTGGGTGTTGCCAAAGAATCCCCTTGTGTGACGTAACCTTCGACGCTGTGTCTCGGACATCCAGGACAGAGGGTGAGCGAATGGGAAGCCCCACGGTGGTGGCCATGTTCGCACACGCCCAAGTCACCCAACACCCACAGGGCTCCCTCCCGCTGCCTGTCAGTAACCCAGGCCCCCCCCTCCTCCCACAGACTCCTGTTCCACGGATTACATTTCTCTGTTCCTGAACTTGATACAAATGGAATCACGCAGCAGGTTGCCTTTTGCGTCTGCTCCTTTGGCTCAGCAGAATGTTATAGAGGCTTGTTCGTGCTCTCCTGTGCGTCAGGAGCCCCTTCCTATCTCGGTACGGCAGGGAGCTTACACCCACCTGTCGGTGGTATTTGGATCGTTTCTACTTTGGGACTTTTAGGAATAAAATTCATAAAAGCTATGAAATTCGCAAATAGATCCCTGTGTGGACATGTGCATCCATTTCTCTCAGGGAGATTCCTAGAGGCCTTGTTAGGTCATGTGGCAAGTGCATGTTCATCAGAAACGTCTGTATTTTTTTCAAAGTGGCTGCAAGATCTTCTGTCCCACCAGCCGTGTATGAGAGTGTTTTTCCATCCCCCCTCCCGGTGGCTGTGTATACCGGGTACTCACTGCAGCTTTAATGTGCATTTCCCTGATGACTCATGAGGTTAAACACCTTTTCATATGTTTATTGGCCCCTGGAATTAACTCTTTTATGTTTGCTTATTGTTTTTATTGAGTTGTCTCTTCTCATAGGACTTTTCATATATGCTGGATATATTTCCTTGTTTTGTAAATATTATCTCCAACTCTGTGGGTTCTCTATTTTCTTCGTTAATGGAATCTTTCCATGAACACAAGTTCTTTAAGTCCGTCTTATCAGCTGCTTTCCTTACAGTTATCGCTTTTTATGTCCTGTTTAAGAACATTTTATCCGCCCCCGGGGTGATAAAGATCTCCTATCTTTTCTTCTGGAAACTTTATTGTTTGGGCCTTCACATTATGGACCCAAATCCATCTGGAATTAGTTTTGATGTACAGCGTGAGGTAGGGGTCATGATTCTTCCAGTTGTTCCAGCACGATTTGCTGATGTGACCATCTTTTCTCTATTGGATTGCAGTGCTGCTTTTATCCTAAATCCAGTGTCCATTGGTGTGCTTCTAGAAGACTCTCCCTTCTGTTCCACTGGCCCATGTGTCTGTCCTTAGGCCAACACTACCCTGTCCTAATTACCAAAGTGTCCTAGTGAGCATTGAGCTGGTGACTTCTGGACCAGTCTTAATCCTGAGTGAAGAATTTCTCAGTGTCAGGGCACCTCGCTGGCTCCATCAGTAGAGCATGTGACTCTTGATCTCGGGGTTATGAGTTCGAGCCCCAGTTTGGGTGCAGAGAGGACTTAAAAATTACATCTTTAAAATAAAAAAAAACTCTCAGTGTTTCAGGCAGAGGGAGCAGCACAGACAAAGGCCCTGAGGTGGGTAGGCATTCTGTGTGTTTTGAAGAATATAACAGAAGAGGCCTGGGGGGTGGGAGCACAGAGAGGGAAGATGGGGCATGGGGCGTATGTGTGGTTAGAGGGTCCCGTGAAGAGTTAGCGTTTTATTCCAAACACAACGGGAAGCTGTTGGAAAATGCAAGTGCAGATAAAAACTGTTTTCTCATCATTTTTAAAGTCTTGAGGTTATGACACCGTGAAAGGCAAACACGTGGTCTTATCTGTGTGACAGCACGGGGTCCCTATAAAACTTCACTTTCAAAACAGCTTCTGGGGTGCCTGGCTGGCTCAGCCGGAGGAGTGAGCGACACTTGATCCTCGGGGTCATGAGTTTGAGCCCCATGTTGGGGGTAGAGAACACTAAATAAATACTTTCAAAAATACAAGTAAAAAATAAATTTAAAAAACAACTTCTGCTTAAAACAAACCATCTTGGAAAACCAGGTATCAGGAGTCAAGTGGACCTGAGTGAGTTTAAATCATGACTTAACCTTTTCCCAGCTCTGGGGCCATAGGCAAGTGATAGCCCCTCTCCGAGCCTCAGTGGCCGCCTCTGTACAACGGGGGCTCACAGTACAACTGTACTCACAGTTTCGTCTTGTGGAGTTGTTGCGTGAACTGGCCCAGGGAGCACTCAGTGTGAGTGCTTCTTCTTGTCGTGGTGGTGGTCATGGTAATGACTTTGGGACTGAGAACAGTTTTATTCCCAGTGCTGGGCTGGGTCCTCACTGCCCAACTGGGAGGCACAAATGTTGTGTGTCGTGTTCTGGCCCTGGTGAAGTTGAGGCCTGGGGGAGGGCAGCTGGGGCCCTAAGGCTGTGTCGCAGGCTCGGTGGTTGGTCCAAGACCTGGGGTGTCCCCCACAAAGTGAGCTGCCCTGTTAGGGCCTCTCCCAGCCCCTGCACCAAGTATCTGGCTTGATGGAGCAGCCCAGCTCCAGCAGCTTCTAGCAGCCTCCCACTGTGTTTGGAACAATCTAGGGGCTGTTCCTGAATGTTTCCTGGAATGACTTGGAGTGTCCAGGCTCCAGGCTGAGGATTCTTAGACTCTAAGTCTTGACGGAGTGTGCCTGCCAGGTGGGCAGTCTTGACCTCTGAGCCTGGAGTTGTTCAGAGGAGCAGCTTTGAACAGAAGGCAAAAGAAGGCTGCAGCTTTGACAGCCAGTGGGTGGTGGTTAAGGGCCTGGGCCCTGGGCTCACGCCCACACCATGGCCCTTGCACGGTGCTGAGCCCCAGCTTGGAGAAGATCCCGCTGCCTAGAGCAGGCAAAGGTTTGGAGGACACGAGCTGAGACAGGGCAGCTGCCCAGAGGCATGTTCCTTGGGCCTCAGCCAAGCACATGCCACCCAGAATCTGAGGCCAGGGAACCAAGGACTCATGGGTCCTCAAGATTCACCTCTGCTTCTGACCAGCTGTGTTACCCTGGTTGACCTCGTCCCCACTTAGCCTCCTTCACCTCTAAGCAGGGGTAAAAGCCCCTCAGGGTCATGATGAGGCTCTCAAGGGGAGCTCCTTGCTAATGGGGGTGTAAGTGGAGGCCGGAGTCGGGCTGCTGGCGGGGGTGGGGGGGTGTGGCTGGAGGGTGGTTGGAGGAGACATTTGTGGCTATTTCCAGTGTCCAAAGATGGGTGGTTATGGCCATCTCTGGTTTCAGTGGCAACCCTGTGGGTGGGCGGGAGATGGGCCTCCCTTCTGGGTGCTCACCTTCAGGAGAAGCACAATGTGTGTTTTACCACATTGGGGGGTGGTCCTCAAAGTAGTCCTGCCCCTGGAAGGAGGTGATGTCTGAGATGAGGAAAGGTGCCATTTCTGAAAGATCTGGGTGTAGGAGTCCCAGGTCAATGAAAGAGCAAGTGCAAAGGCCCCGGGGCGGCGACGAACCAGGAGACTTCGAGGGATGAACAAGTGGCGGGGGCTGCAATGGAGGGAACAAGCACAGAAAAGATTGGAAAGGTGCTGGGGCTGGGTTAGGTGGGGGCCATGTGGCCAGAGGGAGGACTTGGGGGTCTCACACTATCAGCAGGGGCGTGATTCTTCTCTTACAAGACCCTCTGGTCTCCATCCCCACTCATCCTATGGCAACTCCCCCTCCTCAGACATCTGAGTCCCAGGGTTGGGCTAGAATTGAGTGGGGGGGGGGCAGCATATTTACTATCTTGCCTGGGCACCTGCTTGTGCTGACCATTGCCCTAAACACTTGACCCGAAGTCCCTACCCCTGAGGTCAAGGCCACTGACCCATTTGACAGGGGAGAAACTAAGTTCTGGGAGAGGCAAAGGGACTCGCTCAGGGCCATGCACCTGAGGAGACAGGAACCCTGATCACAAGGGGCTCCCACCTCCAAGCCCCTGGCCACGGTCTTCAATTGCTCCCTGGAGCCCGAGCCCGTGGAGTGTCAGCCCCCCGCCAGGCCAGGCCTGGGACGTGCCATTGTAATCAGCAGTTAAAAGAAAAAACAAAGTTGGATTGGTTACCAATATTTAAAAACATAAAATGTAGAGATTTCACAGAAGAATCCAGATTTCTGGTTTCTCTTTTAAAAATTTTTTAAAGATTTTATTTATTTGACAGATCACAAGCAGACAGAGAGGCAGGCAGGGCGGGTGGGAATAGGCTCCCTGCTGAGCAGAGAGCGTGATGTGGGGCTCGATCCAAGGACCCTGGGATCATGACCTGAGCTCAAGACAGGTTCTAACCCACTGAGCCACCCAGGCGCCCCATAGGTTTCTGGCTTCTCTTATAAAGTCAGTGGATAAGCAGGGACCTGGGTGACTCAGTCGGTTGAGTGTCTGACTCTTGATTTCTGCTCAGGTCGTGGCCTCAGGGTCACGGGCTCAAGCCTCACATTGGGCTCCCTGCTGGCGGGGCCTCTGCTTGAGATTCTTGCTCCCTCTCTCCCTCTCCTTCCCCTCCCCCCCCAACAAATAAATAATCTTGAAAGAAAAAACCCAAACCTGTCAGTGGGTCCCGCAGAGCCAGGCCGGCATCACAGGGCGTGGACCCAGCCTATGGGCTGCGGAGGGAGAGCCTGGCAGGAGGCGGTGGGCGGACGGGGCGGGGAGGGGAGAAGGGACGGAAGCAGCCACCGGGCCAGGCCTTCCCCTGGAGCTCAGGGTGCGTTTTCAGATCGAGCACAACCAGGCCGGCCATAGCATTTGGGCCGGCTCTCTGCTCTTTGGGGCCTCAGTTTCCCCATGTATCCAGGCCTTAGTTGGCTGAAATGGTCTCAAAGCCCCGTCAGGTCTGGGGGCTGAGCCTCAGTTTCTCTCCTCCGCACAAGGGGGTGATGGTGGAGTTCTAGCTGTGGTCGGAAAGTAACCTGTTCGCCGACATTTATTTGGCGCTTGTTATATACGCGGGACTTCACTGACCCGGCTTGCTGAACCCTTACAGCGGCCCCGTGAGAGCTCCGGGGCTGCCTCCATCTCACAGATGAGAACTTGGCTGAGGTCACACAGCTCGTGAGTGGCCGGATTGGGACAGGAACCCGGGGAAACAGGCTGCCCCGGGTGCCGAGTGGGCCTTCAGCAGGACTTACTATCACTAGTGGCCCCATTGGGGTTGGGGGGGGGGGGCGCTGTTCGGAGCTCGCAGCCCGGGAAAGGCTCCCTGTGATCACTTTGTCCAGTGCTGCCCCCCTAGAGGGGGCCGGCCAGTGTCTCCTCCCCCCACATGCTCTGCCCGTGGCCTCTGCTGCCTGGCCTGGAGAAAGGTAGAGGAAGGAGGTGGGGGACAGCTCAGCCAATAGCCCTGAGCACCCCCATATACACTAGAAGCCTCAACTAGCCCCAGGAGGAAGTGGTCTGGTTGGGAGTAGCTGTGCTGCCGCTCCTGGGGCGGCTGAGGTGGGCCAGTCGGACACTGTGGTTCAGAGCCGTTCCCACTCTGCTCTTTCTGAGCTGGGCGGCCTGGGGCAAGCGACTCAGCTTTTCCGGGCTTCGGTTTCCCCATCTGTGAAATGGGGACGGTCACAGCACCTGCCTGTGGGGCTGCTCATGTGGCAGAGGCCACGGATGCAGCGTGCACGGACTGGGTGGCTGGGGGTCGGCCTCAGGCCCCTACATCCAGGCAGCAGACCTCCCTAGGGTGCCTGGAAGCCCCTCCGGCCCCGCCGTCACAGAGCCCATTGTCCAGCGGGGGGGGGGGGACAGTCTGGGGGACCCAGTTTGTGACAAGAGGCCCCCAGGCCTCGAGCCCCCTCGGCTCCTCAGCCGCGCCCACTGTGTGTCCGGGAGGAGGCGGAGTTGCAGGTCTGGTGGTTCTCGGAGCCTGTGCAGCTGCAGGGGCTCTGGCCGCCTGGGTGCTGGCCGGGGGCCCCCCACCCCCGGGGGGCGCGCTGCGGCTGAGGGCGCCACTGTAGGAGCCTGTAGCTGCTCACTGTCTGATCAGGTTGGCACTGGCATTGCACCTGCCTTCCAGGTAGGGAAACTGAGGCTGGGAGAGGCAGAGGGAGCCACAGGGTGGATGCCGGGGGCCTGAGCCTGGAGCTCGTGCCCCTGAGTGTGGGAAAGAGGAAGCAGAGAGAAAGGGATGTCCGCCGGAGGCCTGGCGGTTTCCTCTCGGAGGCAGGAGGAAGAGGAGGAAGAGGAGGAGGGCTGGGCAGGAAGCGGCCCGGCGGGAGGGGGCACCCTCCCTTGGCTCAGACAGACCTCGGTTTGAGTCCTGCCTCGCCCACCCCCCCCCCCCCCCCCCCCCCCGAGCTGTGTGACCTTGGGAAAAGCACTCAGCCCTCTCTCACTGTGCCTCAGTTTCCTCAAATATTTCCTAAAACTAGTGGTGCGACGGCCCTCACCTGTGGGGAGCTGAGAGGGGCGGCCGAGCTGCTGTCCGAGAAGCACCTGAGGGTGCCCTGTGCCGCCAGCAGAGCTGAGCTGTGGTTGTGTCATTACCAACATTGGTTGTCGATCTGACACACCGTGGGGGCCGGGGCTGGCGATGAAGCCATCTCACCAGTGAGGAACCAGGCACAGAGAGGTAGAACGATTGCCCAAGGCCACACAGCTGGGAGGCGGAAGAGCCAGGAACAGCATCTGCTATAGGCCTGCCAAGGCCAGGGGTTTGCGTTTCGGTCCCCCAACAGGTGGAGAAGTCACCTACCCCTTATGGCCAGCCCTGTAGATCTTCGTGGGCCAGGCAGAGACCCCGTGTTCCCGTGGGGACAGATGGGGAGTGCCAGAGGCCAGTGGCACCCCAGTCCCACCCTCTCCCAGGATGACCGGAGGCGAGGGCTCCCCCAGTGAGAATGGGGTTCCTGTCCTTGCAACGCTCTGGGCTGCTTTGGGCCCCGGCGGGTCCCCACCCCTCTCTGAGCTGTGAAATGGGCAACAAAGGGGCTTGGTCTGGGCCTTCCGGGACTGGTGGGGGTAGGAAGGAAGGGGTGGGGCCCCGGAGGCACACACAGCGGCCCCTTACTGGGGCTCCGCGTCCGATCCTTTCTGAAGAGTAGTTTGCCGCTCACAAGAAACCCCTGACCATGCTGACGCCGCGGGCAGATGGTATCGGTGTTTCCTTTCAGCTCAAATTCTGTGAATCCACACGCTAGAAAGTGCTCCTGACTCCAGCAGGGGAGGGCGGCGGACCACGTTGGTTTATCCTCACCCTCTGACCCCAGCGCCTCTGGGGGTGCTTCACCTGCTCCCCAGGGCCCTTCGCCAGCTTCCTGGAAGTGCGCGTTCGGTTTTCGTTCGTTCGGGGAACAGGGGCCTGGGACAAGACCATCGCAGTAGTCTGGGCTGTGAGCGTGGCCGCGGGGAAGAAGGGCAGCAGGGGGACGGGTTTAGGCTCAGATCTTGGCTCTCATGTCCTTGATATGTGACTTTGGGCTGAGAGCTTGACCTTTCTGAGTCTCAGTTTCCCATTCTGCAAAGCGGAATGTCAGTATGTGGCATTTCGGGGGTGACTGAGTCAGAAGCAGGCTCAGCCATGGCACAGCATGCTCCCACCCGAGGGGGCGCCGCATCCCGGAGGAGGGTCCCTGGCTGCTGTCCTGGGGCTGGGCCACAGCCCGGCTGGCCCCCACGGTGGCCGTCCTGGGCACCAGCTGGCAGCCCCAGCGAGCCAGGCAGGCCGCTGCTGGAAATCCCCCACCCACGTCTTTGTGAATGGAAAAGGAAACCAAAATGCGCGAGAGATCTCCGTGCTCTGAGCCGCCGGGCCTTCGGTGGTGATGGGGGGGTGGGCGCTTCCTTCCCCAAGGCAGGAGGGGCCGCCTCAGCTTCCTTTTGGGGGCCCCACACCCCTTTTTCCTATCTCCCCTCTGTGCTGGGGACGAGGCCAGTGTCCTCCGGCCGTGGACTCCGCTGACGTCTCGGGGTCTGACACCAGCGGGTGACACGGTCCACGGGGACGACCGAAGCGGCGCCCGCCACCAGGCCTCGGGAGCCTCCGTCACTGGGGGCTGAAGCGGGGGGTCCCAGCGCTGGCCGAGGCGGGGGTGCTGCGAGCCTGCAGGAACAGCCGCGGACCGAGAAACCTGTCTCCAGGGAATCGTGCTGCACCGAGGGCCCCTGCTCTGTCTCATCTGAACCGTCACGTAATCTAGGAAACTCTCATTTGCCGAGAGCCTCCACGGTTGAGCTCCTCCGGGTTTTGGTTTTGCGTTTTCTGCTCATAGAGCTCACGGCAGAGACTGTAGAACATTCCCTGAAAACCGCCTCCGAGCCCCGCACCTGGAGAGAACCAGCATTTTCCATCTTGGCAGAAGGCTTGGTGACCTTTCTTCTTGCATTTCCTAACTTTCCCCCAACTGCAGTTCTTCGAGCATTTGCTCCTTCTTCTTTCTGAGCTTCTCTCTGGAGCCCGCTGTGTGCGCCAGGTGCCGGGGCGCGGGCACACACCTTAGGACAAAAACCCCAGCCCCGGGGGACGCACACGCCTCGTTCTGCTTTGTGACCTGCTTTTTTTTTTTTTTTTTCCCACTTAACAGAGCTTGGACATTTTTCTGAATTATCTTCCAAAAATGTCTTTTTTTATACTGACTACGCAATATTTCATTTACACAGAGAGGCTGTGATGTATTTAATATCATCCAGACTCCTGATTCAGCCATTTCTCACTTTTCTGCTTGGAGAGTGAACTGCGCGACATACACTCGTCCATAAATCTTCGTGCCCAGCTCTCATTACTTCCTTAGTTAACTTCCTAGAAAGGGAAGTGCTGAGTTGAAGGCTTTATGACAGCTTCTACAGCACGCTCGCTGAGCTGTTTGCTTTTTCTTAAAATTATTTATTTATTGATTTGAGAGCAAGGGAGGGAGAGAGCGCGAGCAGGGGGAGGGGCAGAGGGAGAAGCAGCCCCCCCCCCCCCGCAGAGCCCCATGTGGACCCTGAGATCATGACCTGAGTTGAGGGGGGGCCCTTAACCAACTGAGCCACCAGGCGCCCTCTGAGCTTTACCGAGATGCAGTTCACAAGCACGGAAAATGAACTTATTTCGAGCGTACAGCAGCAGCTTTGGGTGTATTTATGGACTTGCGCAATGATCACCGTGATCTGATTTTATTAGAACACTTTCGTCATCTCAGAAAGAGACCTTGCACCCATCAGCAGGCACTCCCCACTGTCCCCTCCCTCCGCCACTGGTCTGCTCTCGGTCTCTCTGCATTTGCCCATTAGGTTGTTTTCATAGAAGTAGAATCCGAGAATTTGCCGGTCTTTTGGGACCAGCATCTTGTACTTGGTGTCACGTCTTCAAGGTTCACCCATGTTGTGGCAGGTGTCAGCGCCCCACTCCTTTTATGGCTGAGTCCTATTCCACCGTGTGGACACACGACGTTCCGTCTGTCCATCAGTGAACGGACGTTGTGTCGCTCCCCCATTCTGGCACGTGGCGTGGCTCCTGGGCGGACGGGGCTGGGCTGCCGTGAACATTCGTGTGTAACCTTCTGTGCAGACGTCGTGGGTTCATCTCCCTTGGGTGTCTGTCTAGGAGTGGGGCCGCCGGGTTGCATGGTAATTCTCGGTTTCACATTTTACTGCCAGACTGTTGTCCGCAGCGGCTGCCCCGTTTTGTTCCCACCGGCAGGGGGTGAGGGCTCCAGCTTCTCCACATCCTCGCCAACTCTTGTTATTGGTCTTTTTTTGATTGTAATCGTCCTGGTGGGTGTGAAGAGCTCTCTCATGGGGTTTTGATTTGCATTTCCCTGATGGTGACTGATGCTGAGCATTTTTTTCACGTGCTGACCTGGCCATTTCTATGCTTCTGCTAGATCCTTTGCAGATAGCCTTGCAGAAGGGCTGGGGCCGCTCACCTTCTCACCACCAGCAGGCCCAGTACTGGGTATTTGAGACTTCTGCCAACTTCTAGGTGAAGTGGTTATCTTGCTCTTTCTGACTGCAGTGGAACAGACCATTTCTCCAAAACCAATAAAAATATTGAATTCACATAATATTTCACCACAGGAGAGTGCAGTGCATTGGTTTTTACTATATTCGCTGTGTGCACAATCACCACTGCTAATTCCAGAACATTTCCGCCGCCCCAGAAAGAAACCCTGTACCTGTTAGCTTCAGTCCACTTTCCGTGCCCACCCTCCCCAACCCCTGGCAGCCACTAGTCTACTTTCTGTCCCTGTGGATTTGGACCGTTTCTCTTCCGTTTCTTGGTCATACAGATTTTTGTGACTTACAGGCCTTTTACAACACTGTCTGCCTTTTTTCTTGTTGATTTGCAAGAGCTCTTTACATGAGCATAAGCTGTCACATGCTGCTAATAATATTCCCCTATTCGCCATTTGGCTTTTCAATTTCTATCCTGAGGTTCTTCATCTCTGGAGGTTTTTAAGGCCGGGCAATAAAATACGTGACCTTTTCCCTCGGGGTTCTGTCCTTCGCTTTTCCTGCCTCAGGCCCCTCCCACCCTGGATCGGATCATTACTTGGGTTCTATTCCAGTTTTGTCTCGCGCTTTATTTTTCACTTCTAATTATTTAACCCATCCGGTTTCTCTTCTTTCTGGCTGCTGTGATTTCCTGTTGTTTTCTGATGTCCGTGAGATGCTGTGTGTGCAGGCACATGGTCTGGGGAGCGCTTGGTGAACAGGCTCAAGGTAAGGGTGGCAAGTCCGTCGGACGCGCTCAGAGGCGTGGGGGCCCGCCGGCTGCCGTGCCGGGGTGCCGTGCCGGGGTGCCGTGCGGGGGCGACCCAGCCGGCTCCTTGCTCTCGCCTGCGTTTCCATCCGTTCGGGGGCTCCGAGCCTTCCTGGCACCCCTGCCGGCCCCCCCCCCCCCCGCCCCGCCCCAGAGGCCATCGTTCCCGCCTCTTCGGAATCACCATTCTTCGAAGGCAGGAGGTGGGTGACGTGCCCCCTCCGCCCCGGTGCTCCCCCACCCCAGGCCGCCGACAGAGGCTGTTAGTTCTCAACCACAGCTTTTTCCACCCTCAGCCGGCTCGGCAGCCACCGGGCCCTGGGGCTGCAGCTGAAGCCTGAGTTGCTGAGGTGAGGGGCTTCCCCCCGCTGCTCTGGCTTCACAGCAGGGCCCTTGGTGGGCACCTCGTCCAAGGCCTTGGGGCCCGGGACCCCTCGGCCTGGTGACACCCATGGTGATCACCTGCAGACTCCAGTGGCCCATCCGTGTTTGGGGGCAGGAGTGTCCAAGTCCGCAGGTGCACCCTACCGTGCGGCCGGAAGGCCCAGGTGGGCAGTGCCAGCTTTGACGCTTGGGCACAGCTGGACACATGGCCTGGACTCTTGGAGCCATGGCTCTGTCTTCACCGCAGCCCCGCACTCATGGCTTGGGGTGTCCCCAGGACGGAGGTGGCCAGGAGCCGTGGCACTGTGATGGGAGGGCATGGCCTGGGGCAAGGGTGGATGGGGATGGGGTGCATTGGTCTTGGGGCTCTGCGGTCATGTGGGGGCAGGGGCGATTCCTGGCGGGGTCTCCCGGAGCAGGATGTGGTCGCTCAAGGTGTGGGCTGGTGGCAGCTGATTTGCAGCGGGTGATGGGGAGGGCGGGGTAGAGGGGGTTTCTGGCTGGGTCCCGACCCCACTCAGGACCATCTCTGGGCCTGCTGGCTGCCTGCTGAGCACTCCCAGACTAAGAGGCCATGACCGTCCTCAAAAATGTTCCAGGCCAGCCATAGACTGACTGAAGGTGGTGGTGGGTGACCAGCCCGTGAGGTCCTCAGGGTCTTTGCTCAGTTCCAGGGTCTGGAGAGTTGTTGATCCTAACCTGCCACCCTGAGAGCCCAGGTTTGGGCCAGGAACGGTGCCCTGCGTGGGGGGCGCAGCTTGAATACAGATGTGGAGGAGGTGTTGGCCAGTGCGGGTGGGGGGCACTGGTTTCCTCCATTCCTGCCCTGTAAGGCTCTGTCCTGGGTGGTGCCAGGTGTGGTCACTTTTGTCACCCTGTTGGGCGAGATCAGCTGACAAAGGTGCCGACGGACTGACTGGCTCCTTGGCTCATCTGTCCTGTCATGCCTACGAGTGGGTACGGCAGGTGTGGAACCTGCGGGGGTGGCCCCTCTTAAGCCACAGCCCCCCTAGTCTTGGGTGTGGCCCCTCCATGGGCAGGCCTTGGAGTGGAGTTCACGCTTGTCCTCACAGATGGTTCCTCCACACTCGGGCACTCTGTGTCAACCAGGACTCCTGCATCTCGGAAGCGAGTCGAGTGACTGTCAGGGAGATCCCAGGCCAGTTGTTTGTTGGGGGGCTGTCTCCCTATGGGGGGGGTCTCTATCTCCAGGTGTTTGTCAGGGGGAGGTTGCTCTAGCATCTTGGAGCTCTGTGTCCCTGTTCCTGTGATTCTCGGCGGGGTGGGGGTCATCTCGAGAGGGGGCTTTGTGACTGGGTCACTGTGAGTCTGGCATGTGGGGGGACCCTGACGGGCATGAAGGGGAGCTCATTGCAGGTGGGGCTTTAGATAGGCCCCCAGGCCCTGTCTCAGCATCTCTGGCTAATCACCTACACTATAGGGGCTCCTTGGGGCTTCTTAGGGTCCAAGAGTGGGCGAAGGGGAGAACTGTGTCTCTAGCAGAACTGTTTCACTTGGGGGGGGTGTGTCACTGTGTCTGTGTTTGCCCTTCGGGGGCTCTGGGGACTCTTGCTTGCCAGGGAAGGGGGGAAGCTGACTTGACCCATGTGGGTTTTCCAGAAGTGTCTCCCATCCCTTTCCTGTTCCTCTGAGAGGGGCGTAAGGCAAAGGCGCCAGACCAAGGGGGAGATCTGGCTCATAGTGAACTGGTGTGTCTGGGGGACTCCTGTGTAGTCAGGTCACAGGCAGGTCTGCTTTCCGAAGCCCTAGGCTGCGGGTTCCATGGTCATTCCCGTTTTACAGAGCAGGAACCAAAAGCACAGGAAAGCGAAGTGATTTATTCCGGGTCACCACAGAGAGAAGTGGCTGAAGCAGGCCTTTGAAGGGCCTGTGGAGTGGGGTTTGGGGCCCCAGGAAGGACCTGTGGTCTGTAGTTCTAACACTTCTTCAGCCTTCAGCCCCGGAACAGGCTCATTGCCTTCACTTTGCCCCCAAAGGCGCTGGGGAACCGGGGAGGGGGAGTGATAACTCGCCACACCCCATATCTGCTTCTGCTCCCCCACATCTACCGACTGGGAACCCGGGCACCCAGCCCAAGCATGTCCTCGGGCCCGCCCCGTTGCTGGGCCCCACCTCCGAACAAGGTCTTGGTGCCCTGTCCCCACCCCCAGAGGAACTCCCAGTCGGACGGTGGGGGCAGCTGCCTCATCAGGAAATTATGGCCCGGCCTGATAAGACCCACGAGGAGGGAGAGGCACGGGAATCGCACTAACCACAACCGAGCGAGCAGAGAAGGCTCCCTGGAGGAGGGGAGGCTCCCTCTGCGGAGGCCGCACTCTGGATCAGGCACCTCGGCGGTCCGAGCCCTGGCTCTCCGCAGCAGCTCCTCTGGGTGGCAGCTCCTCTGTGTGGCCCCGGGCAAGCAGATTCCGCCCGTCGGGCCCTCCCGCGCTCCATCTGTACCGGGGCGGGTTACCGGTGCCCGGGTGCAGCGCCCCGAGTCTTGCTTGCTTGCGGCCAGCGCCCCCCTCCCCCAGCCAGCTGCAGCCCAGAGAGGCCCAGCTCACGTCCTGACTCCCGGCCCTCCCCGGACCACAGAGCGCCTCGAAGTACCCTGTCCCTCCTCCAGAGCGTTCCCTTGGGTGGGGCTCCGCAGTGGAGGAGGGACCGCGGCCTGTGTCCCCCAGGCCCCGGCACTCAGGGCCGACTCGGTGCCAGGGCTGCTGCGTGACTAGACCAAGGCCCCAGCGGAGCCTGTTTCACAGGATGATAAATGTGGGGAAGGAAGTACGGGGGTTTCTGGGACGGGGACTGTGACTGTGTATTTAGTCACTGGGATCAGGGAGGGCCTTCCTGTGGTGGCACATGGGTTGAGACCCAAATCTGCGAAGAGCTAGATTTGTGAAGCCGAGGGGGATCGCCTCCCCGAGGGGCGGCAGGTGCAGCGGCCTGAGGCGGGGGTGCGCTTGGTCCACTTCCCGAAGGCGGAGGCCAGGGCTGTGCTCAGAGTGGGAGCCGGCCAGCTCCGGGAGGTCCTAGGGACTAGGCGCCGTGGGGTCCTGCGGGCCGCGGTGAGGACTGGCGCTCCTCCTGGGGCGAGGTGAGGCCCGCAGAGTGCTGAGCGGAGGACAGGGCGGGGAGCAGCTGGCCTCTGGACCCACCCGGAGTAGCCCAGGAAGGACTGGTGGGTGGCAGCTCTGTTTCAGCGCCGCCCACCTCCTGGGGGCTCGGGAGGTCACCCTGTTTTCTCGGCTCTCACTCTGTAGCAGGGGTTCCCCGGAGCACCTACTCTGCCCTCAGCAGCTGCCCTCCTCCAGATTCCAGGGCCCCCAGCACCCCTCGGCCTGCGTCTGTGGGAGGAGCCTGGGGAGGGGGCGAGGAGGAGGCGGGGCCCAGGACTCCCCGCAGGTGCCAGTGAGTTTCAGAGCCACCCAGGGCTCAGGTTAAAACACAGTCATCAGGCTCACTTGCACGGGTTACAGGCCAGACTTGGGTTGTGATTAGTAACCCCCAGAGGTTTCCTGAGCCTTGGCGCCGCCCTTGTGAAGTGGGGATAAAGCACCGGCCCCCGGGCGGCTGGAGGGGCGCGGAAGGCCCCCACCACTGCTCCTCCAGCAGACAGACAGCCCAGAGCAGGGCATGAAGGTCTTCCCTCCACACTTAATGAGGGCTGTCCCTTACACTGGGACAGTGACCTTCCTATTTCCTTGGTCCTGGCATCTCTTCAATATGGTGCTCTTTTCCTGTGAAACTGGAGAAAAGTTTTAAATGGTGGTGGCTTATGAAGTCAATAGTCCCAAAGCCATTGATGGGACAGCCCCGGCCGCAGTGCCTGACACGGGGGTGCTTCCAAAGGGGGTCCGCCAGCATTTGCTGCCCCAGGCAACTCCCCTGCCATCTTCTGGGTCTGGCCGTACCTTCTGGCCTCTGAGCAGGGGCTCTTGCTGTGCTCTTAGCCTCCAGCGCCTTTCCTTCCACTTCTGCCACTCAGGGGTGCTCTGCAAACACTTAGAGCCGCTGACTCTGCGCCTGGCTGAAGGCAAAGCTGGAGAGAGCGAAGTCTTCCAGAGCTTAGGCATAAAGTGGGGAGACAGGCACGTGGGCCGACTGCAGTGAGAAGGGGGGGTGGCGAGTAACAGGAGGAAAGCTTCGCAGAGAGGAGCCTTTGCTGCCGCGCAGACGGAGTGTTCCGAAGGTCTGCGTCCGCCCTCCGGGGCCTTCCCGTACCCACCGTGCACACTCTGTCCCCAGCTTCTCGTGGGAGGGTGTGGCACTGTCGGGTCTTACGAGAGGGAAGACAAGCCGGACAGGTGTCACCTGTGCACAGAGGACGAGGCAGAGCTGAGACCCAAGGCCCAGGATGGGAAGGTTGCCGTGTGGCTGTTACGCAGGCCCCAGAGAGGTGTCTGAGTGGGACACCAGGTCACGGGAACACACGCGTCCCCCAGGTTTCCCGGCTCCAGCACGGCCAGAGCCTTCCGTGGACTGTGCGTAGGATTCCCGGGCACAGGAGGCTGCCCTCTCTTGGGAAGAGTCCTTCTTTTGCACGGGCTGCCAGGTGCCTCAGCGACAGTTAAGTGGCAAGTAGAACTCTCCTCTATGTTCTAGCAGCTGTCTCCCTCCCACTGAGAGATCCTAAAATCTTCTTTGGAGGCATAGGGGGGGAAATAAGCCAGGGTATTCTCTTTACCTTGTGCGTGGGCTGCTGTTTCGACACCGCCAGTAAGACTAGACTGAGCACTTGACTGGGCACTTGACTGAGCACTAGACTGAGCACTAGACTGAGCACTCTCCATGGGGATGCTTCATCCTTTCTTCATTCATTCATTCACCCAGGACTAGATCTGCAATTTGCTCTGAGCCTTTTAAGTTTTCAAGCCGTCCTCTAAGACCACCTCCCAACCTCCCTCTATTCCTGGGAGGTCAGCAAGATCTTTACTGTCCCCAGGTCACCAAGAGGAAACTGAGGCTGCAGTTAGTGCCATGCCCAAGATCCCAGAGGAACCAAGTGGTGGAGTTAGGACTCGTCTAACCCCCTCGAGCAGGGCTCCAGGCCGCTGAGAGGCTGCAGCGAGGGCAGGGGTGCTGGGGTGGAAACGGGCCTCGGACCTAGACCTCCCAACTGTACACGGTCTCCTCCTTCCTGTGCCACTGCTGTTCCTCGTAGGAGAGGAGGGAGGGCCCCAAGCCCTGGGAGAGAGAAGTCTGCCAGGGGCACGCGATGGTCTGAGGGGACTCCCGCTGGTGAGACGCCTTCCCCTAGGCTGTCGCTGGATAAGGGCTTCTCCAGTGGCCGGGGGGATGCCACGGATGGAACGTGTGAGGGCCTGCCCTCCCCACACCTCTGGACCCTCCGGGCCAGGCCCTTTGCTACCTGGGTGAAGTGGTGCCTTCCTTTTCAGCTTCCCAGGGAGCAGGAGGGAAGAGCCGGTCCGGCCCGACTAGCAGGGGTGCTGCTGTCGGGCAGGAGCTCCCCGGAGCCTCTGAAGTGTACATCCAGCTGCCATTTCCCCATCTCTGACTTAGACAAGCCCCAACTGACCCTCAAAGCCTGCACACCGCACAGGGACTCGGGCACCCTCCTCTAACCACCTCACTGTGCACAGGAGTCCCATCGGCCTCCTCAGGTGCTCATGCGCTTCCCCACCTCAGGGCCTTTGCAAGGGCCATCCTGGTGCCTGGGAACCTCAGCTGAGCTCTCCTCAGAGCTGAAGGGAGCCCGTCATGTTTCTGTGGCCCTTCACGGCTTCCCCCACCTACCTGTCTGGGTCCTTCCTGTCTCCTTCTCGCTGGGCATCTGTCTCCCTTGTTAAAATGTAAGCTGTGAGTCAGGGGCTGGGTATTGTTTCCACTGCGGTACTGCACCCGGAGTTCAGTGTTCAGTGAGGGCTTGGCCGGTCCCTGCGCTGGGGTCTTGAAAGAACAAATGGTGATAGGCCCCATTCACGGTGCTTGCGAGGACATGGCAGAGTGGGATATAGCATGTAGCCTTGGAGCTCTGGGCCACCCCTGCCCTAACTTAGCACATGGGCAACAGCAACAGGTCATGGGACAGCTTCGAGGGGAAAGGAAGTCTGGTTCCAGTTGTCCATCTCCGTGCCCCAGGCAGCTCTGAAGCCTCTGAAGGCAGAGGCAGGCGGGCCCATGGGTCAGTGAGGGTCAGGAAGGACCAGGTAAACCCACAGGTTGAGGCAGAGATGTTCATGCCACCCTCTAAAAGTGTAAGAGATGACAAACCTAGAGCCCGAGAAGTACAGTCTTACAGAAGCACATGGAACTTTCTGCCCAGTTTTTATGTCCACTGAATAGACTAACTGTTCTCTTAGGGCTTACCCTGCTCTCAGGTTCATTTTAAAACAAACTCGAAGCACCTAAGTGGTTCATTGTGTTGTCTGGATAGTCACATTGAAATACATTAAAAAAAAAAATTGGAGAGAGAGACTGAGCACAAGCAGGGCAGGGAGGAGAGGGACCTGAGCCGAAGGCAGCCGCTTAACTGACTGGGCCACCCAGGCGCCCCTGAAGCACATCTTCATATAAACTGCACCCTGCTGTTTTTCCCTTACCTTCACTAGGGCACTTACAGAGGCAAGCTAGGGGACACGTGGATTTCACCACAGGATGGGCCGAAGGAAGGCATGTGTGTCTGGTCCCTGGGTCACATGGAGGGGAAGCTGTCGTACTGGAACCACAGGGGACCCCGGGCTTTACCCACCTTGGCTGGCCCCAGCCTGGAAATTTCACAGCTGTTTGTCAGGCCATTATTTTTCCCACTTGCAGTAGCTTGCCCAGTCACCATAGCAGCTGTGCAAGGAGAGAGTGACTCTTAAATCTCTCTGCTTTATAAATGACAACACCGACAGAGGGCTGAGCTGAGCCACTTGGCCAGAGCTACAGAAGTAGCACAATCAAGACTGAACACTACCATCTAGAGAGAGAAGAAAGTGTAGAGCCTAGATAAAGTCAGGTATAGAAATGCGAGCCCTACTGTGGGGACAGTGTCAGAGCTTATCTGCTTCTTTGCCTCTGAGCTCCCTGGCAGCCAGGGCAAAGAAAGAAATGGTTATTCCCCCAGAGCCTGAGGGGCCATAGGAAAGAAGCTAGCTTTGTGGATGCTGGGAGGCGCAACTTGCTTCCCAGGAGGGGATGTAGTGAGTGACATGATACTGCTTACACGACGTCGTCTGGAGTGCTTTGGCCGTTCTAGTCACTCAGGTGGGACAAAGCGCATGCTAGAGTGGGGAACGTGTTCCTATAGCTGCTGATCCAGCCCCAGGGTTTGGGCTCGGCTTCCCATCCCAGCTGTTCTGAACCAGGAAGGCACCCATTGGTCCTTCCACGTGTGACCAGTGCTCTCGAGTCCTGCCCTGGACCATCCAGCTAGGGCTGTGGCCACAGGCAGGGTTTATGCCGCACCAAGTGCTCGCTCACCACTCCAGTCTGAGCAGAGCCTCTGGCCTCTCTCTACCATCAGACAGCACGGTACCTGGACACACCAACTCTGGGGTTCAGATCCTGACTGTGCCCCCAGCTGTGTGGCAACAGGGGAGACGACTGGGCTGGCTGGGACAGCTGTCCCCCAAGGTGCCTGACAGGAGTCGGGAAGAACCTGTATTTCAGCCTGTGGGCAACTGGGGGCCAGCATCTGTGCAGCAGGGCCGGCTGTGAGGAAGGAGGGCACTCCTCTTCACCACTGCCTGCCAGGTCAGCAGTTCCGCAGCTGCTGGGGACAGAGCTGGCATGGAGGCCCCACATTCAGAGTGAAACCAGTGGCTCTGTTGGTTAATCTCAGCATTCACCCTGGGGCCAGGCCCAGAGCGGAACTGAAAGGGAGACTAGTTCTGTTCCTTCTTGGCCTGGCCTACTTCCTCCCAGTGATCCTGAGGGCCTGGAGCCAGTGGGGAGGCTTGCGGGCCAGGCAGAGCCGACTGCAACAGCAGAAGGAAGGAACAGCACTTGGACCGTACCCGTTGTGCAGAAAGGAAACACCGGCTCTGAGAGGTGGAGCCGTGCGCACTCCAGCACGGCCAGGGCCCGTGTCCGTACCGCATGGGATTCCTGTGCTCCCCACATCTCACGGGCTCCCAGGCTGAGAAACGGGTATGGGGGAGAAGTAAGAGAAACCGGAAAGATTAAAAAAAAAAAACCCTGGCTGGTGGTCACTTAGGGCTGGGACTGGCTGGCCACATCTCTGTGCCTGCTGTCACGTTAGTGAGATGAGGCAGTCCGCCACGGCCAACGTCCGGGGCTCCTAGAGTTGTTCTTTCCTCCGGACTGCTGGGGGCAGGGGTTGCCCCGTTTGTCCAAACCTCTCCTGCCAGACGGCTGCATCCCTCACTGTTCACCAGCCCTCCTGCAGGTAGGAGTAGCTGAAGGCAGGTGGCCTGGCCCTAGGGTCACCATCCTTCTATCAGAGATGCCTGGTGCCTGTGTGTCTCGAGCAGTCACACACGTGGCTTTGGGGATGCGCTCCTGTACCACTTCTTGAAAAGGCAGCTTCTGCTCGAGATGCAGAGGTCAGATTCCCCCAAAGTCACAGTGCCAGGAACAAGCCTTTGGGCCTGCCTTGTTTCCATTCCTCTGCCCCTGCCCTGTGTTGGCTTGGTCGGGCTGGTCCTAGGTGGGCCTGGCGGTCTCCCGGTCCTTGAGAAGAAAGAGGTACTGGAGAGACGGGGCCCAACTAGGCTCCCTGTCCATTCCTCCATCATCTTTGGCTCCTTCCGCTGTTCTTACCTGCTTCTGGCCCCTACTGGAAGCAGCCATCCATCATCTCATGACCTCACGAGAAATAATCTTATTACCCTGATCACAAGAGGAAGAGGAGGAGATGGGGGGGCAGTAGAGGGGAGACCTGCATTCTGAGAAGCTGCTGCCCTAGAGATGCTGGCTTCTGTGCTCTAGGGCCCCAGGGCTTCCTGCTCCCTGGGAACAGGCATCTGCAAGCTCAGCCCCTGCTTTAGTCAGGTTCATTCAGGACCTGGGAGAGGAGCCCTTGCTTGCAAAGGGGTAGGGGACCACTTCCCATGCACTCTGAACCCCGTGTATGCTGGATGTCACGGGAGACTCCTGGGTCCAAGGTTTTGTGTAGGTTTCCAGCTGGTTCTACCTGGGACGAGCCATACCGAGCTTTGTTCCTTTAGGGATGCTGGCAGGAGCCCCAAGAACCTGTGGCTAAGCCGCTCTGCCAACCCCCACCCTGCAGCCAGATCCGACCCCGCATCTTCAGCCTTGTAGACAGACTAGCTGGGCGTGGCAGTGTGAACTTCTAGGCTGTACGCTGTGGACGGAGGTGAAAACCTGATCTACCCTCCCTCAGGCAAAAGACTTCACCTCCAAGATTTGAGCTGCTTCTCTTTATGATGTGATGAGAGCATGTTTCCTACAAGGCCCGGAGAGGCCTGCACTGATGAACTGACGGCATGGGGATAAACTAAAGGCAGGAGAAAGGGCTGAGCCCCCGGCACAGGCAGTGCCACGGAGGGAAATGTGACTTGGGTTGGATGCCCTCATGTCCACTCTCGGCGCTTCTTTTGATGAGGTCAGCAGCCGTTGTGACCTGGCTGGGTTGTGGGGTGGGGGGCGCTCTTTGTTCCACCGGTGGAGGAGGGACAGAGGTCAGCAGGCACACCTGTCAGAGACAGGTTCAGGTACACTGGGGCACGGGAAGAGTGCTCAGAGGCTATAGGAGAAGGGCTTCGGCAAGGCTCCAGCAAGCCACGATGCTAGATCTTGGTCCAGGCTTGGGGTGCCCGCCTGGCAGCACCATGAGCACTCACTCACCCAACTAAGCCCTTGGGGAGACTGCAGGAAAGGAGAGGCCTGGGTGGACGAAGGGCCATCAGGAACAAGCCTCGAGTGCCCTCTCTTGGTCTCCTAGAGTTCAAAGCCCAAGCTACAAGCAGCCTGCTCCAGTATCCAGGAGGTTCGGCGGTGCACACGCCTCGAGATGCCGGACAACCTCTATACCTTTGTCCTGAAGGTAAGTAATGGCTTTTCCCATCCGGGGGTCACACCTACACACCCAAGGCACCCACACAGCCACTCCCTTCCTCCTTGCCAGGTGAAGGACCGGACAGACATCATCTTTGAGGTGGGGGACGAGCAGCAGCTGAATTCCTGGATGGCCGAGCTCCGGGAATGCACAGGCCAAGGGTGAGGCCCCAGACCATAGGGCCCTACTCCTGACCTTTCCCTACTGCCCTGGTCTATCCAGATCCTAACCTCAGCCTCTTCAGCAGGCTGGAGAACACAGACCCAGAGACGCACACTCCCTCAGCCCCCGAGTCTGGCACATCCAACTCCCCACGGGGAAGCACAGATTCCCTGAACCAAGGTGAGTGGGTCAGGCCTCCGTTTTCCGGGTAAGTCGGAACCAGCTTCAGCCTCGGATGTGAGGTACCCACCGGGGGTGACCATCACCTGTCCTGTCTACCAGGTGCTTCTCCTGGGGGGATGCCGGACCCAGCCTGTCAGAAAACAGATCACTTCCTGTCCTGCTATCCCTGGTTCCATGGCCCCATCTCCCGGGTGAAGGCAGCCCAGCTGGTTCAGCTGCAGGGTCCCGATGCTCACGGAGTGTTCCTGGTACGGCAGAGCGAGACACGGCGAGGGGAGTATGTGCTCACGTTCAACTTCCAAGGCATAGCCAAGGTACGGGACATAGTAGGTGGCGCTGCACCTCCGCCACCCCCAAGTTCGAAGCCCTCCATGGCCAGTGGCTGAGCCTGCTCTCCTCTCCTCTCCAGCACCTGCGCCTGTCGCTGACCGAGCGAGGCCAGTGCCGAGTGCAGCACCTCCACTTCCCCTCCGTCGTGGACATGCTCCACCACTTCCAGCGCTCTCCCATCCCACTCGAGTGCGGGGCTGCCTGTGACGTCCGCTTGTCCAGCTATGTGGTCGTCGTCTCCCAGCCACCAGGTGTGACCCTTGATAAAGGGGGTGGGTGGCACAGGGAACCAGAGGGTAAAAGCTTGCTGCAAACCCAGGGGCACAGAGATCTGTTTTTGTGTTCTTCCAACATCTGCCCCATCACATTAAGACTGACTGCGCTGGTCTCTCTCTCTTGGTCACTTGTCCCCCAGGTTCCTCCAACACCGTCCTGTTCCCTTTCTCCCTTGCTCACTGGGATTCGGAGCTGGGCCTTCCCCACCTTAGCTCTTCTGGCTGTCCGCGAGGGCATGGCCTGGAGGGTCCCCCCAGCCGGCCCTCCCCCCCAGAGCAGATATTCCACCTGCTGCCTTCGCCCGAGGAGCTGGAAAACAGCCTGCGGCACCTGGAGCCTGAAGCTGCCAGTCGAGCCCGGGACTCAGACTACGAAATGGACTCCTCCTCCCGGAGCCATCTACGGGCCATAGACAATCAGTACACACCTCTCTGACCGGCGGTGAGGAATCCCGGGCCTCACACATGGCCCTGAGGAGCACAAGCAAGCAGAGATGTGAACTTGTGAATGTAATTTTCTTTCCTTCCTTCCAGAGAGAGAGTTAAGGGACACTGTTAACTGCTCCAGTTTCGATGTGACCCTTCTATTCGGCCTGTTAAAGGGCCTCCTGTAAGTTTCATCGTCCACCACCTGTTTACAGATGTAGTTCTTGTTCGCAGATGCCACCAGTTCCTGCCCTGAGTCCCCAGGACCAGTCCCATCCTCTTACGGGAGGTGGTGGGTGAGGGCCAGAGCTGGCGGCAGAATCTGGGCTCTCTTTTTCACTGACACTGTCACAGCTGATGGCAGACTTACGGGGCGGGGGGGGGGGGGGTTGTCAGGAAGCCCAAAACACTAACAAGCCCTGGATTCTCCTATGGTTTGCCTGTTGTTGCCTCAGTCCACGTGGCAGGTCTGCCGTCACCCACGTCATAGGTGAACACACCACTCCTGCTCTGGCTCTCAGCTTTAGGACAAAGCTCAAGGTTAAAAAAATTTTTAAACATTTTACCTCAGATTAATTTTTCAAAGAATTCAGGTTTCCAAACTCATTTATTGCTATGTCATTGCACTCTTTAAACTAATACCCATGCGATTTTGTAGTTCAGAGACAGCTATGCAAACCCTACCTGACTAGTTCCCAGTCTGAGCCAGCACGCCTGGCTTCCACGTCTTTCATCCTCAGGACAGTCACCTGCTGCTGAGTAGCCACTGTCCTTACTAATGAAGAGAAGTGAAATCCGTCACCCTTTCAGGGAAATTCAGGCGATTACTGAAATAGGAGGGTGGCAAGGAATAATTCTACCCTGGTGCCTTATGAATAAAATACTGGATTCTGGTTAATAGCAGTTTTATGGGGAGAGTTAAACTAGTTTAACCAAGGGGTAAGGGAAGGGACAAGCAAAAGGGGAGGAGGGGCTCCTGGGCCATCCTTCACCAACGGGGCTGGCTCAGGAAACCCCAGACATCTAATGGCTTATAAACTATCCCACAAGGTTTTAGGCTCGTTCTTGAGCCAAAAGAGGAGCTGGGAATCTGGTGCCACAGCTAATGAGAAACTCCTTTAACAGCCACAATCAGCGTTCTGTGCCAGCCGCTCACTGCTTCTCTTGATGAGGAATGTGTGCGCGCACTCGCGGGCACACTCGCGGGCACGCAGCGTCTCCGCCGGCCGGGGGCCTGCGGTCGAGCCTCCCTCTATACTTGCCTTTCACCAGTAATACAATTCACAGGGGAGCTGGCTCCCCCCAGGACTTTCACGCAGAGGCTCTAAAACAAGGGGGCAGTGACAGAGTGGAGCCAGCTGCTCCCGGGTGCCAGCAGCAGGCTCACCCATGTGGCTTCTAGGAAACTGGGAGTCCAGCACAGCTTAACCTTTACAGATACATCAGTCAGAGGCTAAATTTAAACCCGGGCCTAAAATTACTGCTTGCCTTATCTGGGGGGACAGTTCGGTTTGCTCCCTCAAGCCATTCTCTGTATTCCCAGAAGTCAGACTTTTGATTCTAGAATTTAGAATCATTCTTTTTTTGGGGGGGCGGGGTGTCGAGGGGGCCAAGCAGTCACCTCTTCACCACTTTAGAAACCAACACTCCTGGGTGTTTTCAGTAGATTATAAAGCAGATCCAATCCAGATTTGTGGTTTTTTTCTATGTTCTGAATTTCTCCTAGAGAAAACTCATCAAAGAAAGTGCTGAGAAGGCACTGGTACAGATTGTCCCCTTGGCTGCACAGGAAAGGGGCCAATTAGGCACAACCCACGTGAGTCCGGTCCCTCTAGCCAGAAGGGATGGAATCAAAACACCTGGAATGTGACATCGTTAAGCCAGGGACCCTCACTGCTTAGCTGCTCACCATACAATTCTCAGGTAATACGAAAAGGCAAGCCAGGCACAGCAAACTAGCAGCTCTGACCCACTGGCTATGAAGGACAAGTCCAGACTCAGCGACAGAAAACTGGAAGTCACCCACCTCCAGACTGCTTCAGTTAATACGCTCAAGAAAAACACTTCCTTTAAAAACATGTCCAAGTTCCCAGGACAGCTCAAATACGGCCCCCCAGAAAGCCCCCTCAGGGCCTGAGAAGAAATGACACTGAGCCACCGCCTTTTCTTTCTGCTAGAGCAGGTCGAGATGGAGAAAAGGAGCCGTGGGTCCCCTGGGCTAGATGCCTCCTTCACAGGCAGTGACCCTGCTGGCTACAGTCAGCCCAGCATGGTCACAGCACACCCCACCACCCTCCTGGCCCCAGGGTGACTGGCAGCAAGAAGCCAAGCCAGCAGCCTCCACCGAGAGCCCGGGCTCTGAGTGCCACAGGGACAGTAAGCACCATGATCCCTCCAGTTAGCTCTAAGGACCAGACAACAAGGATAGCTTGACTGCTCCCAGCACCATCACTTCCTCCTTCTGTCTTGAATGAACTTTTACATACTAACAGTCACCAGCACCAAAGAATTAAGTCAACTAACCTGCCTTGAATTTTAGACCAGCAATCCATATGGCTTTATCTGGTATAAATCTTCTGCCTTTGATCATTTCTGGACCGTGTAGGAAAAAGGAATAGCAATCATTAAAATCTTAGGCCAGAAAACACTATTTTTACATAACAGTTTCTTAACCTAAAATCAAGGCCTTGAACTCTTCCCTAAGTGTTGCCTGAGATTCCTTCATGCTTTTAATTCAGGGCTACATCTCTTATTGCAAATGTCACGTGAGCTCTAACATCTCCCACAGGCTTGAGGAACTTGATAGTATATTATCCACCATTAACAAGGACACATCTGACACCCAGTGTTTGGCTGGAATAAGCAGCACATTATAATGACAACGGCGTAAATGGATCCATTCTGTATCATTATAGGCAGAAGATAATTTGGCAAATTTTTATGTATTGTTTATGTACTGTACAAGTAACTTATTCTTGAATAATGCAAATTTTGCTATAATGTACAAATTGCTACACATGAATTAAAAGTTTTCAGAACTGACTCGTTGCCACAATCTTTAAAGGCTCTATCATTACAGGACTGTGGTCTCTGCAAAACCCCTGCTCCGCTCCACTGCTCGCTCCTCCCTCTGCTCCCTCACACGGCAGCGTGAGCACGGCTGTGAGTCTACAGCAGTATGCGACTCTGTACAGCGCTGTGCTGTTTTAGCTTTTCAGTCTTCTGGATTTATCAGTTTCTTTTTAAAAAGTGTCTCCTGCCCCCTTCTGGTAAAATAGGTGTGTGAATCAGGACGACTTCTGACTAACAACACTCATCTGCGTTCAGGAGATATTAAAAAGGAAGCTTACAGAACCAGCATCAGGCTGAGGATGTGGTATCTCAGTGCTGCCCAGCTCTGGCCAGCCTTCCTCCTCCTGGAGCGGACCTTTATCCACCAAAGAGAATGTCTCAGTCTTGTCTCTTTCTAGAGATACCTTGAACCAGAACTAAAGGTGAAGAAGAAAAGTCATTTGACAACTAACCTTCCAGGATTATTTAAGAAAGCACACTCAGCCCTCCTGCCTTGATACGAAGTATCCTATAATAGAAATATCTTAAGCTTATACAAACACACACTAACTTGATATCAGTTTTTAAAACTTTTTTTATTTTTTAATTTTTTTTAAGTTTTTATTTTATATTATCTACAAAGTAAAAGTTTTTCCCTTAACTTAAAAGTTGAACCACTGTAGACAGTGATCACTCCATCAAACTTGATTTATAAATAATAACCCGTCATTTTGACGGTAAGAATTTACTGAACCTTTGTCAAGTTTAGTAAAAGGGCGTTCCAAGTCTTGATTTTTTTTTTTTATAGCAGTAATAGCAGCAAGAATCACTCTTGTTACTTCTTTTGCTAGCTGATGTGTTCATGACTTTCGAGGGTCATTAAAAAATAAATAACTTCCAGTTTCAGCAAGCAGAGCTGGGGTACTTGCGGGACTCTGAAATAGCATATGGAATTATGGAACAGCCCACAAGTTCCTAAATGCCTCTACTCGGTCCAAATATCTTCCACTGCAAGTGAACTGTTAGCATTCCTATTGGATGTTACAAGAAATCAACATATATTTTTTAAAAACAAAATAAATGAAATTCTAGTTTTCTGTGCTTCCAGTTGGTAGAAGCAGTAGAAGGGAGGAGGGAATTTGGCCTTTCGGTTCCTCCAGGGCAGCCTTACAACTGCTGTTGGTGGTGGGCTTGTACTGTAAGAAAGAAAAGTGGATATTTAAACAGAAAACTGGCAACACCGTACATCAGCCTAGTGTCTCTGCAGCACACACCTGTAAACTATCCTTGTGCTAGCTGAACAAGACTCAAAATTCAATTCACTCTTCCCCCTCCCATCTGCACCAAAAAGGGGAGGGGTAGGTGGGTGGGTAGAAAACAAACCAGTCAGATGTAAAACCACTTCAGGTAAAACTCCCAGAAGATTTGTTGCTCATGGGGTAGAGAAAAAGGCCTTAACATACCCCCTCCCCAGATACTAGCCACGCACCAGTATTGATTGCAGAGTAACAGGTTAGACTGAAGTATCGCCATGGCAGCCATCAAGTGTTAGAGCACAATCACGGGGCCTTCTCTCCCTGTCAGGGCATAGGCTGGAGCTAAGGCTACACTCAAAACCAATCCACACACAGCACACTTTCTCATCAGTAGTCTTCTCCAGAGCTACAATCACACTCTGCCATGGTGGTAACCACCCCCGTCAGACTGGGGGTGGGGGGCAGGGGAGCACTAAGGAAGGCGAGCGCTGCCCTGTCCAGCCTATTGTAACAAGGAAGGCCAACTGAGTCCTAAGCATGCGTCAGCCACACAGAATGCTGCTGCTGCTTCTCATCAAGCCAAATCCTGTATACCATCAGAACACACACAGACTCGGCTCCTGGAAGCCTCAGGCCCTGACACTGAACTGATTGTCACAGTCCCTACTGTGCACACTCTGACGGGTCTGCCTAGTTCTCAAATGCGGGGCTTGAAGCGCTGGCCCTGCCTGCCATTCGATCTGTGCGAGCAGAATGCTTTGGGGTGCCCGGCGGCCCCTGCACACACACGCCTCACCTGAAGGGTGCGTCATATAGGGGAAATGCGCTGTTGTCGAGACTGGAATGGGCTGTAGTGCACTTTGAGCGAGGGCGGCCTGGGGACCGCCGGGTGGCTGTGTCGTCATTAGCATCATTGGCGCATGGGCAGTTGGATGAGAAGGAACCATTCCTGACTGTACATGAGCCTGAAACAGAGAGCTCTTTTACGCATACAGGCAACATCTCCAGCTTAAACAACATGTCAACTGTGTTCCTTTAGCTGGGCTGGGGCAGGAAAGGCCAACAGGGGGGCCCTCAGGGCCCTTTCTTTCCCCTGTGGACACTCCCTAGTGGATCATCCACTGACCCACAGACACGCGTCACCCGTGAGCAGGTCCTGCAAGGCTGAGGGTGCAGGCGCCCAGCAAGCCTGGGTAAAAGTAAGGGCTGCAACATCCTAGCCTTCAACGTTTCTGACTGCGGGATTCTGTGTATGTCAGGCAAGACCGTCACAAAGCTAGCTATCTGATCCGAGGGAAGCTTTCTCAACTTACTAGGAAGAGATGCAATGATGCTTCAGGATCTGGCGTCTGAGTGGGGCCTGAAGCAGTTTTAAAGGTAGCCTCCCTTTTAATTAGGAAAGCGGGCGATGGCCGTCATCTATGGATTCCTTCGCCCTCTTGTTGTCTGCCCCTCCCCTCTGCTTGTCTGCTCACCGGCACATCTCTGTGAAGAATGAGTCTGGGCAGCGAGAGAAGAGACAGTCGGGCCCCTTTATTCTAAGAGACGTGCTGACTGAGCAGGAGCAGGAGGCTGCAGTAAATGGCTCAATGAAGTGGGGGAGGAGTGATGTGAAATTATCTGGGCCAGCCCCGTGTCCCTAAACCAAGTGACAGTGAGTGCAACCTGGTCTGTCCAGCTGGAAAAGGGTTAGCCAGCCCACCTGCTGGATCCCAGCCCTGGGGAGACACGGCAGGCCCAGAAGAGCCCTCCTTTCCTGCCTCCCTGTGCACTGTCCTCGACCACAATAAGCCTTGCATGAAATGCTGCTTTTACTGTCTTCCATATTCCAGTGGGCCCATGGCGTATCTGGACTTCCCTGGAAGTGTTAACCTTTTTCTCGTTCAGCACAAAAACACAAAAGTGAGGTTTTGGGAACTCTAACTTAAGGTAAATTCACGTATCTACTTAGCCACCAGCCTCTGCTAACCACCTCAAGGACCCAGCTCTCATGAAGCTCCTGATTCAGCCAAACCACGCTGGCCCACACCTGACCAGACCGGCCCCCTCCCCACTGTCAAAACCAACCATCCGCTGCAGTGCGCCACACCACAGGACCTTCCTCACTTGTGCAGGGGAGGACGCCCAAACTCCCCAGAGCTGCAGCACTCTAGTCACAATGTCGCCTTCTGAGAGGGAGCTCCAGCCCCCAGCACGCCAGCGCCTCGGGGGCGCACCGTTTAACAGGAAATGGAGTTCAGTGAGCAGGCTAGCCTACACCTGCCTCAGACAGTTCTGTTATGAAAGCAGCAAAAAGAGCCATCATATACAGCCGATTCACCCTTACCAGCTCCAGGGAGGGCCTCAAGGACAGTGTTAGAGCCCAATGTCAGTGCAGCTCCTTATTAAGATCATCTAACTTGGCCCTGGATTGCAGGGACTTTAGTCAGCAGCTGATGCAGCCGGCAACCACGGAGATGGCAACCACACCTTTCAACCATCAGAGGCTCACGCTGGAGGAGAGCTCCAGAGAGCCAGGATGCTAAGAAAAATGGGAATGCCTGAGTGCTTCCAACTTCTAGTTACACTCACCAATGTATAAGGCCAAGCCCTTTCAAGAAGTACAACATATGGTCAAAGCGGATGTACTGACAGGCAAGGAAAACAAGGGGAGAGATTTCTCTGGAACTCGTGTAACTAAGAGTCAAGCGGACAGGCTCAGGGCAGTCACCTCAGAGAGCTGAGAATTTGTGAAGGCCCAACCTCCCTGCCAGTCTTTCTCTCTCTCTCTCTCTCTCTCTGTGTTTGTGTGTGTGGGGGGGGGGGGGGGGGGGAGGGAGGGAGAATCGGTAGGGATAGAGAGAGAGGGAAGGGAGAAGAGGAGAAAGAATGTGTGACTATGTATACACATATAGCAGTGAAGCTGTATCAAACATAGCAAAGCAGACACAGGAAGGAAAGGACTGGGTTGCATCCCAAAATCAGAGAGATTTATAAGGTCTCAGATGGGAAACACTGAAGGACTGACCCATCAACAACTTCACTGACCCCATTACAAAACCACACCAACATTCAGTTAGGGCCAGATCACATGTATTTGAGTGGGGAAGGGAGACAGGCAGATGGCATCACACACAGGGTTTCCTAGCCTGCAGACCACCTGGCTCTTCACTGCTTCTCCAATAACTTTCTTATTCTACTTGATCTCCACAGAAAGTTGGCTAAAGCTGGTTTACCTGAGGTACGTGGGCCATGTGGGGAGGATTGGTGTATGCCGGCTGAACGTGAGAAGGATGGATTGTAAAGACGGTCTGTTGTGCTGTTGGGAAACTATTCTGTGGCGACTGCGTATTGGAGGCAGGGGTCATGGAAGGTGGGGTTGGTGCGAGCCCCGCGTGGTAAATGGCTGACTGCTGCTGTGGACTGGCCAGATGGAGCGCCTGGGCGGCCTGGTGCTGATGGTGCTGCAAAGCGACAAGAAAGAACTGAGAAAACCATTTCTTCAATGAAAAGCAGATAAGGTCACACACAAAGCTGAACTCCATACATGAGCGTAGGCTCCACTGGGCCCACTGAAGATGAAGGCCAGTGGCAAGTACCAGAGAATGTACAGGGAGGGAAGGGCAGGGCTGGGGGGCACCCCCCATTCAGAGACACTCCCTTCTGGGCACAAGCCCAATTCTCAGCCTGGCGGTAGCAAGACCCCAACCAAGCAGAGGTAAAACAAGTCCACTGCCCCAGGGAACTGAAAGATGTCAAAGAGATCCTCGAGTGCCCTGTTAACAAATAGGACTACAGAAACTAACATGGAAAAAACCTCATTGTGTTAACTGTCAAAAAAAAAAAAATCCCAAGCAAATCTCCTACACAATGTTAGATTTTTCAATCAATTATTTCTAGAACTTACCCAAATCACTTCATTCTCAAGATGTATCTTAATATGCCTTAAAAACAGTAACAACAAAAACCAAACGCCAGGGCCACAGCGGGCAGAGTTAGCGGTCTGCTGGCGCCGCGAAGCAACGCTCTGAGGGGTTTTGATCAAGTGATACCCAACGCGCTCCTCAGCAGTGGAAACGCCCAGTGAACAGAACGACGCACTTCTACAAGGACCTGGGTATCTCCTTACCTGAACAGGACTGGGTGCAGGATGACTGCCACCATGCTGGCTCTGCTGCTGTCCGGTGGGGGTAGCTGAAGGCTGAGGATGTGGAGTATGTGGGTGCAGGGTAGCATTAGGGTGCGCATACTGCTGAGCAAGGGAGCCAGTGGAAACTGAAGTGAAAGAGAAAGGTGTGCGTACAATCGACATGTAGGACCGTCTCAAGTGCTCCTCTGTGCCTCATCAGCTGAGCTTTCGTGATACTCCACGCCTAACTTAGGCTTTCACCAATCTGTTTTCGACTCCACTTAAACCGTCCATTTTCTTGAAAATCTAAGTGTGACGTTATCACTTACCAATTACACTAGCATTTTAATTCTATAACACAGCTGTACACATTAAAATCAAATTAAATTTATTCTTATAAACAGTCACCATATTTTCCTGAAAAAGCAACTTAAACAGATAAGCAAAAACAATCCACACACACATACACACACACACACACACACACTCTCTCTCTCTCTCTCTTTAGCTCAAGGCCATCATCTGGCTAACCTCACCATGCTACTGCCCTGGAGCAGACACAGTGTCCCGTGGGCACGGACTGCAATGGGGCTGGGAGCGAGGGCAAGGTCAGGGTTCTATCTTCACAGCAAAATGACCATAATCACTCTCAGCGGATCAGAGAAGTCCCTCTGCCATTCAGTTCATACCCTGGATCCGCCCTACTCAAGGATCTGCCTCACCTTTGCTTTAAAAAATCTACTAAATGGAATTACCTAAACTGTGTAGAAAAATGAACTCCCTTCAAAGCATCCCAGACTTCAGGAAGATTTTTACTAGCTAGAATAACTTCAAAGGAAGTATGATGGGCCATTCTAAGTAAAAATGTGTTCATCAGACCTGAGAACCTAATGCCAATTCTTTATGGATCTCAGCAAGACCATACCTTGATACCAAACAGGAGATTACATATAAATTCGTTTGTTCATGTATTCCCAAAACAGCAATCTGAGAATCAAAATCACAGTGAGTTCACTGCTTCTAGTAACTCCTGGCAGCACAGATACAAATCTAACCACGATGTGGCAATGAGCTGAGCACAGTGTTCTTAAGACACATCCCTAGCAACACAGGACTTCAGCATTCTCTCAAATTCATCCTAAAATTCCAGAGAAGCTAAGTTTGTACACAGAAACAATCCAAAATAGCTCCTCATGTTCCTCCTATGACACGTGAGCAAATACAGACATACAGGGGACTGACAGGAAGAAACAAGCGCTGCTATGAGAACGGGCACTCTAACTCCAACAGTCTAAGAGGCAAGACGGCCAAGAGTCACCAGCATAGGTGACACCCGGCACGTCCCAAAGAAATGTTATGCAGAGGGTTAGGCACATGAAGCAATTCTGTTATGCCTGACATTGTAGGACCAAAGGCCACCAATATTCCAGCCTAAGTGGTTATCTCCCCAACTGTATGTATTTTTTATTTTTTATTTTTTTTTTAAAGGTTTTATTTATTTATCAGAGAGAGGGGGGGGGGCAGAGAGCAAGCACAGGCAGACAGAATGGCAGGTGGAGGTAGAGGGAGAAGCAGGCTCCCTGCCGAGCAAGAAGCCCGATATGGGACTCGATCCCAGGACGCTGGGATCATGACCTGAGCCGAAGGCAGCTGCTTAACCAACTGAGCCACCCAGGCGTCCCTGTATGTATTTTTTAAAGTAGACTCTCTGCCCAGCATGTGGCTTGAACTCACAATCCTGAGTTTGAGAGCTGCACACTCTACTATCTGAGCTAGCCAGGCACCCCATACACGTATCTTTTAAACGAGGCAAGGGTGAGGCAAAAAGCCAGTGCTAGGATCACCTGTGCATCCACTGCCAATGTCACAGCAGGCATTAATATTTGTTAATACCCAGATTAAACAAAACACTTTCATTTATACAGTGAAAAAGTTTCCCTAAGAGTTAATACACACTGGAACATATTAACAAGGAAGATTGTGGCAAGATAGTCTCTGTGTGTTTTTAGGAAGGGTCCATGCCTGTTTTCTGGGAGCTAGGAAGAATAATGTGCTAACTGCTTTCCCTGAACTCCCTGGTCCCCACGTGTCAGTGTCTTTCTATGAACTCATCTGCTTATTAAGCAGCCATTCTTCACCATCATCTTCACTTCGTTAACTTGCAGATCCCCCTAAACTGTCTAGGCACTGACTTGGTCGAAAAGACCTAATGTAAATTTCGAACCCAGCTCTGCTCTTATAAAAATGTTATACTCATTCTTCAAATTTATTTTTAAATAACTACAATAGCCACATGTAGCTAGTGGCTTCTGATTACACAGCACAATTTACAGCACACTTATCATCACTGAAGTTCTACTGGAGAATGTTGTCTAGAGTCACTCACAGGCCTTTTTAAAAAAAAGACAACTTCAGCCGCAGTGTGGAGTTGACGATGCTGACCCTGAGATCGAGTCACGTGCTCCACCGCTCCGCCAGCCAGGCGCCCCTCACGCTCCTTATTTTCACACTATTAGCATCAAAATCCTCCCTGTCCCAAGCTTCTTAAATGTTTCATTTGCAACAATACTAAATATATCTAGGGGAAAGCTATTCCTGAATACCAAGACCTAGTACAGAATCTCAGAATTTCTATTTTTTAAACTTTATTCAAGAGAGGTTTGTACTTTAACCTTCTAAGTGAAGTTTTAAAAAACAATAAAATAAACTCTAGCTGGGTGCTATATTATTAATTTTCTGACAAAATAACATTACCTCCAACAAGGAGAATAATTACATCCATGATGTCTCATAATGAAGTAATTCATCCATTTAAAAAGGTTAAAATCTTGAAATTATTTGGAAAAAAATTAAAGATGAAATATATTTTACCATGCACTTTTAAAAGGTATCAAAAGGCAGAATAAATGAAACAAGATGGGACTGGGAGGGAGACAAACCATAAGTGACTCTTAATCTCACAAAACAAACTGAGGGTTGCTGGGAGAGGGGGGTTGGGAGAAGGGGGGTGGGGTTATGGACATTGGGGAGGGTATGTGCTTTGGTGAGTGCTGTGAACTGTGTAAACCTGGTGATTCACAGACCTGTACCTCTGGGGATAAAAATATATTATATGTTTATAAAAAATAAAAAAATAAAAGGTATCAAAAGGCTATATTCTAATTTATATCTCATTTGCATCCACAGCACAAATACTTCAAGTAACCCAAACTGTGCGCATCTACACAGGCTTTTGTTTAAAAACAAAAAAACAAAAAACCTGTACCCCTGAAACAAGTAATACCTTATGTTATTTAAAAACAACAAAAAAAATCCTTTCCCTACATAAGTAACAGCAAACTACAATGCATTCTAAGAAAAATCAAGCACCTGTAAACATGCATCATTAACTGCAAATTAAACTTTGAAAGGTGTAATTAGAAATAACTTCCTTTATCTTCTTGCTTAAAAGATATCTGCTAAGCAAGGGCCTCATCCAGGAACTCTTACCCCCACTCAAATACGAAAACTGGGCAGCTAATTGGGAAAAAACGTGAAACTGACACATTTTAATTCAATACTTATATAACCAAAAAAATTCAGTCTGGTTCCTTGAAAGGCCAGTTAAGAATGGGACAAAGGTGGGGTAGGAGAGATATCCAAAGGTTGAGGGGCATAAAGGTTGGAAGAAAAGAGAGCCAAGAGGAAGGAACCAAGATAGAATAAATGAGGAAAATTTACTAGACTCAGGGAAAGGGAGAAGGGGAGAGTGGAAGACAGTAAAAGCTAGGCGGTACTGAGTCCAATTAGTTCATTCATTTAGCCAACGATTCCAAAGACTAAAAATAAGTTTTCTTCAAAATTCTGATTTAGCTATTCATCGGTTAAACTTCGATTTATAAAAATTAAGTTGCCTTCATGAAACCTGGATGAATTCAGGCTAAGCAAAGAAGCATTGCTTTTCTGGGTTTTACCTGGTCCAGAAGTCTCCCATTCACTGTATTCCCTGATACAAATGTTTAAAACTCTAAATGTATGACTTGTCAAATCCTCCTAACACTAATAACTACATTATAAAAACTGTTTCCTAAGCCATGATCCTACTGAAGCCAATTCAGTCCACAAGGCTGTGTGTTTAATTTTTAACTAGGTTTTATCATTTTGACCTTGGATGCACAAGTCATGAGAGATCACCAGCACTGCAAAACTAAAAATGAAAACAAAATCTTCCAATTTGCTATTAAATTCAGAAAAAAGCAAGTGAAGAAAACTGAACTCTTAAAGGGGAGTAACAGGCAACTAGATCAAACCAGGACAAAATGGCTTCTTGGGAGGGGGTGGTACAAAGCAGCAAATTAAATTACAAACAGCAGCCCCACTGTTAGTTTCTTTTAAAAACTATTAATTCCTTTCAGGGGGAGTTGTACTAAGGCAGTTAATATTTAGGTTTGATGATTAAGGACCTTTTAGCTACTTACCAGGAAACTGACTCCAAATTTATTATCAGAGACAGTAAGATGGTGAGGATAACTACATTTGAGACCTCAAATTGAGTACATAATAAAATTAATTACTGACACTGTCTTTTACAAACTGTATCACATACAAAGTTTCCCTTTAATAGTATAGATATACAGCAAGACTCCTTTTTAAAGAGCATCTATTAAAGGATTAAATTTGTTAACAATTCCTAGCACCAAATGAGTAACAAGTACACACTTATTTTTGGATACCAAGTCATGACACAGTCAATGAAAACTTAAGTCAAAATGTTTTCTCAACTTTTTAAAATCTGGCATTTAGTAAATTCAGACATTAAGTCTGTCTAAAATAATCCAAAATTTAGTATTTAAAATCTTAATCCTTAATATCCCTTAAAATATAGTATCGCACATAAAGTGACTCATTATTGACATACATTTCTGAAGGACTTGTTGTGCAAGTTAGTACCTCTCTATTCCAAATACCGAGAAAGTCTGCGACTAGCCTTATTCAAAAACTGCCCTAGAAAATAAAGAAGACACACCTTACACATTCATTTCTAAAACAGAGCCCTGCCCAGACTTTCTCCATTTAGGAGCCACTGTTTATTTACCTTTTCACTGCTGGTGAGAGAGGCCGGTGCTGCCAAACATAATCCAGCAGCAAAGCTGCGCTTTCCTGGTGAAGCTCAAAACATCCTGGGGTGTCTACACCCGAATATCTTAAACCTTCTTCAGTCATGCAAAGACTGAAAAGACAGAAATGTTTCTTCCCTAGAATTTCAACCCTATTCAATTAAAAAATCCTTGTAAGGATGAATTTCTTCTTACCAGGATACTGAAAAAGCCTGCTATTTTAAGCCTTCTATACTAAATTTGTGGCTTGGATTTAAAAAAAAAAAAAAAAAAAAAAAAGGCAGTTCAGCAGAAGTTTCTTTGAACAAGGAAAATATTAGGCACTTCCAAAACAGTCGTCACATGTTTGCTTGGTATGCAAAAATTAATTTCTGACGCCATTCAGTTTTTAAATTAACTCCAGCTTTCTTAAGCTGGGTTGTATTTTTTTTTTAAACTCTGAATTGTTTACAAATATACATATATTCAACAATTTTGGCTGGCACAAGGAAAATATTGCTCAACAAGTCTACTCCCTTAACATGTATTCTTTAAAAAGTGTTTTACTGTTCAATTAAAATTAGTATAAAAAACCCAACTCACTGGCAAAGTAGAAAGAAGGGCTTGTCTCCTTGTTGTATGGTAATTTGGGACATGCTGAATTTGGGAAATAGAAAGGTAAATTAGCCTTCTGAGGTGTGCATTTTCCTAATTTTCTGGAAAGGTTGACATATTTAGTAATTTCTTTTTGTATTCATGCATAAATCATTTTTCTTATTTTACAAGAGATGACAAGCACTTTAAACATTGCTACAAAATTATACAAAGGACTGAACCAAAAGACACTTTCTTCTGTACTTAATGTGTCGAGTTCCACATTCTGACTTGCTTAAATAAAAGGTACAAAATCATTATGTAATCAAAGAGCAGTATGGCATTCCATTGAACAACCTGAATACAAATAATGCACCAAAATAAGAGAATATTTACCAAGTTTAATTCAAAAGACTCAAACAGTTTTGTAAATCATGAAGAGAAACATCATTATTCTGTAAGATATTTATTAGGCATCTGGAAGTGAACCCCCAAATTTAGAAACATAATAATGGTAATATTAAACATGGGTATAGTATCATTTCTTATTAAAATGTCTACATAAATCTGTGTGTCTGTAAGGACATTTGGAAGGATATGCACCAAAATGTTAACTGGTGGTTGTCAGATGTTGGGGATAATAGGTCTATTTTAAATCTTTTTGCCTCATGTATTTTCTCATTTGCTTGCATTAAACTACCAAAAACAAACTCAAATAAACTCAAAGAGGATTCTAGATCTAATTCTTCCTGATGGCTTCGGTTAGTAAAGAAAGTTTCATCACTAGTATTTCTGAAAGTGAAAATACCACTGCCATAGAACAAAATGAGGTGAACCAGAAGACAAGGAAACAAAAAGTAACTTCTTAGGAGGGAAGGGGCAAAGGCAATGATTTAAGTTAGATTAAGGTCAGAGATGAAGTTGGTGATCAAACTCCTTTCTATAACCGCTAGAAAGAGAACAAGGTCAATAACTATTTAGAATGTTTAGTATCTCTAGTAATTTAGCTGTTCAATAATCTGTCAGCATATTTATATTAAATACACCAACCATTTAAAGAAAATAATCACTTTTATTTTGTAGTCATTAGTGTCCTTTCTATTCTTAAAGCCTTTTGCTGTGGCTGTTAACAACGAATGAATGACAAAAGGGTGACATAGAACTGTCGCCAACATCTGGGTGCATATTCTTTTATTTGCATAAAAAGTTGAAAATATTTAGATAGAATGAAGCTTAAAAATAGACATAATTCATACTCAAAATACTTGGTTCCTTTGGGAATATGAAATAGAAACTGTTCAAGGGAAGTAAGTATAAAATTAGCATTTCTATGCAACAGATTTAAAAGTACATTATTTTAAACTAAGACAAAGTGTCTATATCTGGCATAATTAAGTCTTGGAAGATCTAAAATAACTGAAGTAAATTACTGAAGAATTAATGACCTTGCTTTACTAGATTAAATTATGGTTTATGATGGCAAAGAATAAAATATTTCATTTTCTAGTGTTCTTTTTAGAGTATGAAATATCAAAACGACACCCTGAGTAAACAACCGTATCAACAACCATATCATAGCAACAACCATATCAAGTCCATAGCCTCACCTCAGCCTACCCTTATCAAGAGATGTCAATTAGATACAACATGTGTAAACTGTAGGAGAGGAGTTTCAAATCTGGCTGAGCAACTTTCTCCCACCAATAAAGAACTAGTCCTAATGACAAATCATTCCAGATTTTACTGGACATTAGATCTAGTGTTTTATCTGCAGTATTTCTTATTTACGCACATTTGAATAGACTTCAGGGTCCAAGGACAGCTACTTTTCAAATGGAAATGTTTTGGGAAAGCAATTATAAAACCATTAGTGTATCAAACACAGTATTTACGATACAGGCTATTTCAAACCAATGAACATCCATCCAAAAGACAAAACCAAATGCTGGCAGTTAGTGAACACATGGAGGAGAAAGATTCTTCTCAACATCACAGTATTACTACAATGTCTCAGAAGCATGGGTACACAAACAGCTATTCTCTAAAAAGTAATGGAAATTTTAACTCAAAAGTTTTAGACCTTATTCCAAGGGGAGTATGCCAGAAAACGGGAAGGAAGAAGTGTTTTTTCTATTTTTAAAATCATGATGTATTTATCAGAAATATATAAAGAATCATAATAAACTTTTTCACATAATAAGCCTTTAGCAAAACATAAGCCTTTAGCAAAAAACTGTTAAAATGTATACAAACTGTGTAGAAGCATGTATGATGAATACACTTTTATGCAATTTCATATATACTTAGTCCTGGTTAAGACAAGCCAATGAAAAACAATTATAACCAAAATCATAAGCCAAAATCAGTCTATCGGTATTTTTTCAATTAAATTATGAATGAGTTTTTTGTAAGAAAGTTTCCCCAAACGTGGCAATTACATCATTTTAACTTAAAGGGCATAATCCACAGCAGAAGGTTTTAAGTGGTAAGGTATAAAGATTGGGTTTAGGAACTTTACAAAAACAATGCCTTTAATCATTTAACATGCCTGTCACGGTGCGTGGGCAGTGGGAGTGCGCCTCCGGGAAGAAAGCGCGAGCAGCAGGTCATGGATGACAAGAAACTTGACTGCTGCTGCCTGAGGCCTATTCCTATGAACCTACAGAGTATCATATAGCCGTAGTCATTTTAAAAGTTTTAAAAGGTTTAAAAAAATGCAATGTCCATGTAATGGTACTTTCTTTCTCAGAGTGGTGTATTTTCCATTTGTATGAATAAATTTAAATTTCTCTCCTCCCACTCCAAAAAACTGAAATGCCAATGGGAAAACCTAAATGACAGTACAGGAGTGCTCAGGAAGGTTCAAAACAAAACTTACATCTTAATGAAACTAGAACGAATTAAAGTTTTTTTGAAAAATATGGGTCCACTCACAGACTCTATTACTTTAAGATATGAGTGGAAATGTCATTTTAAATTCTCAACATTGAAAAACCACATTATTTTAGTACTTTAGATGGATGCAAAGGTGACCTGCACAAAACTCTCCAGCCACAAAACTAAGATGGAGATTTTTGTCTATTATTCCTTTATATATTGTTTTAATTATTTTACATAGGATACTTCTCATTGTACCACTGCTTATATGATTATATTTAAAGTGTGACTCATGTCTAAAGGAGACCCAGTATCATACTATTTTGACCTCTTAAAAAATCAGCATGAGGCAGACACACAGTAGCATTCATTTTAACAAACAGCAATAAAAATATGTAACGCCAATGACTGCCCGAGGAAGGAGTGGAGCAGAATGTTTTCTTGTCAGAGAGAGCTTTCATTGTGTCACAACTTTCTTGGATGCCTTAGGCAGGCCATACCAAACTGCTGTAATACTGATGAGGAAGAGGAGGAAGATGCCTTTCTCCACAAATGATACTTTCCGTTATACAAGTCATTCAATTTCACTTAAAATAAGGAAAGACGTTTGAACACAAATTTCAGCAACAGAAGTTGAAATGATTTGACAAGACTTAAAGAAATGGGTTAATCTTTTCTTTAGATTCTTGACCCTCATTGGTACAAAAGGCTAAGTTATTCTTAAAGTTTCTTTTCAGAGCTTTAAAACAATTAATAGTCACTCACACTGAAAGAGACAAACAAAATGCTTCCTACCATACATCGCATGCGTCTGCTCATGAGCCCCGTATTGAGTTGCTGAAGAAGACACTAAACCAGGCTGGGCATGTGCCGGCGGTGCCATCATTCTAGCATTACCCTGTATCACAGGACTATAGACATGAGGATGCTGTGTTCAAACAAAATATAAAGAAAACACATTAAAGTATCAAACAGAATCAGGCAAATTTCAGTCAGACGTCTTAACTCCACACTTTCCAGGTTTAGAGAAACAACTCTGAAAATCCTAAAACTGTTTTTGGCTATTTCCTTTGAAATACTTACGCTGATCAGCAACCTTCTAAAGGCCCCCAAATCCTTAGCTATCTACCTTACCATGACACAGAACACAAAATATAAAGGAAGAGCCCTTTACCCTATTAAAGGTTAAAACTGAAAGCTATTTAAATGGAACAAAAATTAAGAGGTCACGGCAGCCTTACCTGAGACTGATAATGTGGCACATGCTGAACGAGAGGCTGATTTGGAAACTGCTGAGGACTATAGGCAACATATTGTGTGGAATAAGCTGGTGGGGTAGCCACAATCGGCGGGCCCGCCGCAGACGCTGGGTGCATCATGGTGCTCTGATGATGCTGGTCCTGCCGCTGCTGGGGCATATTTGGTACTGAAGAAAAGATGACTGAGTATTAGAAAATACCCTCTCCTCAGAATCAGACACATGCACATAGCATCGGACACATGCTCTTACACGTGTCTCATGTAACCTCAAACACCAATGCCCAACCCTCAGCACAACTCTGACTCATCCTTCAAGAGTCAGCTTGAAAGCAACCTCCACAGAGACTCTCTCCAATGACCCCCAGATCTGACTGAGTCCCTGTACATTGACACTTACAGCACTATGAAAAGTTTCCTACATACTACTTTCTGAGATAATCCCTGTCTGACACACCAAATTATGCCACTTGCTACAGAAGGCTATTATTTAAAGAAAAACAACAGTACAAGAAAAAAGCCAAAACCCAACACTAAGCTTTACTCTTTTCCCATCACTGAATTCTTCTACAATTTCTGCTCTTTCTCAAAACACAACAACACATAGTACCATGCAGCAGGTTTCTAATAGTTGTTTTTAAAAATTCCTGTTAAGTCTTTTATTATTTTAAGATTTTATTTATTTGACAGAGAGAGAGGGAGCGAGTGAGCTCATGAGCAGGGAGCAGGGCAGAGGGATGGGGAGAAGCAGACTCCCTGCTGAGCAGAGAGCCCCAGATGGGGCTCTCAATCCCAGGACCCCGAGATCATGACCTGAGTGGAGGCAGATGCCCAACTAGCTGAACCACCCAGGCAGCCCTACTGTATGTATTTTATTATTCCACACAGATTTTTGCCTCATGGTTCTCCCAGTGTTAAAATTCTAAAAAGTAATTAAAAATTCAGCTAAAAAAAAAAAAAAAAAAAGAATTCAGCTCAACTGGGGCGCCTGGCTGGCTCAGTCAGTAGAGGATATAGTTCTTATTCTTGGGGTGTGAATTTAAGCCCCACACTGGGTGTAGAGATTACTTAAAAGAAATTCAGGGGGGCGCCTGGGTGGCTCAGTGGGTTAGGCCTCTGCCTTCGGCTCAGGTCATGATCTCAGGGTCCTGGGATCGAGCCTCGCATCGGGCTCTCTGCTCAGCGGGGAGCCTGCTTCCCCCTCACTCTCTGCCTGCCTCTCTGCCTACTTGTGATCTCTCTCTGTCAAATAAAAAAAAAAATTTAAAAAAAAAAAAAGAAAGAAAGAAAGAAAGAAATTCAGGGGCACCTGGGTGGCTCAGTCTGTTAAGCATCTGCCTTTGACTCAGGTCACGATCCCAGGGTCCTGGGATAGAGCCCCGGCACCCGGCTCCCTGCTCACGGGGAGCCTGCTTCTCCCTCTCCCTCCTGTTCATGCTATCTATCACTTTCTCTCCCTCTCAAATAAATAAAATCTTAAAAAAAAAAAAAAAATCAGCTGTGACCTCCTCTGTAACATCTTTTCCAGTTCCCCCAAAACGACGAGCTGCATGCTCTGTGTACCTTCTCCTCACTCGTCTATTAGAGCCCTGTACTGACTGTCGTCTGTAATGGGTGGGTGGTATGATGTCAACAAAGCCACTTGAGGGGAGGAATCATGAACCACTGCTTACAACACGGCAGAAGGCACAAAGAATGTGTAACCTGGCATGTTCATAAAATCATCAGAACTAATTACACAAGTAATTACTAATTTAGAGACAGAATTTGTTTAAATATTTTAATTTTCTTGCTAAAAATTTAATGACTTGCTGAAATTTAAGAGAGCTGGTAATAGAGAGTTTTATTTATTTAGAGAAGGAAATGTGGAAATAGAAGAAATGTGTATACAGTAATATTTTTCTGAACTTGATCTTGAGAGTCCATATATTGAAAAAGCAATTCCTTTCAGTAAAGCTGCCCCAAACTCCTATAACATTTTTTAAGATTTTATTTATTTATTTGACAGTGAGAGATCACAAGCAGGCAGAGAGAGAGAGAGAGAGAAAGAGGAGGAAGCAGGCTCCCTGTCAAGCAGAGAGCCCGATGTGGGACTCAATCCCAGGACCCTGGGATCATGACCTGAGCCGAAGGCAGAGGCTTAACCCACTGAGCCACCCAGGCACCCCTCAAACTCCTATAACATTTTTAACAAATGAAAGTTTACGATTTCTTTTGACACTTGATTATAACCCTTTTTACTATTTGATACTTGATTATAACCCTCATATATTAAAATAATTAATTTAAGTTAAAAAGCCAGTCAAGTGTACCATCTTTTTAAAAATTAAAATTCTAGGAACTCCTGGTTGGCTCAGTCAGTTAAGCATCTGCCTTCAGCTCTCATCATGATCCCAGAGTCCTGGGATTAAGCCCCACAGCGGGCTCCCTGCTCAATGGGGATCCTGCTTCTCCCTCTCTCTCTGCAGCTTCCCCTGCTTGTGCACATGCAATCTCTATAAAATACATAAAGTCTTAAAAAAAATTAAAATTCTAGTTATACACACAGAAAATGCTTGAATATAATTTTTTTTAAAGATTTATTTATTTGACAGGCAGAGATCACAAGTAGGCAGAGAGGCAGGCAGAGAGGGAGGAAGCAGGCTCTTTGCTCAGCAAAGAGCCCTATGCGGGGCTCGATCCCAGGACCCTGAGATCATGACCTGAGCTGAAGGCAGAGGCTTTAACCCACTGAGCCACCCAGGTGCCCCGCTTGAATATAATTTTAAAACATAAAAAAATTCTACAATACAACATAAAATCCTCCATCCCATTATTTACATACATTTTTTCCCACTAACAGCAACTGTGTGTGGCCTTCTACATTATCTCCTATGCATTAGCACATGTGCCTATGTATTTATACAGACATATACTTGGGTTTATGGCATATTTTCTTCCTCAAATTGAATCTATCTTAATATTAAACTATAACTTAGATGGACCATAGTTTAATGATTTCCATATGTCCAACGGTTTTCAACTGAGAGCAATTTGTCTTTCAAGGGACATGTGGCAATTCTGGAAACATTTTGGTTGCCACAAATGGGAGAAGGGAAGTACTACTAGCATCAAATGGGTAAAGGCCCAGGTACTTGGGTGGCTCAGTCAGTTAAGCATCTGCCTTCAGCTCAGGCCATGATCCCAGGGTTCTGGGATCTGGTCCCACACGGAGTGGGGGGTTTGGGTGGGGGTTCCCTGCTCAGCAGGGAGCCTGCTTCTCCCTCTCCCTCTACCCCTCGCCCCTGCTCATGCTCTCTCTCTTCTCTCTCTCCCACTCGCATTCTCCCTCAAATAAATAAAGTCTTAAAAAAAAAAGTTTTTAAAAATGGGTAAAGGCCAGGTATGCTAATAAACCAAAAATATCTGTCCCAAAATGTCAACAGAACCAAGGCTAAGAAATTCTGTTCTACATTAATAATAATAATGTCTACATTAATCAAGTTCTTGACTTTGGCATATTTTTAAAAACAACAAAGTTTTTCTCACAAATTGCAAAAGAAAACCATTACATTTGTACCAAGAAGACAAAGTGGTTTTGTGCAAAGGCTTTACTATCATGCAGGAATGATATGCCTTATACAATCCATGACTGTGTTTCGGAAGCAAATTTTTGACAAATGAAAGAGCATGATACAAAATTAACATAAAGACAGAAATAGCCTGCATATATAGTACTTCATAAACTTACTTCATAAGTAACTACTTAAACTGCAGTGGAAAACACACTGGTTTTATAACAATAAAAAAAGAAAATACCTAAGTATAAACTGAAAAAATACACACTATCTTCTAAGAGAAACTTTAAAAAAAACACTAAAGATACAAAAGCAGATTTAAAGGAGAAAGGCGTAATTGTTCTTGCATAAGAAGACTAAATAAAAAGACAGTAATTCACCCCTAATTTATAAATTTAGTATCATTCCAATAAAAATGCCAACTGGAGAACTGAATGTTAAAAACAATGAGTTTGTACTAAAAGAACAACAAAAACCATCACTGGTCAACCTTTAGAGGATAGTATGAAATCAACTCATTATTTTGGGAACTTTCTTGAAATGATAACATTTTAATTACACAAACTATACCTCACAGTAACCAGTTTTTCTTTTTCTAAGATTCTGTCAGAGAGAGAGAAGAAGAGAGCACAAGCAGGGGGAGCAGCAGGCAGAGGGAGAAGCAAGCTCCCTGCTGAGCCGGGAGTCTGATGCAGACTTGATTCCAGGACCCTGGGATCATGACCTGAGCCACCCAGGCGTCCCTAAAAATTTTCTTTATAGAAATATTCCAACTAATAATTGAGTAAGGGATAATAGAGAATGTCACCATTTTGCAACCCCTTAATGAAATGATGGCTCTAGGGCTAGACAATGATTGTCAGTGGCTGCTAAACAGACAAGGGCTGGTAGGAAATGTTATTCTGAATAGATACAGCTATTCTATTATCACAAAAAGGTGACATCATATGACTCCTCATGACAGTATACATTTCACCTATGCAACATTCTAGATTAAATTTAAAAAACTACAACCTGATCTTATCAAGCCTCCCTAGACATTTACTCTCAGTCTGCGAGCGTTATAGAGAACAGACGGCCACTTTAAACACCACGAAAGAGATGCAATTCCTGAAATTCAAATTGTAAAAAAAAAAAAATATATAGAACAAAGCAGCTAGATTTAAGTAAAATGTAAAGGGGAAAAAACCCCAAAACTAAAGGGAAAACTTTAAGAGAGACTTATCATTAAGAGAGATACATAAATCAAAAAGGTGGATTTTGGATGACAGTAAGCTTTCAGTGAGTGGTAACCACTGATCACATATTTTATATATGTATAAAACAATAATGTAAAAGCTTCAAACAAAGAGAATTACCAAATTACCAAATGTGACAGAGACAAATGCTGAACAAATGCTGTTAGAAAAATGGTGCCATGGACACCTGGGTGGTTCAGTCGGTTAAGTGGCTGCCTTCAAGCTCATGTCATGATTCCAGGGTCCTGGGATCGAGTCCCACACTGGGCTCCTTGCTCAGCAGGGAGCCTGCTTCTGCCTCTGCCTCTGCCTGCTTACGCTCTTTCTGACAAGTAAGTAAATTTAAAAAAAGAATAAAAAGAAAAATGGTGCCAACAGACTTGCCTAAAACAGGGTTGCCACAAACTGTCGCTCTGGAAAAAAGCAGTACCTGTAGAGTGTAACTGAAGAAGTACGCCTGGACCTAACACTGTAAGACAAGGCTCCACCCTAAGAACAGGAGCAATGCAAGGGTCATGTCACTTAGAAGACTTAGCCAGTGCAATAAAGCAAGAAAAATATACAGTGATTGGCCTATAATTATGTACACAGAAAATTCTAAGTCTAAAAGAAGCTACTAAAAACAATAAATGTATTTAGTGAAGTGGCAAGACACAAAGTCAGTATTAAGAAATCAAGTGTATCTCTATATACTTGGTAAACAATGTTTAAAAATTTTAAAACACTTGGGCGCCTGGGTTGGCTCAGTGGGTTAAGCCGCTGCCTTCGGCTCAGGTCATGATCTCAGGGTCCTGGGATCGAGTCCCGCATTGGGCTCTCTGCTCAGCAGGGAGCCTGCTTCCTTCTCTCTCTCTCTCTGCCTGCCTCTCAGTGTACTTGTGATTTCTCTCTGTCAAATAAACAAATAAAATCTTAAAAAAAAAAAAAAAATTTTAAAACACTGAAAGAGCAGCATAAAAATATAAAATACCAACAACTTCTCACTCAAAACTGTTACTTAAAGATTTCTAAATGAACTAGATACTAAGGAAATTAATACTGCATAGAAATGTTAAATTTTATTGTTAACAATTAGACAACAAATGTTTTTAAAATCTATTATACACATTTTATCAAAATGTAAATAAGCCCACCTCTAAGATGGGCCCCTCTGGTCCCGCCTCCTAGTACTCACACTCTTGTCAAGTCCCCTCCCACTGTACCATGTCTGCTTTGTGTGATCTACAGCGTACATACCACATTGCCAAGGCTAGATTGTAAAACACACTCTAGCTTCCATTTACATCAATTTCTCTTTCTGAATACTCATTTTGGGAGAAGCCAGCTGCCATGTTATGACCAGCTTTATCCTGTAGATATCTCTGAACTGGAAGCAGATCCTGCAGCCCCATTTAACCCTTCAGACCCCATAGTTCTTTTTCTTTCTTTCTTTCTTTCTTTCTTTCTTTCTTTTTTTTTTTTAAGATTTTATTTTATTTGGCAGGCAGAGATCGCAAGTAGGCAGAAAGGCAAGCAGGCTCCCTGCTGAGCAGAGAGCCCAATGCAGGGCTGGATCTCAGGACCCTGGGATCATGACCTGAGCTGAAGGCAGAGGCTTTAACCCACTGAGCCACTCAGGTGCCCCTTCAGACCCTACAGTTTTAACCAATATCCTGACTGCAACTTCGTTAGACACTGAGACAGAACCACCCAGTTAGGTTACACCTGATTTTCTAACCCTGAGAAACTGTGTGAAATAATTTATGTTTGTTGTTTTAGGCAGCTAAGCTCTGTGGTAATTTGTTAAAAGATAGGTAATACAGGGGCACCTGGGTGGCTTGTCAGTTAAGTGTCTCTTGGTTGCAGCTCAGGTCATGGTCTCAGGGTCATCAGACTGAGCCCTGCAGGAGGCTCCATACTCAGCAGGGAGTCAGCTTGAGATTCTCTCCTTCTCCCCTTTCTAATAAATAAAATCTTTTCTTTCTATCTTTCTTTTTTTTTTTTTTTTTTTCAAAAAAGGGATAATACAGTCACTATTTTTACAAGGTTTTCAATGGAAAAGAAAAAGATGCAAGCAAAAAGTCACTGTAAAAATCTTGCAATGTTAAGTTGAATTAGATGTATCATTATAAATTTCCCAATTTTGTCCACTGAAAAGGCCAAAACACAATAACTCAAAGACCAGAAAATGGTTTATAAATACTTTTTCTGCAAAAAGAATTAGGATTCCTTGAAGGAATATGGATCCAGGTCGGGGTTTAGACACAGATTAGCCTGACATATCTTATTTACAGCAGAAACTAAGAAAGCTATCAAAGACAAATGAATAGGGGAGCCTGGGTGGCTCAGTCAATTAAGTGTCGGCCTTTGGCTCAGGTCATGATCTCAGGGTCCTGAGATTGAGTTCCATGTCGGGAATCCCTGCTCAGCAGGAGTCTGCTTTTCCCTCTGCATCTCTTCCCTGCTCTTCTGTGCTTTCTCTCAAATAAACAAATTAAATCTTAAAAAACAACAACAACAACAAAAACAAAGACAAAGGAATAGTACTAAAAGGACACAGGAGCCAACTTGAAGGGAGTGGCATTGATTAGAAGATGGGGCAGGGGCACCTGGGTGGCTCAGTGGGTTAAGCCTCTGCCTTCGGCTCAGGTCATGATCCCAGGGTCCTGAGATCCAGCCCCACATCACATCGGGCTCTCTGCTCAGCAGGGAGCTGCTTCCCTTCTTCTCTCTCTGCCTGCCTCTCTATCAAATAAATAAATAAAATCTTAAAAAAAAAAAAAAAAGATGGGGCAATAGGAGCAGCAAAAACCTGAAACATATGAATATACAAAAGTATATGAAAATCCATGAATTCCTGATATTTTTAAAAATAATAAAAGAAAGGGGGGGGACAGTCACATCTTTCAAAACAAAGCAACTTCATTAGACACTACTGAAAAGTGTCAAGGGCAAAAACTCCTCACTGAAAGTTGGCACTTAAGGCAATTTTAAGCCCTTAAATTTAAGCATTTATTCTTACTTTCCTGTACCAACTATTTGAGGATAATCATATCCAACCCTAGTTGAAAAGAACAGCCCCTTACAGGATGATTCTAGCTAATACATAGAAAAGAAATGCTAGGAGTTCAGAAATTACTGTTTCCAAACTCCTAACCAATGATTTTCAAAATATGATCACGGACTTTCAGTATCACTAGGGAGCTGGTTTTATAAGCTGTACTAGAAATTTAAATTCTCAGGCTATACCCCAAATCTACTAAATTGGAAATTCTGGGGCTGGGGCCAAGCAATCTGTGTTTTAACAAATTCATCAAGTGATTCTAATACACACTAAAATTTGAGAACCAGAGTCCTAACAAATTTCAGAAAACTTTATATCTGGGGAGGGGAGGACTGGGCTATCACCACCTGAGCCCTTAATTTTACCAATTATCAAAGTAGGACCAGATAATGAGCATCTCCTGAACGATCCAACATCATCTGTTAAAGATTCTTTACCATCTTTTTTTTTTTTCTTTACCATCTTCTGTTAAATATCTCACAATCATCTGTTAAATATTCTTACCTCTCTGCCACAAGAAAATTAAATTAAACCTAATATAACTGGTGACATCACAAGAAGTGAAGAGACCATCTAGAATACAGGACATTCCTATGTAACAACTGGTTTCTGTCTCAAAACAATGGCAGGAAAAAAAAAGAAGAGGAATTAGAAAGACATGTAATAAACATACTGTATGGATCTTATTACTTTGATCCATATTCAAAACAAACCAGCTGTAAAAAAAATATCAAGATAATGCGATTGTGGTGATTATTAGATAAAAAGGAATTACAATTTTTTAAAAAAGATTTTATGTATTTATTAGAGCGAAAGAGAGCATAAGTAGGCAGAGCAGCAGGTAGTAGGAGAAGCACACTCTCTGATGAGCAGGCAGCCCGATGCAGGACTTGATCCCAGAACCCAGGGATCATGACCTGAGCCAAAGGGAGACACCTAACAGACTGAGCCACTCAGGTGCTCTGGAATTACTATTTTTATAAAGTGTGGTAATTAGCACTCTGGCTAAGAAAAATGTCCATATTCAAAAGGATAAACACTAAGTATATAGAAATAAAATGGCATGATATCAATGGCATGATACTTTAAATACTGCAGCAAAGAAACAAAGCACCCCTCAAATAAAGATGACAAAATCTTGATAATCACCAAATCTGAACTATGGACAAAGCAATTATGTTGTCACTTTCCACCTTCACAGCACAGACTATGTTTACAGCTGCTATTTGCAGTGTGCCTGTTCCACCTTCCTAGAAATGGCTCTACAACACTGGCTGAGGGTCTCTCAGGGCGTGTAACTTCTATCTTTGGGAAATGATACTGCTGCCTGAAGTTAAAGTGCCGCCCTCACATCAGAGCCTACAATAGTTTTGCTTTCATTGTAATCATCTTTTTTGTTTTAACATAAAAACACACCACTGTACTGTCTTAAGTAATCGTTAAAATATCCCATAACCAGGTAGTAATATACGAAAACCTTAATATTGTTTTTATTTAAATTAACATATCTTATTGGTTTCAGAGACAGAGGTCAGTGATTCATCAGTCTTATACAATACCCAGTGCCCTCCTTAATGTCCACCACCCAGTTGCTCCATGGCCCCCACCCCCCTCCCCTCCAGCAGCCCTGTTTGTTTCCCATGATTAAGAGTCTCTTATGGTTTGTCTACCTCTCTGATTTCATCTTATTTTTTCCCTCTCTTCCCCTATGATCTTCTGTTTTGTTAATTAAATACTACATACAAGCGAGATATGGTATTTGTTGTTCTCTGACTTCTCTCATTTAGCACAAAACCCTCTAGTTCCATCCACATACTTGCAAATGGCAAGATATCTCATTTTTCTTTTTTTTAAAGATTTCATTTATGTATTTGGGAGAGAGAGACACAGCGAGAGAAAGAACACATTAGGGGGAATGGGAGAGGGAAAGCAGGCTTCCCACAGAGCAGGGAGCCCGATGCAGGCTTAATCCCAGGACCCTGGAATCATGACCTGAGTCCAAGGCAGACACTTAATGACTGAACCACCTACGCTTTTAAAAAATTTTTATTTATTTATTTGAGAGAGGGAGAACACAAGCACGGGGAGAGGCAGAGAGAGAAGCAGACTCCCCGCTGAGCGGGGAGCCTGATGCAGGACCTGATTCCAGAACCCCAGGACCATGACCCAAGCCAAACGCAGATGCCTAACCGACTGACCCAACTAGGCGCCCTTTCATTTTTCTTTTGATGGCTGAGTAATACTCCACTGTATATATATATATACACCACATCTTCTTTATCCATTCTTCTGCTGATGGACATCTGGGCTCTTTCCACAGTTTGGCTATTATGGACACTGCTGCCATAAACACTGGGGTGCAGGTACCCCTTTCAGATCACCATATTTCTATCTTTGCAGTAAAACATAGCAATGTGATTGCTGGGTCATAGGGCAGCTCTACTTTCAACTTTTTGAGGAACCTCCACACTGTTTTCCAGAGTGGCTCCACCAGCCTGCATTCCCACCAACAGTTTGAGAGGAAGACATATCTTAATATTAACCTCACTCAAAATGGCACTAGAAGAACCTTTCCTCCACATGAACTTTTTTAGATCCACAGAATAAGATTAATCCTAAAACTAGGGAACTTTGAATTATCTAAGCTACAGTTCTTTCGGCATGTTCCAGTGTTCCAAGGCAAAGAATACCATACTTGTTTAAAAAGAAAAAAGTAAGAATTTTAATCAACATCCAAAAATGATTACTTCAAATACTTAGGAAAGTTTATTAATTTAAGAATTGGAAGTTTTAGGTCAGGAGAATATTGCTAGGCACTGAGTAACTTATCAACTAGCTCTCAACTACCTGGATGGCAAAAAAGGACACCTTTTAACATTTGCCCACATTAAACGATCTCCTTTTAAGATCAGTATGTGTTTTCTTCCCACAAAGGCTGTTTAACCACAAGTCTAGAATATTAGATTACACAACATTCTCATTTTATTATTTTTTAAAGATTTATTTATTTGAGGGTGGGGAGGGGCAGAGGGAGAGAGAATCCCAAGCATACTCTACAGGGAGCCCAACGCAGGGCTGAGATCACAACCTGAGCCAAAACCAAGAGTTGGATGCTTAACCGACTGTGCCACCCAGGCTCCCCACAATATTCTCATTTTGAAGATGAGGAAATATCCCTCTACTATGAAGATTTTGACGGTTTCTGAAATGAGCTGCCCTCAGCTCAAAAAGAAATTCCAGATTGGGCGGGGGGGGGGGTTGTATGTTATTATGAAACAAAAGGTCAACAACCTGGTAAACTAATTTAGCAAACACTTTTCAAATTTAGTAATGAAAACTTCAAAATCACTTATTCTTTCTGAAAAGGATCTTAAACAATCACAACTGATGAACATTTTCTCCTCCCCTAGTCTTGTTTATTAAAATGCATCTGAGGGGCACACAGGTGGTACCGTTTGTTGAGCATCCAACTCTTGGTTTTGGCTCAGGCTATGGTCTCAAGGTTGCGAGATCGGCTCTGCTCTCAGTGAGAAGTCTGCTTGAGTTTCTCTCTCCCTCTGCCCCCTCCCCTTTCTCTCTCTCTAATAAATCAATCTTGGTGGGGGAAGTGCATCAAATACCTTACCTAGTATTGGGTATCACAAATCAATGCACAGGCTGACCAAAAATGAAAGCTCAACGACAAATATTCATTCATTATAAATCAGTTCCCGAATTCATGCAGCATGCTGACTACAAGCAAACACAGGCAGGATTATTCTCACCTTTACCTGCTCTATATGTCTTGGCTTGATTCACTGGCATGGGCGTCATAGGTATAGGGTATAAAGGCTTGAGGGAATTAAAAAAAAAAAAGATTAAACTTTTCAGATAGTAAGAATATATTTTACTATTTTCGCTTAGTTGTATATTGCTAGAGAGCTAGCACTGAGGTTTCCTCATTCTCCAGGAATTATTAAAAAAATAAAATCACCCCATACCTAAAAGGACAAACCCCAAACTGCAGTAAACCTGAACTGTCTTTCTTTCTCACCAGAAAACATTCTCAGATTTGGGTTTTTATACTAACAACACACCATGCTATTGCATGCCTCCCCCTTTCAAGTACTTTTGTTTTGCCACTACTGCCTTAAGTCACCACACACTGACAGAGTGCTTGGTGTGAATACAAATAACTAAGGAGGGAAAACGAACATCAAAATCTAGGACTTACTTGCACGCCTGGGCTCACTGGGACTGGATACATCATATTTGGTGCAAAACAAACAGGCTGCGTGTAAACTGGAGCTGGCTGTTGGTGGCCCACCATGGATGGGCTGGGCTGTGCTTGAGGACGAGGTGAAGTTGGGGTTGTAGAAGGCTTTGGCTACAAAAATAAAAATCAACCATCTAAAGGTGAAAGGCCAACTGTTATTTCAATCGGAAAACTGATCTTTCCCATCTTTCTAAGCTCTATTTGCTTTTAGTGCCTTTTAATGAAAAAAAGTTTTAGAAAATAAATTTCCACGTTTCAAAAGGAAAAGCACTTGGGTAGAAAGTTAAATTTGCCAATTAATTTATTATAATAATCTGCCAACTTGTCAATAATACTTTAAAACAGTTGTGATTTTTAATGAACTAAAGTATTTTTAAAATTTACTAAGTGTATTATAAATTCAGTAGAATAAAAATAGTTTATCTATAAACCTGAGAGCCTAGCTTGTCAGCCAGTCAGAGTCAAAGATTTACCCCAGACCACATTTAACTGATAACAAAACAAAACAAAAATCTTTTCAGTGACTCAAAAATATTCATAAATGACCATATAAGAAAAAGGAACTTAAACTACAAGTTGTTTCAACATCCTGTGAGTTTAGATGGCAGGTATGTGGAAAATACTATTACCAATAATAAATTAATTTTTTTAGAGAAAATGATTACTTCAAAGAGAGAAATAAACTTACCTGAGAAAAGGAACGAGGGTTGAACTCTTTTGCATTAGGATTCAAAGTTGATTTTCTCACTTGCCTAAACCAGGGGAAAATTAAAAGGGGCCAATAAAATTTGCATGGAACTTGTGTTTCTCTCAAGTCTTCTACACTTTTTTTAAAAAACTGCTAAACATACATTAAACAATTCTTACTAGATCATGAATTCTCTTCATTAAAATGCATACATGTATTTCCCACACCTTAATCAGATTAAGGCATGCCCAAAAAAGGCAATTTTTTAAAAAGTGGGGGCACCTGGCTGGCTCAGTTATTTAAGCATCCGATTCTTGATTTTGGCTCAGGTTATGATCTCAGGGTCCTGGGATCAAGCTCCACCTGGAGGTCTGCATTCAGTGGGAGTCTGCCTGAGGATTCTTTCTCGCCCTCTCCCCATCCCCGAACCATGCATATGCATGTGTACAGCAAATACATAAATAAATCCTAAAAAAAAGTGTTAATATATCTTCTCTCAAAGGCAATCAACAAATCAACTGAGAAAATAAAATATCGCTAAAGGCAATCCCTAATATACCAATTCTCTAGAATGCAGTATTTTCTTTCCTTCTCTCTCTCTTTTTTAAGATTTTACTTTTAAGTACTCTCTACACCCAACATGGGGTGGAACCCACACACTGAGATCAAGGTGCATGCTCTGCAGACTGAACCAGCTGGGTGCCCCCTTGCATGCAGTATTTTCTAATGCAACCAAGTGTTTTCCTACATACCACCCACATACCACTATTGGGAAATAAAAATTTTTGCCTCATATTAAGAATAAGCACTCTCTGACAGATGAATAGGCTGCATTCCAAAAGTTCGGCTGTAAATGGATTGTATGGAACCCAGAATAGATAAATTAACAGTGGTTAGGCTGAAATGACATATCAAATGTGGAGGATTAAGTTTATCTTAAGAAATCTAACAATTAATAACAATCCTAACAATTAATAAAACGTTTTCTGACGGAAAACATGCTGAATTCCAAGTAGGAGCCAGACACTGTTATTTCAATCTGAAAACTGATCTTTCCCATCTTTCTAAGCTCTATTTGCTTTTAGTGCCTTTTAATGAAAAAAAGTTTTAGAAAATAAATTTCCACGTTTCAAAAGGTAGAAAGTTAAATTTGCCAATTAATTTATTATAATAATCTGCCAACTTGTCAATAATAACTTGTCATCTCTTTCTGGCAGCAGCAGTTCTTGGTTCTAGCAGCAGGGCTAGGAGGGGGTACTGACCAGCATTCAGGGGATATACTTCCCAAAACTCCCTGTATATTTACCAAAAAAAAGTTCTTCTAAATTTAGTCTTGATTTTGGCTATGGGGAACAAAACTGGGGAAGGAAGGAAACAGAGTACAGAGTACAAAGACTTAATTTACTTAAGAAGTCATCTGTTTACAGTTGTTTGTAACCTGGGGGGGGTACTCAGAAAGCAGTCCAAAAGTCCAGATAGATTCCTGAGCTGAAAGCCCCTGTACACTCTAAAAAAAAGTAAGTAACAGGATGTGCTCAATTCAAAGTTTACTCACTCAGCTGCATCTTTCTTCTCCTCTTTATCATCCTTCTCTTGTTTACATCCTGGACTGGAAGTCTGAACCCCTTGTGATGTGACCTCAGGTCCCCTCTTGTGCTCCGTGTTACTGAGGATTGAAGGGGAAATGCTGGGACTGTTCGGTTTGCTGCTGCTACTGGTGCAATTGCTGCTGCTATTTTCAATGAATGAATCCTTAGCATTTGGTTCAATTTTGTCTTTGATCAAATCTCTTGATTTTTCTCCCTCTCTATTTTTGTTTAGCAGTTGATCCATAGATTCAGAAGTAGAACTTGGCTGTAACTGAATAAAGAAAACAATTATATTTAAATATTTTAAATAACTCCATAATCAATTTTCTCCATGAGCGTAAGCAAACTAATACTATTTATAAGCATGATATACCAAATAAGGCTTTTTACATTTTAAGAGTAATGTACTTACTATAAAGCAATAATAACAGAACATATATACAACACACCCATAGTCATCTAGGCACTCAAATATCCTAACCTCAAAAGTTAAATATCTACTAACTGCCTACCATGTGTCAGAAATTGTACCCTCTGAGTATGGAAAATACGAATAGTTCCTATCCTCACCCTTACCACCTGGGTGAAATCAGATACCTAACAAAAATGTGGTAAATGAAATGGGATCCTAAAGGAAAAGCAATTTATAGAAAAAGGTTTCTCAGTGGAAGTGCCATGTAGTCTAAGGTATAAAAGTTTGGGGGTGAGAGTAGCCTGGAAAATGGAATTATCTAAGCTAAAGAAACAACATGCTTAAAAACCCAAGGGAAAGGGAGAAACAGAAAAGCACTAGTGGACTAGGACCTGGGCCTGGACTGCAGAAGTGGTGGGTTGGCAAGTCCGAAGCAGGTGGATTCAGAGGGATAGAAGGTTGGTCAATTAGATCTTCTAACCTTATCGAAGAAGGAAAGTGCAAAACACAAGTACCAAGACGAGTAGAAGGCTAAGATGTTAGTGAAGTAGGTGCTGGGGTTTTTAAGTTTACAGGCTAGAAGAAATCAATGCTACTACTGTCTGAAGATGATTGATTTAAGATGCCATACTCTCTAGAAAGGTAAGAGAAGCAGCTGAAGGAAATGACAAGAAAAAGAGAAGGAAAAAGACACCAAGGAAAAGCCGCCAAAGTGGCAATGTGAATAGAGCAGCAGCCCCAGGCATCAAGAAGGGACTGCATGAGCTGGACAGAAAAAAAGGGTCTCTCCCCAGCCTCAGGATGGGCAAACAAATGTCAAGGTCTCACTGCTCAGGCCCTTGGCAGGCTGGCTTCTTGAGAGCATCTCCAGCTTCACCACATCACCTAGACAGTCACAGAATCCACAAGCAGCTCATGCCGAAAGGTGATGATAGGATCATTTATTTGAACCCAGTGGCAACTCAAGTTACAACAGGCATTTAATGTTTAAGCCAGCATTTGTTCAGGTAATTTTTAGTAGCAGCTACCTACATTAAGAGACCAACTGCATACTGCAGAGATCTCTTGAGTATTTCCAGAAGTCTTTTGAGTGAGACAAAAATGAGACTTTTTTTTATGTTACTCATATATAATGGAAAACATACCTAAAGTACTCACTATGGTGTGGACACTGTTCTAAATGATTTAACTCATTCCTTTAATTGCTACAACAGACCTATGTGATGTAGACACTTACCACCACCTCGTAAATTGATAAACTAAGGCACAATTCATGCTTTTCAGCATTCAGCTGTATTTCCAACTGCAGTACACTAAAGAAGCCTAAGTGAAAACTGAGATTTTTTCCTTCCCCTTACCACTTTTTTCCAATAAAACATAATATATAAATGTATTGGTTTCAGGCATACACCACATTCAATATACGTATATGCTGCAAAATAATCAATGTCTAGTTAACAGCCATAACTGCAGTTAAAAATTTTTCTTTTGACAACTTTTAAGATCAATTCTTTTAGGAAGTTTCAAATATTACAGCACAGTATGACTGACTAGAGTCACCATGCTGAACATTACACCCCCATGACTTATTTTATAAATAGAAGTTTTTATCTTTTGACCCCATTCACACATTTCACTGTCCCCTGCCTGTGATAACCAATCTGTACCTGAAGGGCCTTTTTTTTTTTTTTTTAAGATCTCACACATAAGCGAGATTATGCAATTATTTGTCTTTGATTTATTTTACTTAGCATGGTGACCACAAAGTCCATCCACGTTGTCACAAATGACAGGATCTCCCTTTTATGCCTCAATATTCCTGTATCTATATTACATATACATAAATATGTATATGTATTTGTATATACATATATATACACACCCCATTTTCTTTATCCATTCACCCATCAATGGGCACCTAGGTTGCTTTCATGTCTTGGCCACTGTAAATAATGATACAATGATTGCAATGATGCAATGGGGATCCAGCTATATTTCTGAGTTGGTATTTTCATTCCTTTTGTATAAATACCCAGAAATGGAACTGCTAGATCATATGGTAGTTCTATTTTTAATTTTTTTATTTTTGAGGAACCTCTTAGCACCTACAGCAATTTATGTTTCTACCAAAATTGTACATCTTAGCCAACACTTGTTATTTTCTTAAATTTTTTTGGTAACAGACATTCCAAAAGTATGGGTGATATCTCATTGTGGTTTTGATTTGCATTTCCCTGGTGATTAGTGGTAAGCACCTGTTCGTGGACTTATTGGCCATCTGTATGTCTTCTTGGAAAAGTGTTTATTTACATCCTCTGCCATTTTTAGATCAGTTTTTTGGGGAGGGGGTGTGCGCTACTCAGTTACAGGAGTTTTGTATGTTGGATATTAAATCCTTATCAGCTATGTGATTTGCAAATATTTCCACCATGTAGTAGGTTCCTTTTCATTTTGGTTTCCTTCACTGTGCATTATTTTAGCTCTTGTTACTTCTGCTTTTGATTTTAAATAAAAAAATCACTGCCAATCACTGCCAACATCAAGGAGCTCACTGCCTAGGTTTCCTTCTAGGAGTTTCTGTTCAAGTCTTTAATCCATTTTGAGTTAATATTTATGTAGAGTGTAAGACAGTCCAGTTTTATTCTTTTTAAAATTTTACTTATTTGAGAGAGAAGGAGACAGCACACATATGAGCAGGGGAAGGAGTGGAGGGATAGAGAAAGAATCCCAAGCAGACTGCATTGAGCGGGGAGCTGATGCAGGGCTCAATCTCCTGACCCTGAGATCATGACCTGAGCTGGAATCAAGAATCAGATGCTCAACCAACTGAGCCACCCAGATGCCCTAGTATTATTCTTTTAAATGTGGTTGTCCAGTTTTCCCAACACCATTTAATGATGATACTGGCCCTTCCTTATGCTTTTTTTTTTTTTTTTTTAAATTTTCTTTATTTGAGAGAGAGAGAGCAGGGAGAGGAGCAGAAGGAGAAGCAGACTCCCTGCTGAGTATGGAGCCCAACATGGGGCTCAATCCCAGGACCCCGCGATCATAACCTGAGTCGAAATCAACAGTCAGATGCTTAATCAACTGAGCCTCCCAGGCGCCTCTCAGTCTATATTCTCAGTCTATATTCTTGGCTCTTTTGTCATAAATTAATTAACCATATGTGCATAGCTTTAGTTCTGGGCTCTCTATTTTTTGTGTAACTGACCTGTGTATCTGTTTTATGCCAAGAACATACTTTTATTACTGCAGCTTTATTATATAGTTTGAAATCAGGGAGCATAATGCCTCCAGCTTTCCTCTTCTTTCTCAAGACTGCTTTGGCTGTCTGAAATATACTACAGTAACACAATTTTTAGGATTATTGGTTCATTTTCTGTGAAAAATGCCATTGCAATTTTGATAGAGACTGCACTGAATCTCTAGGTTGCTTTGGGTAGTATGGACATTTAATGGGAAAACTGAAATTCTTATGTGATTTAACAAACAAGACAAGTGATTGCCAGTAAAACACTGGGGTTTTGTTTTGTCTTGTTTTTTTGCTAATAAGAATTAATATTCACTGAATACATACTGGATGTGTCATGTACTATATTAAACACTTCACATTAGTATCTCATTTAATTCTCATGAGAACAATGAAATTGGTTCTACAATAATCCCATTTCAGCTTGGTAGTGTTTCACACAGGGTATTTGTAAAGGAATGATTCAAATCAGACACGTTTACTTACCTCCAAACCCCATACTGTTAATCTGTACAGATCAAATTACTAGGAATTCGTACACAAATAAAGTTATCAGCATCGTGCACATAGCTATATTAGATCCTGCAGATGGCTGTCAAGTAAAACGAAAAGAAAAAAGAAAACCACAGAGTACTCTTAACCTCTGTCTCAAAGAAAGACTAGAGATTTCCGTGAATCACATAGTTTGAGGCCACGTGTATACTATGAGGACGGCTCTGATAATTCACTCACTGAATAGCAGAGTACAGCCTATGTGTTAGGTACTATCCAAAGCACTACTAGAAACTTAAACACACAAATGGCTGGGCCTATCTTTTACTAACCATGTGATTCTTGGCAAATTATTTAATTTGTCTTTACCTCAGTTTCCTAATATACACACTGGAAATAATAATAGAGGCTGCTTCAAAGGGATGATAGGACAATAAAAGATTGATCACATAAGCATTTAAGACAGCATAGGATACATAGGTAATATTCAATGTGTAAACTACTAATGTTATTTTACCCTAATTGAAGTATAAAGTTCACTCTCAGACATTTTTTAATACCATCTCCTTGCTTTTCAGAACTCCTTTATGGACAAAAAAGTTACTTATACAAGACTTAATGTTACATTAAATTTTTCAGGCTCCCAATAGTAATAGATTAGAATTCCTAAAAAGGTAGTGTTCTAATCCTACAACCACCTGGACTTTAAGAGTCAAGCATTAAAGAAGATTTACAGAAAACTGTGAACTGATAACATGAGAAACAAAATGTTTTCTACTAAATGAAGTTACAAGCTTATTAAAAATACACTATCGCTAGGGGCGCCTGGGTGGCTCAGTGGGTTAAAGCCTCTGCCTTCGGCTCAGGTCATAATCTCAGGGTCCTGGGATCGAGCCCCACATCGGGCTCTCTGCTTGGCAGGGAGTCTGCTCCCCACCCACCCCACCCGCCGCCTGCCTCTCTGCCTGCTTGTGATCTCTGTCTGTCAAATAAATTTTTAAAAATCTTAAAAAAAAAAAACAAAAAAACCACTCTAACTCTATTGGTGCCTGGGTGGCTGAGTTGGTTAAGTACCCGACTCTTGATTTTAGTTCAGGTTATGGTTTCAGGGTTGTGAGATAGAGCCCTATGTTGTGAGATGGAGCACTGTGCATAGAACCTACTTAAGACTCTCTCCCTCCCCCTCTCCCTTCCCTCCCCACCTTAAACAAAACAAAACAAAAACACTAATTCTGAGACAGTGTGTTGCTGACATAAGTAAAGACAGAGAGATGTATGGAAGAGAATTCAGAACCCAGTAATGAGAGTTTCCACAAGAATGCAAAGATTATTCAATTCAGTATCTTTTCTTTTTTTTAAGATTTTGTTTGTTTTAAAGAGAGAGAGAAAGCAAGCACAAGCAGGGGGATGGGCAAAGAGAGAATCCCAAGCAGACTCCACACCCCCCAACATGGGGCTTGACTGATCCTATGACCCCTGAGATCATGACCCAAACTGAAACTAAGAACCTGACAACCAATCAACTCAGCCACCAGGAGGCACCCCCAATTCAGTATCTTTTAAAAGAGAAGGTGCTGGGACAAGTAAGAGCAACAAGCACAAGAGTAAATCTGGAAGCCTACCTCATACTATATATAACAATTACTCAAAATGGATCACAGCCCTAAATTAGACTCTTAGAAAAAAAAATAAGAGTAAATCTTTATGACTATGGATTAAGCCATGGCTTCTGAGATATGACACCAAAAGCACAAGCAACAACAACAACAAAAAAGAGATAAAGTGGACTTCAGTAAAATAAAAAATTTTGGGATAAGGGTCAACATCTAGAAAGTGAAAAGACAACTGACAGAACAGTAGAAAAAAATTGCAAACCATGTATCTCATGTGAGACTTGTACACAGAATAAAGAACTCAATAATAAGACAACTCAGATTTTAAAATGGGCAAAGGATCTGAATAGACATTTCTCTAAAAGAGATTTATAAGTGGCCAAGGAACACATAAAAAGATGCTCAACATTGTTAGCCAATATCAAACCACAATGAGATACCACAAGGATGTCTACAACAGAAGAGACAATAACAAATGCTGGCAAGGATGTGGAGAAACAGAAATCCTTATATGCTGGTGATGGAAACCACAATACTCCAGTTGCTTTGGCAACAGTCTGGAAATTTTCCTCAAATGGTTTAAGACAGAGTTACCATAGGACCCAGAAATTCTACTCTTATGTATATACACCCGAAAGAAATGAATATATATGTCCACAACAAAAACTATACTAATATTCATAGCAGCATTATTCGTAACAGTCAACATATGGGAAAAACTCGAAGAGACATTAAATGATGGATAAATAAAATGTGGTCTATTCATACAATGGAGTATTATTAAAAAGCAATGAAGTACTGGGGTGCCTGGGTGGTGTAGTTGGTTAGGAGACCAATTCTTGGTTTCAGCTCAGGTCCTGATTTCAGGGTTGTGGGATCAAGCCCTATGTTGGGTTTCCTGCTCAGCAGACAGATTGCTTGAGATTCTCTCTCCCTCACCCTCTGCCCCTCCCACTGCTCGCACGCTCTCATGTGCTCTAATAAATCTTAAAAAAAAAAAAAAAGCAATGACAGATGCTCCAACATGGATGACCTTTGAAAATATTATGCTAAGTAAAGAAGCCAGACTCAAAAGGCCTCATATCATGAGATTCCATTCATATGAAATGTCCAAAAGAGGCAACTAACTGCAGAGAGAAAGCAAGCAGACTGTCTAGGACCTAAGGAAAGGGGTGTGGGAGAGATGTTTAAAAGCAAAAGAGGAATGACTGCTAAGGGGTATGGGGTTTCTTCTGGGGGTGAAGAAAATGTTCTAAAACTGACTGTGGTAATGGTCATTTAAATCTGTGAATATATAAAAAGCCACTGAATTGTACACTTTGTATGGCTAAAATGTACGACACGTAAATTTTATCTCAGTAAGACTGATACTACTAACCCATATGTTTCAGAGTAAAAATTTTCTTTCCTTCATAACATGATAAATTCAACATAAGAAAGGACTGAATGCTTGAGTCTAAAAAGTAATGTGAGAAAATAAAAGGGAATAGGCAATACCTATAACGAGCTCATTTACGTCAAATGGAAGATTATGCAAAATAGTATCATCTATTCTTTAGGAATCTATTCAGATGCAGTGTAAAGAACTGCACAGAAACGAAACCCTCCCCTCTGGCAGAAGCATGCAGCTGAGGAGACCAAGTACATAAAAGAGCTTTAATTGTGTTGGGAATACATGACATATTAAACTGGCTATCTGGGCATTTGGTTGTAATTCTCCATATCATGTCCATGGATTATCTATGGCTTAAAAAATTAAAATTTAAGTTCATAATCACTAACAGCATTAAAGCTGAATAGATAAATTGTGAAAAAATGTGGTATGTAATATTTTGAATGGTGCCAATAAATAAAGCTATCACCCAAAAATCATTAATTTTTAGGAAGCTAACACAGACTATAACAAAGCTGCCCTTTGACTGATTCATCTCTTAAGTCAACCATATTTTCCAAAGGCTGATAATCAGATCTTTTCCTCTAAGAAGCTAAGTTTCAGGAGAACTTCTTGCATTGGTCCCAAAATGACTTGATATACAAAGTGTATTATAATAAACGTGTACAAAAGAACACAGTGTTCATCCAGAAGAGATGGGAGAATGTTCGGAGTCCTAAGACAGATAACTGGTATTAAAGACCAATTTCTGGGGCGCCTGGGTGGCTCAATGGGTTAAAGCCTCTGCCTTCGGCTCAGGTCGTGGTCCCAGGGTCCTGGGATCGAGCCCCTCGTCGGGCTCTCTGCTCAGCAGGGAACCTGCTTCCTCCTCTCTCTCTGCCTGCCTCTCTGCCTGCTTGTGATCTCTGTCAAATAAATAAATAAAATCTTTAAAAATAAATAAATAAATAAAGACCAATTTCTACCACAATACATTTGTGTACAAAGTGTACATCTGCAACTATCCAGAACACCAGGGTCCATTACATCTCCCACTAGCCCTACCAGATAATTAATACCCTGGCTTTGCTCTACTCTTCACTGAATAAAGTAATCAAATGGGGATCCAATAATAACTTATGTTATGGCTGACTTTAAATGTCAAAATTATATTCTCTTTCATTTGGTATCTGTATAGTTCTCGAGGTGCTGATTTAGTTACCTACTCAAAAGCACAAGCAGAAACACCTGGGTGGCTCAGTCCATTACGCAACTGACTCTTGATTCGGCTCAGGTCATTATCTCAGGGTCATGAGACCAAGCCCTGAGTCAGGCTCTGCGCTGCTCAGCTGAGAGTCTGCTCAAGATTCTCTCTTCCCCCTCTCCCTTTATTCCTCCCCCCACCCGCAAGGTCTCTCTCTCTCTAAAAGTAAGTAAATACAATAAATAATTTTAAAGCACAAAGACAACTTTAAGAACGTTTAGCTTTCTACAGACATGATTCACTGTTTCCGAGTATGCATATAACGCATTTTTGCAAATGAAGGATCTAAAAATTTGTAATCATGTTTACTATTCATTTTTAAAGTTCTAATTCATTAATCAATAACAACACTTACCCTAAAATCATTCTTAAACTTCTTTAAGTCATCAATCTGCTTTCTGTGTTCAGAAACAATTGGTGATATACCTATAAAATTACAAACTGTTAAATATAAATTCACTGCAAATCTTTAAAATTCTTTAGGATGAGATACTGGAAATAAAAATAAGCTTTTATTCAATATATTATTTATAGATTTTGATATTTGTCAAATTATGCATTTAAAATGTGCATAATCCTAAGAAAAAGTGTTGACCAAAACCAATCTGTACTAAGCATGAGCTTAGACATCTCCTTCCTATTTCTGTAATTATACTGAAAGACTTTTTAAAGCTCTAACCTTTATTTTCAGTCTTTGAGAAGCTAGGTGATGTCTCATTGGGCTTCACATTTTCTTTATTCCCTGCAGGAGAATTTTGCCTCTGATCTTGAAGCCTGGAATCCTTAGCTAAAAAAATACGTATTTAAAAAAAATAATAGTAAAGTAAAATGGGGAGATATTCAACAATTTTTATTTCCTATGGTTTGTGGAAAAAAAATTTTCCATTTAACCAGAAGCTTTTCCCTTGGCAGACAAATGAAACACCAACAACTTTATTTATATTGATATTCGCTACCTAAGAATGTTAACCCTTGTAACAACAGACCTTCAAGAATAAATATAAAACTGTATTATACTTCATTTACACAAATTTTAAATTTACACTCAAATACATACCTATGAATAAATACAGCATTTTTCATATTAGTGTAACACTTTTAACACTCAACTTCACAAATGACATGGAGCCGGAAGCCCCTTCTTACATACCCTCAATAGACGGGGTGACAGCTCTGTTGGATGCAGGACTGGCAGGTGTAGGAGAAGCGGCTGGAACAGGCATAGCAACAGCTTCAGCTGGAATAATACCAGCTTGAGGAGAAGCAAGAACTGGCCCACCAGGAGTATTTCCAATACTGTTCTGTCTGGGAGACCTGGGTCTATGAGTTTTAGGGGATAATCTTGGAACTACAAGAAAGAGAAAATTGATCCATTACATTCTTAGCTCAAATGTCACTTCTTCAAAGAGGCTTCTTAGAATATTTAGGTAAAATACTCCTGGTCAACCACCATCCCTATTACTCTTTATCCCATCACCCACAGTGGTGGTAACTGAAAACACAAATAGCTGAAGAATGACAGCAATTACTAACACCTAAGTACAGCTGCAGTTCTTTCTTATAACTAAATAGATCAGATTAATTCCAAAAGGCAGTACTTTAAATGAAATTAGAAACTGGATTTTAAGACAGGATAAACCCCATTTTTTAAGATGAAGACAGCAACATTCTCCACTAAGAAGTGAGGTGTTTCTTTAACAATGGGGTGGCAGATCCCAAAGAAAAAGGCTTACTTGTTTCTTCTTCAAATAATAAACTCAAACACCTTTTGGCAGCTTGCAGCCAATCCTGTATGCTCTTTCCAGCCACCTCAAGAGGCACTTTAGAAGAACTAAGAAAATCAAGGAACCGATTTAGCCAAAAGCCGAAGATAATTCACCAGGGTTCCTGTTCCACCTGACCTCAAGTAAACAACTGTTAGGTTTCTTAATCCATTAAAAACCCATTTGTAGAACTCAGATTCAACGGTTTAAAGAAAATGGTTCTAATTACAATTTAGTGGTTCTTTACTTTCTTAAGTCATAGGATCATGGAAGGAAACTATCCAACAACTGTCATTTTTCTAATTAGTATTAAAAAAAACTGCAACACCACCCTGCATGTATTCCTAATAACAGTTATTGTTTTCACTTCTATTATTATGTTGTTACTCTCAAAATTCACTTCCAAATTCTCTAAGCAATGTCAAATGATGAATGGTACAACTGAAGAAATAAAGATTTTTAGAAATTCTATTTTCTTGTTAAGTGAATTATTTCCTTCTAATAATTAACACCTAATTTCTAATTAGATTATGTTAATAAAATATCTAATTTCTAATACCTAACTTCTTTTGGTCTTCCTTGAAGACCAAAGAAGAAAACAGAATATACAAAGTAACTGACCATAAAATTATGCATACATGATGCTGAGCAATGTGTATCGATGAAGTTTAGAGAGTTAGGTATGTTTTTGTTTAAGCCTGAAGATCTTTTCTTTTAAAAATCCTATCTGCTGATTAAGACAGACTATGACTAAAAATCACAATCACTGCATGTTCTAACTCTCCACAGTTATCATGGAAGCAAAACATTAGGTAGCAAAAGCAGTTTGGGACTGAGCTTACAGTTAGTCTTTTTATTTATCTTTTATACTTTTATAGCTGCTGTCAGCACATTCTTCAGGCTTATCACAGGTAAAACTTGGGCCCATCATGTATTGATATTCCTTATTAGGGAAATAAAATCAGGAATTAGTACCATATACAGATGCTACAGGAATACACAGCATTGTAAGCCCAAAGTAAGTGTCTGTGGCTAAGAAGACAGGAAATACAGTTTGTTCATATTATGTTACATACTTTATTTGTTTTATATTTGGGTGGTACTCTATAGAACTATGATGTATATTCCTGAACTTATGAACCTCATATGAATCTTATCACAAGTCCATAAAGTAGAACAGGCAAAAATTACTCTAATTCATTGAGAAAACTGAAATTCAGAACGATCATATGGTTTGCTTTAACATATGGTGAATATGTGGTGGAAACCAGAATAAAAATATAGGTTTCCCAATTCCTGGTTATTCCAATAATTTTAATATATACACTGAACTCAGCCCTTCTTACATACAGCAGAGTTACAAAATGTCCACTGTCATTATGCCCCGAGCCAAGTGTTACCTACCCCCGCTGACCACTGATGACCATGTGCCCCCCGCAGGACTAGTTCTTGCTGCTGGAGGAGCAGCTGCTTCACTTGGTGGGGTATGGGATACAAATTCTAGGCCACTGGAAATGGAACCCCTCCCAGCAGAAACTCTGTGATTTCGAGGGTGTCGCTGGGCCTTTGGGGACATCCTTGGAGGCCCTAAGAAAGGAACAGTGAACATCACATAAATGCTTCAACGTCCATCAGTACAACTTTTCTGCTAACTACACAGACCCTATTCACGCATACACACACACTCTCTCTAGCTTCTCCTTGGTTATAAAAGAAAGAACAAAAACAGAAAAACGTATTCTTGGCCATATTCCTTCAGAATTATTCTGTGGAATGCCACAAAAGGTTTTATAAATAAATTTTATATTATTTCCCTGTTTTTTAAAGAAAGGGAGGGATGAAGTTGGTGTCAGGAAATCAAACAGATGTTGTAACTCTTCAAAAATTTTTATTCATTTGTTTCATCTATATTCATTACTTGTGGGCATATAAAAATAAATATATTATAAAATGTTAACAGAAGTTACGCTACATGATAGGATCAGTCTTATTTTACCACATACTTTTTGCTTTTCCCCCTCAAACTTTATTATTTCTAAAATTAGAAGAAGATTCTGAAACAGACTCTTAATCCCTATATACTTTTATATTATTGAAATATGGCAATAAATTTTACAACCCATGCCTTAAAACAGTCTTCACCTGTAAGCAGTTTCTCAGGCTGAACAGGCTATAAGCTGAAAATTCTACTGTTAAGGCATGACCTGAAAGACTAAAATAACTGGCATTTGGAGAAGAAATGTGCACTACATGAATCATCAAAAATTCTAGATCATTAATTGTCACCCCATTAGTGCCTTCTATTTCTAAAGAAGTCTACTCTGCATTCAAACAATCAATCAAGTGAAATCAGTAGACAGAATGGCTCTCAGTAGAAAAGCCAGACAGTGCTAATACTCAGCAAAACTCATCCTTAAGGTCATAGCCAAGGGTTCTCACCCTTACCTTCCTGCCAAAATCTTAAGAATGTCAAATAAATTTGTACCCTCAGTAGGAATTTAATCATGGACACAATCCTAAAAAGAAATATTAATGTTATATATTATAGTTTTCAACTGGAGAGGTGATTTATATAAAAAAAATTAAAGAATTAGGTATATGCATATCATAAATTTTTTATACCCACGTAGAGAAAAAGAGTAAGAAAGCCAGTTGGCATAGCTCAATGAAATCAAACTCTAACTTAAAAGAAATTTCATTCTTTTTGGTAATACATAAAATACAAAATACTCTCCCATATTAAACACAGAAAACCACTGAATTTCATAGTTCTACATTTAAAGTTCACCTAGCTACATGACTGGAAGACATTTTAATTCAGATCAGTTAAAAAGAAAAACTGGATAATGTAGCAGCTCTGAATACCCAGAAGGTCTATTTTCTACGTGAACGGTCCCTCTTACAAGCAGTGTACAATTTACTATAGTGAAGACGTTCATACTCACTGAGTCCTGCTTTACTCAAACATGAACCACAACAAATACCACAACAGATTTTAACTTTTCACTTAGTGGCCACCATCACAAGCACTTTCTAGCAAGGAAGTCACCTTGAAAATCAGTGCAACATGCTGTTCAAGGTCAGCCACTTTAGTCAGGATCACATGACCTCCCTCCTGCCTGGATGGCAACAATTTATTAAAAAGCGGCCAACGTGGGTTTTCTGCAGGGAAGAACTTTATGCCAGAAAACTGTATTAATCTCAGCATAAGTTCTATCAACTACGATTTTAATGAATAAATCGGGACTAAAATGTAAACATATATACCCTGAAATAATATCAAAAATACATATTCAGACAATAGGTTTTTACCATATTCACTGCATTTATATTAAAAGTCTCATTTGTCTACAATACCTCCATGATTTGATATGTAGTAACGGTAGACTTAGCATCAAACACTGCATGAGAATTACAGGATTTTTTTTTTTTGACAAGGGCAAATGGTTTTTAACAACAATGTTTTATTTTAGATCAAAGACTGCCAGGTTAGACTTTCACTAGAAAATATTACAAAGCTAATTTTCTTAAATTCCCCAAACATAAAACGAATCTCTGTATTATAATCTAAGAGTAGTCACACAAAGGCAGCTGCATGGAATGTTCTTTTCAAAAAGGACCATTACTGCCTATGGCCAACAGGTAGGTTCACGAGTACATTGGCCAAAGAGCTATAAAATGAAGGTTCTACAGTAAGTCCAAAACTGGTGAAGAAAGTTCATCATTTATCATTAACCACTATTTATACTGTATATTGAGAGGGACAAAAACCTGGGGCAGACCTTCTGGGGCTGTAAAGGAACATCATTTTTACCAGGCAGAGATAAGCCCCCATTCTTATAATCCAGGATAGTTCATAGCTTCACAGAGCATTTATCAAATTTCTCTCCAATGAACAAAAGGTTAATAGAAATAGTTTTAATAAACTAAAGTTAAAACACGGAAATTATAGGCTACTAAATAATGAAGAGGAAACTATTTTGTAATTATAAACTCACATAGGAGTTAAACAAAGACAAACAAAAACATGAACAAATTGTGGTATTGTACCTTCTGAAGACATGCGTTTAGGCATAGTAGAGACAGGAGCTGGAGAACCATGAGCAGAGGGGTGAGACGGGGGTCTGGATGGCCGCGAGGGGGGCCTGGAGGGCGGCCGTGTAGGGGTGGCTGCCCGAGGTGGAAGAGAGTTGGGACCTGACTGGTAGCGAGAAGGTGGGCGAGAGGAAGGAGATGGGCAAGGCGATGGCCAGGGAACACCTGACAGAACAAATGATATGAAGGAAAGTATAAAAACTAAAGAAAAAAATGAGGGAAAAAAGTAAACAGAAAAAAAAGTAAAATGACAAAAATGATTTCTTGTACATTTTAACCCTTTGAGGACAGTCATTTGATTTGTGATAAGTTTTAGCATAACTTAACTGACATAAATTCACATTTTACTTTAACCTCCTTAAAATTAAGTCTGTTTAAATGAACATACGTTCCCAAAGGGTTAATTAGGATCTACACATACTATTGAAGAAGACAGTTAAGACTTTGCCTATTAATCCTGCTTCTGTAACTGTTTCTCAATAACCAATTATTAAAAGGAGTATTAACATAAACTAGATAATTTCACACAATAAATGACAAAACTCAGGAATAAGATTACTTACTAATTTTAGCTTCTGAAACAGGAAAATAAGCAGGAGCTATTATATCCTGTTAAAAATGCTGTTTTTTATATAACCATTTGTGATTCTCATCTAATTTGTATTTGAAGGTAAAATTTAGTTTTAAATCTCATCAAGCAAGCCCATTTAGTAGAAATATAACATTACTTCTATTTTTTAGCGTCATAAAAAAGGTTACTATTCATTGCCTTTTCAAAAATCATTTTAACCTTACCAAATTAGAAAAAAAGGGGAGACCTGCTAATTTATGCAGTTAACACTTACTTAAGTGACTGCTTAATAAGCAATGCAACTAGAAAGCAGTCATCACCACATAAGCTGACACTGATGGATATGCACAGGTCAAGATACAGCTAATGTGTAACATTACATATCACTTACCTTAATCTTAGGAAAACAGTCCAGGTCTCCTCTCCACAGGGTTCCACACACTTGAGTATTACACATTTCCTAGCCCCCTTCATGTTTTTTCCTTGAAAATTCTGTTCATGAACTAAAATTCTTTACTCAGAGAGCAAAGAAATTTCACCCCCAATACTAAGTACAGAAAATACTCAAGAGTGTTTATTTGGAGAGGAATTCTGGAGACTCAACAGAAACAACTGAAATTGGAAACTTAAGTGTTCTCTACTTTTCTAACTTTCTGAACCTAAATATCTTAAACTGAATGTCCACTTTGTTCCCTAGGTTATAAACATAGTTCTGCTACGGTATTTCCGTACTGCCTATAGCACTTCCGTCCAGTATCCCTGACTCACATGAAAGATCCATGACCTATGAGCTATATTCAATCTTAGATTTAGAGGTAGAGCAGAAAAATATCTTCCTCCTGAAGATGCAAGTCTCTTTCACTGTACTTATGATTAATTGCAAAAACCGGTCGTTTTTATTGTTTTTTAAGCACTTTTCTTTCTTCATCTTCTTCATATGACTCTTGGTCATATCTTGTATAGCAAATTACCTCAAATTGTTTCTTGAAATAAGCAGAGTATAAACGTGCAAACAGTTAAGGAATTTAATCTGTGTTAACTACTGAGCATTTCACACAAACTAGGATTTCCCATATAAACTACGTTCAAGTAATTTTATCATACAGGGTTTTTAAATTGAGAACCTATCCAAAGTTTCCAATTTCTTTGTATGTGGAGTGTTTTCTGGCCAAGTGAATTATCTTTGGTTAAATTTAGCACTTTATCTTAACACGTGAGTATTTCATCACACTAAATACTATATATGCCAATGATTTATACTAATTCTACTAATTTGATATCCACAAAGGCAAATTTTAAATAGTTTTGAAGTAAAAACTACTCCACAGAAAACACTGAAGATGTGCATGCTTTTACCAATTATGTTAAACTTAAATATTCAGAAAACTGTATATTTGATTGAGGACATTGACAAATTTGGTCAAAATACTTGCCTCCATTAACTACTCTTTGGTCTGAACCAGAATTCGGGTTGAAATCTGAAGTGTGAGAGGTGGATCTTGACGGCATGGAGCCCGATCCAGGCTGGCCCATACGCGGTGAATTCTGTCTCCCACTTCCCCAGGATATGACTTCTCTATTTCTTTGTCCGGGAGGAATATATTTATTTTCCCTGAAAATGAGAGATTCTCTAAATTATTTTATCCTAACAGATATCAGGCCAATGAAACAAATCTAAAAATAATTTAGGCAGAAGTGAATGCTTGTTATAAAAAGGTTAAACACTAAACCAAAATATCTCACTCCCTAACACCCCTAATTCTTCCATGTTACCCTGAAGTCTAGCCTCTGGCCTTTCCTTTCTCTCAGATTCTCCTCCTAAGCAAAAAGGTTAACAGATTTGTGTTCATTCTCATCCTACTTCACCTCTAAATGGCTGAGTCTATCAAATATGGTCCATCTTCTTAAGACTTTCTTTGTCCTTGGCCTTCTCTGCTTTGTTTTCTCTTGGAACTCTTCTTTTTATACCTATTCATTGGTTTTTTCATTCAATTATTAGCAATGCTGACAAGTCCTAAATCCGCACTCCAGTCCCACAATCTCAACATCTCCAACTGAACACTTTCATTCAAACCATCACTCTAAGCTGCATCTTCAAGAAATAATCTGTATCTTACTCCACCAGGTATGTAGTACTTGTTTCTCAACACGTTTACAAATAAATTAAAGACCTGCAAGCCCCTCAAATGCAATAAATTTAACAAAGGGCTCATTCTATCTCCCCTCAAATTTGCTCTGTTTTCTATCTCCATTCTATCTCCATTTCTATCTCCATTCTATCTCCATTCTATCTCCAGTACAATTACCAATCAACTTATCAAATAAACCTCAGGCTCACCCATGATTTTTCTAACTTTCTCTCACCAGCCCTGGTCTAGATGGTTACCAAGTTTTCACATTTGAACAATTTCAATACACTAACTGGTCTCCATGTTTCAGCCAATTCTCAAATGTCCCAGAGTTCGTTCACACCATCCGCTCCCTACAGGGTGCTTTTTAACAGGACACAACCCCTTCAGGACCTCAGTTCCTATCACCAGCTGCCACCACTGCACCCTCCACATCACCCATATGCCAGACAGATGAAACAACCAGCCTTATCCTCAGTTGGCCAGGTTCTTTCACATGTGTTTTCATCATCCAAGGAATGCCTCTCTCTTGCTTCTCGATGGGCAGCAGACAATGCTACTATCCTATCACAAAATTTCTCTTCTGTGAGGCTTTCTCTGACCCCACTGGATACATGCTAGTTCTTTCTCACTCTGAATACACCTCTAATCCAGCAAATCCTACTGAACTGCTATCATGTTCTGTGCAGCATCCCCCCACCTGATTGCTTTTCTGTAAGCAGCTCCTTCACAGCTTGGCTTGCTCATCACTGTACCTCTAACACCTGGCTTCACAGAGCTGATGCTCAAAAAATATTTTCTAAAATTACTACAATCTTTTCTCTAAAAGAATCTTAAACCAATTCCCCTTGCATTCTCTACCTAAGCTACATTAAAGGAAGATGAAATAATAATAATACACCTTCTCACACAGACCTTGAGTTGTGTATCCAAAATACTGCATCATGATTTCCTTTAAATACCTAGTGTTTATGCTGTGGCCCTCACGTTCACTGGAATTTCTCTGAACGGCTGTGTATTTTTCTTCTTCACTCCTATCATCATTTTCCAGGGCCACCCGGGCTTTGTACTGGGCACTTGATTCAATTTCTTCTGCTAATTGGTTTGCCCTTGCTTCTCGTTTTAAAAATTCTTCTGAGTTATCCCTTTCTAAGGGTACCCTGAAACAAGAGGAGGGGGGGAGCAAAGTGAGTATTTTGAAGGCACAGTTTATATATCTGTCCTAATCAACTAGTAAGAGTTTAGAGTTTGAAAGACTGATAAAAATATAAAACACTTAGAGTGATCTACTCATGTATAAATCAAAATTAGAAATTTTTTTTAAAAGTTTCACTTTTCCCTAGAAGAATATAAATTTCCAAAACTGGTTAAATAAACTATTCTCCCATAACATGTACACTTGCAAACTTAAGAATTTTTACAACTTAAAACAAGAACAAAAATTATCTAGAGCATAAAATTAGAATACAGGTAAACTAAACTATATTTATGCCCTGTTTTAAAGAGAATTTATCAGCTTAAGCAGTAACAGGATTAATTCTTTCACATAACTGTTTAACTTAAAATCTAACAGAGGAGCGCCTAAGTGGCTCAGTCGGTTAAGCATACAACTCCTGTTTTCAGTTCAGATCATCCACTCAAGGTTGTGAGATCAAGCACCATGTCACACTCCACACTGGGTATGGAACCCACTTAAGATTCGCTCTCTCCCTCTTCCTCTGGCCCCGCCCCTCTCCCCCTCTCTTAAATAAAATACATTAAAAAAAAAATCCAGGGGTGCCTGGGTGGCTCAGTGGGTTAAAGCCTCTGCCTTCGGTTCAGGTCATGATCCCAGGGTCCTGGGATCAAGCCCCACATCGGGCTCTCTGCTCCAAGGGGAGTCTGCTTCCTCCTCTCTCTGTCTGCCTCTCTTCCTACTACTTGTGATCTCTGTCTGTCAAATAAATAAATAAAATCTTTAAAAAAAAAAAAAAAAGTCCAACAGAAAAATTTATTCAACATCCTAATATAAGTTGATGAAAGTCAAAGACAAATGTACTAAAATAAAAGCCAGGTTTTTAAACTTACGTATATGAAGATAAACTGCTATCATATGTAGACACTACACCGTAATTTTCTTCATTATATCGAAACATATCATTGGGATCCCATCCATTAGACTAGAAGAAAATAAAGCATTTTTCAAAATGACAAAGTATTTGTCATGGAAATTGCTTTAACTCAAGCACAATCAGTATCTAACATTAATAATATCATCTGTAATAGCAAAATCTATCCACAACAGTTAACCACTACTAACTTCTTGGGCATAATTCCAGATGCACTCTATGCATTCATTAAGAACATGATCAGTTAGATAAAGTTCCTTTTTAATTCAAATAGGATCTTCTTATTCTATAACTTGCTTGGTCTTTTAATAAGTCTTAAGTACCTTTCCATACCAGAATGCCATTCTTTATAGTGGAACCACAGTGTTTCAACTGAATGGAAGTACAATAAATCTAACTCATGTCCTCCTGATGGACAGGATGTTTCTAATTTTTCATTATCAGAGATAATGCTGCAAAAAAATCCTTACACATCATTATTTCCAAGTCCTATGGATATACCAAGACAAAAGTAAATTCTCAGAGGTGAGACAAACTATAGGTGTGTTTTAAACTTTTATAAATATTGTCAGAATGCTCTCTGGCAACTTAACAGTTTATCCACCTTACTATCAGTAAAAAAGGAGTACCTGATTTGTATCCTACGTAGGTGACGTGGTGCATAGACCTGAGAACCTCTCTATTAGGTTATATTGAATTCTTTAATAAAAGTCTGAAAATGAATAATGATGTTCTGCCTATATATTTTCAGTTTCATAGCTGGACTTAAACATTAAAAACAGATTTGTTTTTTTGTTTTTGTTTTTGTTTTTTAAGATTTTATTTATTTATTTGACAGACAGAGATCACAAGTAGGCAGAGAGGCAGGCAGAGAGAGAGGAGGAAGCAGGCTCCCTGCTGAGCAGAGAGCCCGATGTGGGACTCAATCCCAGGACCCCGAGATCATGACCTGAGCTGAAGGCAGCGGCTTAACCCACTGAGCCACCCAGGCGCCCCTAAAAACAGATTTGTTATAAAGACTTCTCCACAACAGTCAATGGAAGATTCTTCATCCGATTCAAATTTTGGTACCTAAACATTCATATTTGGCAAAAGACTTTGCTTTCTATCTCTTTACCTTATTCTAATTATGTTTCACATAATTTATAGAATCCTAATGATAGTCTTTACTACTAAGCATTGTTTTATATATGATGTGTTAACAGAAAAGTAAAAATAATACACATTAAAAAGCTTTTAGAAATAGCAGATTTTGGGTGCCTGGGTGGGTCAGTGAGTTAAGCCACTGCCTTCGGCTCAGGTCATGGTCTCGGGGTCCCGGGATCGAGTCCCACATCAGGCTCTCTGCTCAGCGGGGAGCTTGCTTCCCCCCTCTCTCTCTGCTTGCCTCTCTACCTACTTGTGATCTCTCTGTCAAATAAATAAATAAAATCTTAAAAAAAGAAAGAAAGAAACAAACAAACAAACAAACAGCAGATTTTTGGGGCACCGGGCTGGCTCAGTGGGGTTAAGTCTCTGCCTTCGGGGGCACCTGGGTGGCTCAGTGGGTTAAAGCCTCTGCCTTCAGCTCAGGTCATGATCTCAGGGTCCTGGGATCGAGCCCCGCATCGGGCTCTCTGCTCAGCTGAGAGCCTGCTTCCTCCTCTCTCTCCGCCTGCCTCTCTGCCTACTCATGATCTCTGTCAAATAAATAAATAAATTCTTAAAAAAAAAAAAAAAAAAAAAGTCTCTGCCTTCGGCTCAGGTCATGATCTCAGGGTCCTGGGATAGAGTCCTGCACCAGGGCACTCTGCTCAGCAAGGAGCCTGCTTCCCCTCTCTCTCTGCCTGCCTCTCTGCCTACTTGTGATCTCTGTTAAATAAATAAAATCTTTAAAAAAAAAGTAATTTTTGTGGAGAATGGTCCTAATTTTAAGACTAAGAAATCTACTTACTGCTTTATTTCTAATGCAACTTAACAATATATCTTAATAGTGAGTACGTCTTCCTCATATAAGAAGCCCAAGAGTCTTACCTCTAGGAAAGGTCAACAGTCAATTAAGACACTAATTTCCTTAGGCTGCCTCATTCTGTAAAGCATTCAAAACAAAACATGCCAGTTTTTCCACTTTCCCATGTTTCCCAACTTAAATTTGTAAGTTGATTATGATCTTTTTAAAAACATGGAAATCATTCATAAGCATCCCAAAGAAAGATTTGTCTAAATTTACTGCCTGGGGGAGGTCTCTATAATATAGACAATAAAAACTGCTGATTTAAATGTACCCACCGGAATGATGACAACATACTTAAATTAAAACCAAATGATATCACACCACATCACATGACCACAGTCTGATACTCAGCAAAAACACTTTACTTACTACATCATTTTCCAAAGCCTCCAGTTCCTCAGTAGTTGTGAGTTCACCAGCATCCCAGGGCTCCAGGTCCTTCTCTTTGTGTTCACCATTCACTTTAGCACTGATAGCAGAGTCAGTAAAAGCATCTGCAAAGGATGGACTTAGCTGAAAGATCATATAGCCAGACAATGGGTGACTCTAATATACACACATAAATTATCAACAGAGATATGCTAAAAATAATTATGATATAGAAGGTGTAACATTCACTAATGGTATGCTTTCAGATGTATAATGCCTCTAATACAATAATCTTCATAACACTTTGAGTAAGGTATGTTCTTCCCATATAATTTTAAGCCACATGAAATGTTTTAATGTATTCACACAGGTCACTAAATTATATTAAAAATAATTACTTTATATTTCAGAAGTGACCCAGAAACTATCAACCCATCTAAAATAGGATGTTGGGGTGCCTGGGTGGCTCAGTGGGTTAAGCCTCTGCCTTCGGCTCAGGTCATGATCCCGGGGTCCTAGGATCGAGCCCCGCATTGGGCTCTGCTCAGCAGGGAGCCTGCTTCCTCCTCTCTCTCTCTGTCCACCTCTCTGCCTACTGTGATTTCTCTCTGTCAAATAAATAAATAAAATCTTTAAAAATAAATAAATAAATAAAATGGGATGTTTTTGGTTTAACAGATCCAGTAATTAAATAAAAGCTCAGAGCTCCTATATTTAAACATGTGCAGATATTTTAACTTTCCAAAGCCATGTCTATATGCAGGGGTCAGTATCCTAACATAATCTTGCCATTAGTAACGGAAGCCATTCTAAATGAACAAATCCTTCAGAAAACCCATTTTTCCCTATAGCCACTTTGTTACACAGTTTAGGCGCTACAGTGTCACCTGTCCCCAAAAGGTTCAGGAGGCAGGCCTATCTACCTGAACTTCCCACCAACACTTACTTATAATTATTGTGTCCTCTCTTCCTCTCTAATGTTACCGAGAAGCAGTAGCTTGTGAGAGCATCAATATGTATAGCTGATAGGAAATATCTCATAGCTGCTATCCAACAAAGAAAATTTTTCTCTAGGTGGGTGTTAGGACCAGCTAAGTAAAGATCTACTTGGCTAACAACAGTATTAGAAAATGCTTTGGAGATACAGGCTTGCATTTAAATGGCTGGGCCCATAAGGTATCACCAAGCACAGGGCCAGGGGATAATACTTCTGCTGATCTGGCTCTGTCAAAGGATACTAGTTCCCAGTCATAGTGCCCTCACCATACTATAAGTGGCCACCAAGGAGTAGGAAGAAGGGAAGAATCAAAAACTGTGGCTCTTTTAATAGAGACAATTCCAGAGGGATCTTTTATTTGGTATGACTTCTGTTAACAGTCACTGGTTCCCTAGTGGGCAACGTGATAACCAAAATAAAAAATTTGAGCCAGCAAACTTAAGCCAGCTTGGTACTACAAACCTAACTAGCTCTTGCCTCCTCTCATCCTAAAGTAGGGGTAGATGGGCGTGTACATGCAAACCAAGAAATAAAAGCATAACTGCACCTGTGGGCTTAGTCACTAGCTCTACCAACAGCATGGCTTCTGCTGCTAGCAATTATAAAAGCAAAGAGCGTACCAAGGAGAATCCCCAAGAACAGCAGGCCTCAGCTTAAAGGAGGATGGAGCATCCACTGAAAGGTTACTGTACTTTGGTAAAGCTCTCTAAGAGCTTCTAATAGACTGGTGTTGTCTTCATAATGCCACTTTCAGCTGGAAGCCACTAAGGGCCCTAGAAACTTGGCTTTCTGTGACATTCACCTAAGTTAAGCAATACTCTCTACCACCTTGTAATTGGACAAATTCTTGGTAAAAATTATTTCTGCCAAGTTTATTTTTAAAACCATGAAATGCTTCAAGAAAACATCAATAATAACTTACATTAGGATGCTGAAATTCCCTATTTTCTCCAGAAAACTACACTACAGGAAAATTCCCAACCAGTCATGTCATCTTCTAAGAAAAAGCAATAGGATTACTATTATACTGCTGATCCTATGTTGTAATCACATTAGTTCTTGGAAAGGCATCTACTTCAGTAAATATTTACTTACATGGAATCCCAGCACTAAAGATGATACTCTTTATCCAAGAAATTAAAGCTCAAAGCAGCAAGAGATATTTTTACACAATGAAATAAATTGCCTTTTTCTCACTAAGCATGTGTATGTACATGTGAGTGCATGTGTGTGTGAAAATATTTAGGAAAGACGGGCTGAACCAAGCTGTCCTCAAATTGATAAATATATTTTTATCAGTTCTTCTAAATAAACTCAAAAAGGATCCCTGAATGGAAGTCAGTGTGGAAAAACCCCTGTCCCAGGGGCACAGGTCTGTGAACCATCAGGCTTACACATTTCACAGCACATACCCTCCCCAACGTCCATCATCTAGCCACCCTATCCCTCCCCTCCACCCCCCAGCAACGCTCAGTTTGTTACGTGAGATTAAGATTCTCTTATATGGTTTGTCTCCCTCCCGATCTCATCTTGTTTCATTTTTCCTTTCCCTACCCCCACAACCCCCGGCTCTGTCTCTCAAATTTAACAAGACATTATTAAGTAACCTATTTTTTTCATTATATTTTTATCATAAGTTTCTGTTTACAGTATCAATATTATAAAAGGAATTAACTACTCACATGTTGTTACTTAGCATGATAGTTTTCTTTTGAGGCAGTAATGGGGGGGGGGGGAGAAAAGACAAAAGGTGTGTTTCCCTTAATTAAGAATGATATTCCTCGATTTTAAGACCTCCTCCAAAGAAAGTCTCTTTTTTAAAGATGAGTGAAGGGGCGCCTGGGTGGCTCAGTGGGTTGAGCATCTGCCTTCTGCTCAGGTCATGATCTCAGGGTCATGGGATCAAGTCCTGCATCGGGCTCTCTGCTCGGCAAAGAGCCTGCTTCCTCCTCTCTCTCTCTCTCTGCCTGCCTCTCTGCCTACTTGTGATCTTTCTCTGTCAAATAAATAAATTCTTTAAAAAAAAAAAAGAAAGATGTGGGGGAAAAGAAAAAGAAATGAGCGGAGGTAGAGAGGGAGCACAAAAATGAGGCTATACAGTCAGGATGCTAAGGGAAACTCTGGCCACAAATACTGTATTTCAGGTCAACCCTGTGTTTTATTATTAGCTAGAAGGAAGCAAGACCTGGATATTTCATTCTACACTGTAACCAATATCTAATGCTGTAAATTCTGAAAATTCCATGTTCGGATTTTTAAAAAAACAATGCTGGTATTAAATAATACAGTTTGTAGCCAAGTTTCTGCAAAGTTCGAGAAATCAACTGGCCATAATCTAATTACAATTGTAGGAATTTGCATGCAGATTTTTCCAATGCCATGTGAGAGTATATTAATTTTCCATTATCCTCTATGCAAGAAACAAAAGCATAATAAAAGCAAGATGCAAGAATATAAAAAGGATGCTAGGAAAATGTTACCTGTTTTTGAAGCAGTAACAGGTATAGAAAATAGAAACAATAAAAATTATAAAGATAATAAATATTTAAATTCATGTGCTTCATTCCCTGCCTTATAAACATTCAGTTTACCAAAATCTCTAGACTGAGGGGAACAATACACAAGTATCCCCCTACCCACACATCTGCAAACCCCTCAATGTCACCACCCCCAACAGAAGATGGCTCTCAAAACCTTCTGATTCTAGGCAGAGGTCTCGTCACCCTGGGTCAGTGGCGACACCTGGTGGTAATCAGAAAGAAGTGTTTCAGCCAAAGCACCACCTCTTGTGGGTAGCCCAGGGCCCACACCCAGGAAACAAGATGCATGTTCTGCTCCTAGCTTTTCCTCTTTAACCTCTCAATTATGCTCATCTACGACTCCAAAAAATCCCTCAAAGTTGTCTGAGAACTTTTTGAAGGATTAGAATAGTGGTGAAATAAAATGCTAGTGGCATGCTATAAATTAGTAAATACAAATTTAAATTTATTCAAACCACAAAATGACATAAAACTAGATGAAACTTAAAAATCATCAAAAATTTTTAAATGTTAGGGGCACCTGGGTGGCTCAGTGGGTTAAAGCCTCTACCTTCAGCTCAGGTCATGTTCTCAGGATCCTGGGATCGAGCGCCACATCGGGCTCTCTGCATAGCAGGGAGCCTGCTTCCTCCTCTCTCTTTGCCTGTCTCTCTGCCTACTTGAGATCTCTGTCAAATAAATTAATAAAATCTTGAAAAAAATTTTTTTAAATGTTATAAATGAAAATTTAAAAATCTGTATCAGACTTGACATCAGAAGCCCTCAAATGCACTTCCAGAAAAGTCTGCACCAGAATCCTCTACCTATTTCCTCTCTCAATTAAATCTTTTTTTTTCTCTTAAAGATTATATTTATATGAGAGAGAGAGAGAGAGCAAGCAACAGGTAGAGAAGACTCCCCACTGAGCAGGGACCCTGACACAGGGCTAGATCCCAGGACCCTGGGATCATGTTTTCTCAAACACTGAAATTCTAGATCAATTTTTTAAAACTTATGTGTTGTTCTTCTGTTTTGATGAATTAATAATGTGAATTTTCTCAAAAACTAAACAAATATTTTCTCAAGGTACCAGGATGGTATAGTTGGTTCATTGTTTCCATTCAAGTCATGATCTCAGGGTCATGAGATTAAGCCCCATGTTGGGCACTGCGATCCGCTTGGAGTCTGCTTGAGATTCTCTCTCCCTCTCCCCCTCCTGTTCATATTCCCTTTCTCTAAAATAAATATTTATTAAAAAATAAGATTAAAGAATAGCATAAAGAAACAAAATGGGGAATGAAACTGGATCTCTTTCTTACACCATACACAAAAATAAACTCAAAAAATAAATATGAGACCTGATACCCTAAAATCCTAGAAGAGAGCACAGGCAGTAATTCCTGACACTGGCTGCAAGAACATTCTTCTACATATGTCTCCTGAGGAAAGAGAAACAAAAGCAAAAATAAGCTATTGGAACTACATAAAAATAAATCTTCTGTATAGCAAAAAAAAAAAAAAAAAAAAAAAAAAAAAAAAAAAAAAAAAAAAACAACCCAATGACAAAACTAAAAGACAATCTACTGAATGGGGAAAGATATCAAATAACATATCTGATAAAAGGTTAGCATTTAAAATAATGAAGAGGGGCGCCTGGGTGGCTCAGTGGGTTAAAGCCTCTGCCTTCAGCTCAGGTCATGATCCCAAGGTCCTGGGATCGAGCCCCACATCGGACTCTCTGCTCAGCCGGGAGCCTGCTTCCTCCTCTCTCTCCTCTCTCTCTGCCTGCCTCTCTGCCTACTTGTGATCTTTGTCTGTCAAATAAATAAAAAAATAAAAATAAAAATAAAAAAATAAATAAAATAATGAAGAACTTAAACCCCCCCCCCAAAAAACCCAGTCCAATTATAAAATGGGCAGAAAACACGAACTGTCATTTCTCCAAAGACGACACACAGATGACCAACAGATACATGGAAAGATGCTCAATATCACTCACCATCAGGGAAATACAAATGAAAACCACAGTGAAATATCATTTCACACCTGTCAGGATGGCTAAAAATCAAAACCATAAGAAACAAATGAAGAAGAACCCTTGTGCACTGTTTTTTATTGTTGTTTTTTTTAAGTAATCTCTACACCCAATATGGGGCTTGAACTCATGACCCTGAAATCAAAAGTCGCATGTTCTACTGTCTGAGCCACCCACGGACCCCACCCCATTTAAAAAAATTTTTTTCTCCCCGCCCCTCCTTTTTTTTTTTAACCCTCATGCACTGTTGGTGGGAACATAAACTGGTACAGCCACTGCAGAAAACAGTATGGAGGTTCCCCCAAAAATTAAAAATAGAATTTCCATACAATCCAGTAATTCCACTACTGTGTATTTACCCAAAGAATATGAAAAGACTAATGCAAAAAGACACATGCACTTTTTATTTATTGCAGCATTATTTACAATAGCCATATTAGCAGCCCACATGTCTACTGACTATGAGTGGATAAAGAAGATGTGATATATATGTATAGTGGAATATCATTCAGCCATAAAAAAGAATGAAATCTTGGCATTTGCAAGGACGTGGATAGATCTAGAAAGTTTAATTTTAAGTGAAATAAGTCAGAGAAAGACAAATACTATATGGTTTCACTCAGACATGGAATTTAAGAAACAAACTAACAAAGGGAGTGGGGGAAGAGACAAATACAAACCAAGAAACAGACTCAACTCTAGAGAACAAACAGATGGTTACCAGGAAGCGGCAGGAGGATGGGTGAAAAGTGAAAGGGTTAGAGTACCCGTATCATGATGGGCACTGAGACTGAGCAACGTAGGGAACTGCTGAATCACTACATAGTACACCTGAAGCTAACACTAATCTAACACTGTATGTTAACCATACTGGAATACACCACACACACACACACACACACAAGAAGCAACTGACGTGTTCCCTGAAAATGCTAAATCTTCAAATAACAGTATATTATACAAAGATTGCACATGCTACAGATTAAGGTGTTATGTTTTATAAGGTTTTTTATAAAGTTTTTATCTACATATATTTCTAAACTATTAAAACGGGCTAGAAAGAAAAAAAAAAGGAAAAAGATGGGGATAACACTGTAAGGGCAGAGGTGTGTGGAAAGGAGCAATAGTAACAAAGGGATAAGTGGAGGCATTCTTCTCAGGCAAGAGGGAGAAAAAGGAGTAAGAGAGAAATGGGGAAGGGGAGGCCTGGCTGGCTGTCAATGGTGCATGTGATTCTTGATCTTGGGATTATGGGCTCATTCAAGCCCCACAGTGGTGCAAAGCTTACTTAAATAATAATAATAATAAAATAATAAGGAGAGAAAAGCAAGGAAATGGGGCACAAGGAGGAGCCTCTATCTAGATTACAAATTCTTAACCTTTCTTCTTTCATCCATGGACCCCACAAGCATAGGGGGTATTTAAATAAATCTTTTTGTAAAAAAACTCCTACCTTAATAGAAAAGGATGTCATTTTTTTCAGAGAAGAACCAATTAATCCTGTATTTGCCTCCTGAGCACTGAACAAGGAAAATGAGTTTTGTGACCCACAAGCAGAAAGGGGGTTGTTTTTACCCTGGTTAGCACCAAAATGAAATGCATTAATCTCTAAAGTATGTATCTTTTCCTCTTAGGGTTTCAATCTGAACTCAGATAACGCTGATTTGATACAAATCTTCACAAATGAATATATATTGCATACATGGATATAAACCCAAAAATGCATGCATTTCCAACACACACAATACCTAAGGCAAGTTAATTATTTTAAGAGAATTTCAAATAGCCTATATGTAGGTATGCATTTATACTTAAATCCCTTATTTGTGTTTCTGACTTTTCTCGCTTGTATACGCACCATTTGGACCTTATTTTTTAAATTTAATACTTGGGATTTTGTTTTCTCTAATACTTTAAAAGGATTATTAAAACGCCTCCTAGTAGCAACCTCCTATAAGAAAAACACATGCTGAATATGTCATGTTGTAGGAAAGCTGCTCTTTGATTTGACTAGGAATAACTGCTTTCTTTAGTATCCTGAAAATGAGTGGTACTTACAGTTTCTAATCATCTATGGCAATATGTCCATGTAAGAAAAAAAAAAAAGCTGGCCCCTGATCTGAATGTAGTGAATTTAAAAACATAATATTTAAGGGGCACCTGGGTGGCTCAGAGGTTAAGGCCTCTGCCTTCGGCTCGGGTCGTGATCCCGGGGTCCTGGGATCGAGCCCCACGTCGGGCTCTCTTATCAGCAGGGAGCCTGCTTCCTCCTCTCTCTCTGCCTGCCTCTCTGCCTACTGTGATCTCTGTCTGTCAAATAAATAAATAAAATCTTTAAAAAAAAAAAAAAACATAATATTTAAAAAATATTAATTGAAAAATAAATATATGCTGGGTACCTACTCTCTGTGAGACATTATGCTAGACAGCGCAGGGAATACACATCCCTACCTAGTTCTATAAACATGTTTCTAAACTGCAGAAAATTATAATGCATTAGGAGAAAAAAATGTCACACACTGCTTTGTAATGCTGAGCATTCAGGACATGAGGTAGACAACTGGCTTTCCCACTATGCTCCATGTAACCCTATGATTTCTTAGGGGGTACCTCAGCAGACAAATGGAAAGCTAAGTTAAGGCTCTAGGACACCCTCCTCCCAACTTTCCTCCCTCACCACTACCTTGTTGTAGTAACTGGAATTCAGCATGAGATTCATGGGGTGTAGGGGGAAACAAACCATTCTGTGCTAAAAATAAAATGTAGTAAATTTTAGTAGCCATTGGTGTAGTATCAGACCATAGTGAGCAGGGAAGGTCAAGGAACACTATAAAGAAGAAAGGAGGTTTGACTTGGTTTTAGAAAAGTATTTAAAAATCTACAAAAGGGGCACCTGGGTGGCTCTGTATTGGTTAAACCTCTGCCTTCCGCTCAGGTCATGGTCTCAGAGTCCTGGGATCCAGCCCCGCATCAGGCTCTCTGCTCAGCGGGGAGCCTGCTTCCCCCTCTCTCTCTGCCTGACTCTCTGCCTACTTGTGATCTGTCAAATAAATAAAATCTTAAAAAAAAAAAATCTACAAAGGAAGGAAGTTATTTAAGGCAGAGTAAATCCAGCAGTTAGGTAAGCAAGCTCAAAGGTGTCGACACAGGAATGTGTAGCATACAGAAAATGCCTCCTTGGGTAAGAAGTGGATTAATATTGAGGAATAATGAAATTTTAGGTTGAAAAAGAGAAGGGAAGGGAAGGGTCCTGAATGCCCAGGTATGGCATCCCAACTTTATTCGGTAAACTACAAAGGCTACTGAAGATTTTTTTTTTAAGATTTTATTTATTTATTTGACACAGAGAGAAAGAGAGAGAGAGAGAGATCACAAGTAGGCAGAGAGGCAAGCAGAGAGAGGAGGAAGCAGGCCCCCTGCTGAGCAGAAAGCTTGATGCGGGGCTGATCCCAGGACCCTGAGATCATGACCAGAGCATAAGGCAGAGGCTTAGGCTTTGCCTTATTTTTGAATAAATAATAGATTTTTGAACAAGAAATGAGATGATGTAATAAAAGCAGGGGCACCTGGGTGGCTCAGTGAGTTAAAGTCTCTGCCTTCAGCTCAGGTCATGATCCCGGGGTCCTGGGTTTGAGCCCCACATCGGGCTCTCTGCTCCACAGGGAACCTGCTTCCTCCCCTCTCTGCCTGCCTCTCCACCTACTTGTAATTTTTATCCGTCAAATAAATAAATAAAATCTTTAATTAAAAAAAAAAAAACAATGCTTAGGCATTTCTTTGTGCTGGGGTGCCTGGGTGGCTTAGTCAGTTAAGTGTGCTATTCTTGATTTCAGCTCAGGTCATGATCTTAGGGGTTAAGATTGAACCCTGCATCAGGCCCCTCTGGGCATGGAGACTATTTGAGATTCTCTCTCTCCCTCTCCTCTGCCGCCTCACCTCTCTCTTAATTAAAAAAAAAAAAAAAAAAAAAAAAATTCTTTGTACTAATGTCCAGGACTAGCTGAAAGTGATGGGATATGGAAGAAGTTAACTAGGCGATTCCAGTACTGTCTGGTTACAAACTATCACAGGAAAAGAAACAGTGAGGAAGAAAAGAATGCTGATGTGACAACCAAGGAAAACTTTACAAAGCAAGGTAAAAGGAAGAATACAACTTTCTCCCCAACAGAAGCCAAAATAATCCTTGTATCTGTTATTTCCCTACAAGCAGCTGAAGAACAGGATGGATAAAAAAAAAAGATGTGACTCTTGTTTGGAAGTGTATTATAAGCTAAAAGAATAAGTCCAGCTCAGGTTACATAGCCTCTAAGACTCAATCTATATAATAGGTATTTTATGTGTCCACTCTTGCAGTAGAATGAATTACCATTCTATCATTTGCTTCAGAGGAAAGAAAGAAGTTGTTTCATAAAACATTGTTACTTTGAAACATGGTAAAAATCTGACCTTGCCAAAATACCAATTACAAAGTTGTTCTGATTATTACAGAAAACGAATTTTATAAAGTAGACATGCATAAATGCTACTATCAGTGGAAAATTAGTAAATCAGAAAAGGTAGCAGAGCAGACAAGCTCAAAGCTTAGTACCTATCCTACTAATGAGTCAAAGATTTATATTAGATAAAGACTATAAAACAATACTGCTCTAATCTAAAAATGAAAAAAAAATTTTTTAAATACATTTGCAATGGGGTGCCTAGGTGGCTCAATTGGTTATGTGTTTCCCTTTGGCTCAGGTCATGATCCTGGGGTCCTAGGATTGAGCTCATGTGAGGCTCCCCAATATTCAGTGGGGAGTCTACTTTTTCCTCTGACCCTCCCCCGCCCACGCTCTCTCTCACACTCAAATAACTAAATAAAAATCTCTACAAATAAATAAAGTATATTTACAATAGTAAACTCCATTTTGGATAACATTTTTAACCAAAATAAAAATACCGAGGAATAAAGCTACCAACAGAAGTATAAAACTTACACCCTGATAACTACAAAACATTTTTGAATAAATTTAAAGATGACCTAAATAAATGGAAAGATATACCATGTGCTTGAACTAGAAGATTTAACATCGTTAATATGGTAACATTCCCCAAAATGATCTCCATATTCAATGCAATCTCTATCAAAATCCCAGCTATCATTTACAGATATTGACAAGATGATCCTAAAATTCACATGGAAATGCAAGGGACCCAGAACAGACAATCTTCGGCAGAAAAAAAACAAAAAAACCACTAACATTTGAATTCAAAGTGAATTGAATTGTACTACAAAGGTACAATAATAAAGGGGCACATGGGTGGCTCGGTCAGTTAGACGTCCAAATCTTGGCTTCAGCTCAGGTCATGATCTCATATTGAGCCCCGCATCAGGCTCTGCACCCAGCGCAGAGTCTACTCATGATCCTCTCCCTCTTCCTCCCCCTTTTGCTGCTCTCCTCTTCTCCCCCACCCCTGCACACTCTCTCTAAAATAAACAAAGTCTTTAAAAAACAAAACAAAAAAAGGTACAATAATCAAAATAGAATAATACTGACATAAGGAGAGACATATAATCTATAGGATATAACAGAGTACAGAAATATATCTTTACATTTATGGTCAACTGAACTTCAACAAAGGTTCTAAGATACTTACATGGGAAAAGAAGAGTCTTTTCAACAGACTGTACTTGGACTAGTAGATATCCACATGTAACACCATTAAATTGGGGCTCTACCTCACACATCATATAAAATTTAAATGAAAAATGGACCAAACACCTAACTATCAAACCTTAAACTATAAAAATCTTGAAAGAAAGCAGAGGAACAAATCTTTATAAACTCAGAGTAAGCAACTTTTTAAAAATACGACACAAAAAGAAAAAATACAAACACAGATAATCTGGACTTCATCCAACTTGAAATCTTTTGTGTTGTTGTTGTTTTTTAATATTTTCTGTTTTTATTTGACAGAGACAGCAAGAGAGGGAACACTAGCAGGGGGAGTGGGAGAGGGAGAAGCAGACTCCCCGCTGAGCAGGGAGCCCGATGCAGGGCTCGATCCCAGGACCCTGGGATCAGGACCTGAGCCAAAGGCAGACACTTAACTACTGAACCACCCAGGTGCCCCGAAATCTTTTGTGTTTTGAAGGACACCAGCAAGAGTGAAAAGATAACCCACACAATGGGGAAAAAATATTTGCAAACCGTTTCTGCTAAGGGATAAATGGTATCCAGAATATTTAAAGAATTAAAGAATTCTTACAACTCAATAATAAGACATACTAATTTAAAAATGTAGGCAAAGAACATTTCTCCAAGAGAAATGTGCAAATCTCAAAAAACACAAGAAAAGTACAGTAAGCACATGAAGAGGTTCACATCATTAATCACTACAGAAATGAAAATCAAAACCACATGAGATGCTACCTCACAACCACACACTAGGATAGCTATTATCCAAGAGACAACTGCTGATGAAGATATGGAGAAACTGGAGCTCTCACACACTGCTGATGGACGGTCAAATGATATAGCCACTCTGAAAAACCATCCCAGCAGTTTCCTCAAACCATCCCATATGATCCAGCAATTCCACTCCTAGGTACATGCCCAACAGAAATGAAAACATAATGTCCACACAAAAATCAGCACATGAATGATCTTAGCAGCATATTCTCAACATAAAAAGCAGAAACTGAAATGTCCAACTGATAAATGGATAAATAAAATGTATACCCAGAATGGATGAAAAGGACATTATGCTAAGTGAAGGGGTGGGGGGAGAAAAGAAAAAACAAAACAAAACAAAACCCCATGCTAAACAGAACAAACTGGTGGTTGCCTAAGGGGAGGTGAGGGGGGGGCGGGGGTTGCGTAATAGATAAACGGGATTAAGGGACGCCTGGGTGGCTCAGTGGGTTAAAGCCTCTGCCTTCAGCTCAGGTCATGTTCTTAAGGTCCTGGGATCCAGCCCCACATTGGGCTGTCTGCTCAGCGGGGAGCCTGCTTTCTCCTCTCTCTTTGCCTGCCTCCCCGCCTACTTGTGATCTGTCAAATAAATAAATAAAATCTAAATATATATATAGGTCTGTTATTTAGTCTACAACAAATGTAGTCTAGCCCTACAATGGAATATCACTTGGCAGTGAAAAGGAAGAAGCACTGATAGATGGATGGATGAACACATTATATACACACTAAGTAAAACAAGCCTGTCTCAAAAGGCCACATATTGTGTGATTCTATATGCAATAACCACAAAAGGCAACCTACAGAGACAAAGAGAAGATTAGTAGTTGTCCAAGGCTGGGTAGGTTGGAAGGAAGTACAGAATGACACTAAAGAGTGCGAGGCTTCTTTTTCGGCTGAAGATATTCTAAAATTCACTATAGTGAACGATTCTATGAATATACTAAAAACTGAATTGTATAATATAAATGAAAAACTATAATGTATGTGAAATTATATATCAATAAAACTGTTTTTATGAAAAATCTAATTTTGCTCTTAATAGTCCAAAAGAGAAGGAATATGTGACAGTGGTCCCCTTGCCCCCAGCCCCCCCAATTACCTCACTGAAAGGCAACTCAAAAGCTGGAGGTACTTCAGGGCTTGAAATCTATTATCTCTACAATGCTGTCTCATAAGTCAGCAACAAAGAAAAATGCCAGTATTACAACAGATAAAATCTTTACTTCTTTGCAACGTATACAGCATAAGGAGGCGAAAGCTGTCTTTTCTGGGAAACTTCACCCTAGCCAGAATCCCTACACTGTCTTGCATCAAAGGCATGCAATTCAAGAGACCAGCATATATGAACAGCAGCATTCCAGTTTTCAGGATTTGGAGCTTGATGCCTGTTATACTGATGACTCAAAATAATACAACTATCCACAGGAATAAAGTTTAGGGGCACCTGGGTGGCTCAGTCAGTTAAGCATCTGCCTTTGGCTCAGGTCATGATCCCAGGGTGCTGGGATCGAGCCCCACATTGGGCTCCCTACTCCACAGGGGGCCAGCTTTTCCTTCTCTCTGCCACTCCCCCACCTGTGCTCTGTCAAATAAATAAATAAATAAATAGATTCTTAACAAAAAGTTTTTTGTCTAACCTTAGTTGAACTGGACTCATTTTGACAACTTTCAAATAACACTGGTCACAAAACTGTCGACTGCTCCTTCCATCAGGCATACTGCTCTGCATTCAAATGCATATTTGACTGATAGTTTATCAAACCAGTGATCATATAACCCAAATCATCTGCTTTATCTTAACCTGAAATAAAGCTAAATAATGTCTTTGCACATTGCCTGCTTAAAGCTGGTAATAAAAAACAGACTTTCTTAGACACAGTGCTTATCAATTATTTGAGAAAGAGAGAGAAAGAGATCACAAGTAGGCAGAGGCGGGGGGCAGGGGGAACAGGCTCTCCATCCCAGGACCCTGAGATCATGACCTGAGCCGAAGGCAGCGGCTTAACCCACTGAACCACCCAGGCGCCGCAGAGGTATCTCTTTTGAAATGACAAACAAGAGGCAAAATCATAAAAGCTTCGAGGCTACAAAGCCCCAAATTCCTAAATCCCTTTAGGAGAAAAATTGTATTTTATCAGATTTTATTGTGGATGGATGTAACTCTTGGGATCTGACATCATTTAGTCATTTGGAAATAAAGACTACACTGTTTAAGAGCCACCTTGGAAAGAATAAAAAAGGGATGTCACCCATTTAAAAGCACAGCAACATACTTTTTCTGAAGCTTACACAATTTCAAGATGCAGCTTTTAAGAAGAGAAAAAAAAAAAAAGACCTGGGAGGGGGATCTTTTCTTCCTGACAAGTTATATGCTGCTATAAAAAAAATGTCATTATGTCCTGTTCTCTGACAACAAAGTAATATAGCCTAAAACAGTGCTTACTTTTTAACTGTGATTTCCATAAAAACTTCTGAGGTCTAGAACTCAAAGGAAATTTACTACCACCCAAGGAAGAATGACAAATCCTTAGCAAGAAAACGGAGACGGAGGTGATCTGACCAGCTGCGGTAGGCAAGGACCTAGAGGACGGCAGCTCCAAACCGCGCATACAGCGCAGGGAGAGCACCAGTAACGGGCTTTTTAAAACATGGCTGAGCCCCTTGAAAAAATTCTTTCCTGAGCAAAATGCTGCTCCAAGGACAAGGAGAGTGTATCATGTTGGGAGACTTCAGTTTTAGTCCACGCATCACCTACTGTGTTAAAAGTACATAAACCAAATACTAAAAAACAGACTTTATGGTTTTCTAAGTCAGCATCAAATCAAACCACCAAAATCGTTTTCTTTTGTTCTTTTCTGACATCTGGACTAGGCACCCTTTTGACTAAAGTGTGGAAAGAATCAACAGATGTGGAAAAGCAAAGCCCAGATACTGTTCTTGTTAAATTCAATTTGTGTCTCTGTCACTCTTATGGAGCCCAACAGGTAAGCCTAGACTCCAAGCAGGAAACCGGGTAACGTGAATCAATGCACCACTTTGAAAGGGCACACAATATAGGCCTTTCACAATAAACAGCCCTATAAATGCTTTTCATGTTACAGTATTTGACCAAAACTTTAAATAAATTGCTTAGTCAGTAGCTCTACTTGGCCAGCACCAAATTATGTCAAAGTGTATTAATAAAGAAATAGTCTTGGGGCGCCTGGGTGGCTCAGTGGGTTAAGGCCTCTGCCTTCGGCTCGGGTCATGATCCCAGGGTCCTGGGATCGAGCCCCGCGTCGGGCTCTCTGCTTGACAGGGAGCCTGCTTCCCTTCCTCTCTCTCTGCCTGCCTCTCTGACTACTTGTGATATCTGTCTGTCAAATAAATAAATTAAATATTTAAAAAAAAATAATAATGAAGAAGTCTTATATTCTTCTTATATAAAATATTTTACAGAACTATGAATATTACTAAAATCCCTTGAAGAAAAATATATCCAAAAATATACCCAACTTAAATATGAAAAAGCAGTTATTTTCCTTACCAATAAACTCTGAAAAGTGTACATCTTGGATTCTCTAATTTAAACTTAAGGCAAAATATTTTTAGACAAACTATTTTATCTTTTTACTAACCTGCTATATAACATGAAAACACTGAATATAACATTTGAGAAGCAATTTTCTTAAAATCTTAATTAGCAAAATTAGAAGTTGAGCTAAAATTTTCAGAAAAAAAAATTTTTTAAAGATTTTATTTATTTGACAGAAACACAGCGCAAGAGGGAATACAAGGAGTAGAAGTGGGAGTGGGAGAGGGAGCAGCAGGCCTCCTGCTGGGCAGGGAGCCTGATGTGGAGCTCAATCCTAGGACCATCCTGGGTTCACGACCTGAGATAAAGGCAGACGCTTAATGACTGAGCCATCCAAGCGCCCCAAATTTTTCAGAAATCCTACTTTTTTAAAAGAAACTTTACCATTTAATATAGTGCTGTACAAGACTTAAAAATCAACCAAGTATTGGGGGTAAAAACTTAAACCAACAGGAGCACCTAAGTGGCTCAGTCAGTTGAACATCCAACTCCTAATTTCAGCTCAGGTCATGATCTCAGAGTCATGGAATCAAGTCCCGTGACAGGCTCTGCACTCAACATGGAGTCTACTTGTCCCTCCCCCTCCACCCCTCCGCAACTCACTTTCTCTCTCAAATAAATAAAATCTTTAAACAAAACAAATAAAAAAACCTCTTAGGGACGCCTGGGTGGCTCAGTGGGTTAAGCCGCTGCCTTAGGCTCAGGTCATGATCTCAGGGTCCTGGGATCGAGTCCCGCATCGGGCTCTCTGCTCAGCAGGGAGCCTGCTTCCTCCTCTCTCTCTGCCTGCCTCTCTGCCTACTTGTGATCTCTCTTTGTCAAATAAATAAATAAAATCTTTAAAAAAAAAAAAAAAACCTCTTAAACCCACAAACCATAGACTTCTGTGAAAAGATCTAAATGAAGATCAATAGCCAAGACTCTACAGAATCAAATGTACACCAGAGCCAGAGTAATGTAACAGAACAAGAGAAAAATGGAAACCCACGTTGTGAGGCTTGCTTTATTATTATTAAAAAAAAAAAAAAAGATAGAGGCATCTGGGTGGTTCAGTCAGTTAAGCATCTGCCTTCAGCTCAGATCATGATTCCAGGGTCCCAGGATCAAGCCCCACAGGAGCCTCCCTGAAGAGCAGGGAGCCTGCTTCTCTCTCTCCCTAGTCCCCTCCACCCTGCTTGTTTCCTCTCTCTTCTCTCGAATAAGTAAAAATCTTAAACAAACAAAAAATCCCAAGGTGACAGATTATAGAAAATGTTAGACTTCTATTTTCTATATTATCTCCAAAAGAAATCAGAAGAAATTCTAACAAAGATACCAACAGAAAGATACTTTGTGGGGTATCAGGAGGTGACATTCTGTTTTCAGCCTCTCCATTAGACTCCTGGTTCAGAACCCATTTTGAAGGGGTAGGGGGAATCTTTAGTCTATACCATCAGAAAAAAATGAAATCTGTCTAATCACTGCTAGAGCAATTTTTTAATAAAAGGTAACTGTTCTTATCTCAAAAGTTAAAGAGAAAGGGGCGCCTCGGTGGCTCAGTGCGTTAAAGCCTCTGCCTTTGGCTCCGGTCATGATCTCAGGGTCCTGGGATCGAGCCCTGCATCAGGCTTTCTGCTCAGCGGGGAGCCTGCTTCTCCCCTTCTCTCTCTCTGCCTGCCTCTCTGCCTACTTGTAATCTTTGTCTGTCAAATAAATAAATAAAATCTTTTAAAAAAGTTAAAGGGAGAGAAGGAAAAATGGAAAGAAAGTGATTTTGTTGAAAATTTAGGGGGGAGGGGAGTAAATTCAGAAATGTTTAGGAAGCAAAAAAAGAATTTGGGAACTAACTGCCAATACCATTAGCCAATAGAGTATTCTTTTTGCAATTTACTCTCGATTCTATAGCAAAATGTTGAGACCAAGGTTAAGAAAAAGCTAGTGAATAGAATTAATTCCAATTTTTACAGCTGTACAAACACCTTTCTGTTTCTTTGCAAAATATATAAAATACAAATCAGACCGTTCTTTTCTTATGTAAATTAGAAGAACTACTGTTCAAGTGCACATGCTCCCTTAACACTCTCTGCCAGGACTGATCTGGGTAAAAAAGCAGTCAAATGGAAAAGAAAATGCAGACAATTTATCCACATCCCCTCACTGCCCTGCTTTATTACTACTTTTAATATATGTGCTATTCATAAGACTTCACTGTGTGCAGAGCAACAGAAAAAATAAAACTAAAACCAGACAGTAACTGGGTATACTAGCATTACATACTACTGCCAAGTAAATGGTCTTCCTGGACTCATCTGAATTACCTGCCAGAAGAGCTCAAAAATGCTACTTCGGCTCAGGTCATGGTCTCAGGGTCCTGGGATCAAGCCCCGTGTTGGGCTCTCCGTTTGGCAGGGAGCCTGTTTCTCCCTCTCTCTCTACCTGCCTACTTGTAATCTCTCTCTCTCTCTCTCTCTAATAAATAAATAAATAAATAAATAAATAAATCTTAAAAAAAAAATAAATAAAATGTTAGGATCATTTTATCACTTTCTACAAAAACAGAGATACTATCTTTAGTGATTATTTTGAGGAAAAAGGACAATTTTACAGTGTTACATATTTCCATTGCAAGTATGGCACATTTCTCCATTTAGTCTAATCTACTTTTATTTTCTTCAGTAGTGTTTTTATGAAGTCTTCAGCCTATTCACATAAACTATGCTTATTTCTACACTTTAAGTCTTGTTCCTTTGTGAAGACGTTTTCCTTTTAAAACATCTAGCTGAAAAAAAAATAAATAAATAAAATATCTAGCTGATGAATGCTGTCCAATAGTTAGCAACAGTTTTCATATATCTTCAATCAGTCCACCTTACTCTTATTAGTTCTAAATATTTCTATTTTATATAAACAAAATTCTATTTTATTCTAGGTTTTCATTTGCTTTTTATTTTCTTTTGTTTTTTAAATGAAGAATTACTGTTTTGATCTTTGCATACACATGAAGAATACAGCAGAGAATTTTTATATGCTCTAAAAACATATGAGGAAATGAAATTTTAACATATCAGAGATATTTTAATAAACATGCAATACTTCCCTATTGCATACCTCCAACTACTGTTTAATGTTTCATTATCTGTTCTACTATATGTGTTTATTTTTTTAAATCTCAATAAAATAATCTCTGTGTCACCTCCATACTGGCCTCAGTAAATGTTAGTTTCCATTCAACCACTTCCCCCCAGCATGGACACACAACCTTCTCTTACTAGCCCACAGCAGAGGAAGTCAACTTTCTGATGGTTCAAGTTTTAACAGAAGACCATTAAGAGCACAAAATTACTCAGCTGGCTCAACATTAAAACTAGTCCACAAGCCCACAGGCCGAAGCCAATCTCTTTACTGGGCTTCCCTGCACCACTCCCTGGATATCCCCCAGCCAAGACCACCTGCTTATCCATCACCCCATCTGCCTACTCACCAGAGGGCCTACCCTCCCTCCTGCCAAAAGGCAGACTGATCATTAGTACTTGTCCAGCATTACAGCTGCTTGCCTGTCCAACATTAGCATGGCTTGCCCATCTACAGAGCCTACTGACTACACTCCTAGCTCCAAGAATGTGCCTCTTCAGCTGCAAGGCTTGTGGCCTCATCACCCTACTATAAGACCACCCATGAAAGAATTTAGAACACATTCAGACTCCTCAGAATTCAAGGTTTTCCAAGTCACAGCCTGCAGAGATTTGTCTCTTCCTTAGATATGACTGATACGGCCTTCCTAATGTCATGCCTTTCAGAAAAGATCATTCCCAGGGCTCCTGGCCAGCTCAGTCAGCTAAGCATCTGCCTTCAGCTCGGCCTGTGATCTCAGGGTTCTAGGATCGGCCCCTAGTTGGGCTCCCTGCTCAGCAAGAAGTCTGCCTCTCCCTCTCTGTCTACCCTTCATCCTGCTTGTACTCTCTCTCACTCAAATAAAGAAATAAAATCTTAAGGAAAAAAAAAAAAGAAGAAGAAGAAGAGATCATTCTCTGTTACTCCTAGGACCATGCCCTATCAGAGCTACAGAACAACCACATGAGAACGACAATAGTATCACGTATTACTTTACTTCACTCTACCTCTAATCACACATTCACACCCCGAATTCCTCCAACTACTACAATTCTACTTGTCTCTGAACTCTATTTGGAATTCAATGCCACCAATTTTAACATTCCATTTTTCTTGAATTCCTTCATGTGCCTTGGTATTTCCAACTGTGAAAATGCCTGAAGCAGAGCTTCTTAACATGGAGTACATGAACTCCCTAAGGAACTGTGAACACTACAGAATTAAATATAAAAGTCTGTGTGCGTGTTTTTTCTAGGATTAGGGTATACAGTTTCATGAAGTTCTCAAAAGGGACCCAAAATAGATTAAGTCTTGAATTTCTCTGTACTGTCCATAGAAACAAGTAGAGCAATGAACACATTCCAGGGCCCAGTAAGTGTTTGCTGGCTGGCTGTATACATAAGACCACTTCTAGTTTTCTCACTCTTTGCATAAAATAGTTTTTTAAAAATACAGGAAGGTCCTAATTTCATTCATTCAAGAGACATTTACACTGTGCCTGTCCTATGTGGGAAGATACTAAGCGAGGCAACAAGGATTAAAAAAAATGAAACAGGGGCGCCTGGGTGGCTCAGTGGGTTAGGCCTCTGGCTTCAGCTCAGCTCATTATCTCAGGGTCCTGAGATTCAGCCCCGAGAGTCAGGCTCTCTGCTTGTCAGGGAGCCTGCTTCCCCCTCTCTCTCTGCCTGCCTCTCTGCCTGCTTGTGATCTCTGTCAAATAAATAAGTAAAAACTCAAAAAAACAAAAATAAGACAAAACAGTATTCATGCGCAAGGAGCTCAAAGTATAACAGGGGAGAGAGAAACATCTAATTACATAAAACAACATGGCATAAAGGCAATACAAAAGATGCTGGGCATATGTGTGGGCTGCTGACATTAGAAGAGTATTAAACAACTGACAGGCAGTTAAGATCAGTGAGCAAAGAAACAAACACTGGAAATACAGACACAATGAAGACCACTTTAACAGAAATGAAGCCTAAAAATGGTCAGGGAAGAAATGATGAATAAAACACATGAAAAACAGAGGCGCCTGGGAGGCTCAGTTGTTAAGCATCTGCCTTCAGCTCAGGTCATGATGTCATGATTCAGGTCCTGGGATTGAGCCCCACACTGGGCTCCCTCCTCAGCAGGAAGCCTGTTTCTCCCTTTCCCACTCCCCCTGCTATAGTCCCTCTCTCACTGTCTCTCTGTCAAATAAATTTTAAAAATCTTAAAACACACACACACACGAAAAACAGAAGAGCAGCTTCTGAGGGAGGATAAAACCAACAGTGTCAAAAAACCATAGAAGTCTGCAAGACTACAAAGGACTGAGCAATGAGAGGTTAATTCCAGGTAGTTCCCCAGTGGTGAACATAAAAGTCAGATTATGTTGCAGGAGTCAAAAGAAACTATTAAGAGTTAAGATGCTTAGGTAATGGAGTGCCAGGGTGGCACAGTCAGTTAAGGGTCTGCCTTCGGCTCAGGTCATGATCTTGGGGGTCCTGGGATCAAGTCCCACAATCTGCCTCTGCCCCTCCCCCCATGCTCTCTCTCAAATAAATAAGTAAAATCTTTGAAAAAAGAAAATTTGGATTAGAAAGGAAGAAAGGATAGTAAGTAGGAGTTCAGGATAAAAGGGAATCCTTTTCAGGAAGGGAGGGACTTGTACAGGTGTTTTGGCTAACGGGAAAGACTAACTGGAGAGGAAAAGACTGAAGAGTCTTGAAAACAGAGGTGACATAAAAGAGCAAGAACCCAGGAATGGTAAAATAGTATCAAGGGTATGACCAGAGAAGTTGGGATTCAGCAGGAAGTGAAACATCCCATTTATTAAAACCAAAGGCAAGAGAGCAATGATAGCAAGGGGAAGATAAAGTTGAAGGTGGGGGAGGGAGCAGCTGGTTGATGATGGAGGGCTTTCCCAATAACTACTTTCCTCATTTGTGATTTTTTCAGTTATTGTGACAAAAAGCTGGTAAGAAAACTGACTCTTCAAACTAAATCCAATTTCAATGGTCACAAATAAGGAATAGATGAAATTACACAGTATTAGAGCCAAAGCATAAGTTAGAGACAAAGTATGTTCTAAATGATTTCACCAAAGAGTACAGTATGTATTTTTGATCAGCCCTAACAACCCAAACACAGTAGGAAAAAAGATCCAGGACGGAAGTTGGCAATATTTTTCTGTAAAGAACCAGAAAATTTGGTTTGACTTTGCAAGCCATATAGTCTCTATTACAACTACTCAATGTTATCACTGTAGCATCAAAGTAGCTACAGACAATACATGAATAAACAGGCATACCCTGTTAAAATAAAACTTTATTTAGCAATGAATGGATCTGGCCCACAGGCCTTAAGTTTGCTGACCCGTTCTTTAGACTGAGAACACAGCAAAGGAAATGAGCCGGTAGAAAATAGCGTAAGTTAGGAGAATGAAATAAGAAAGTAGACACCGGGGGCTCCTGGGTGGCTCAGTGGGTTAAGCCGCTGCTTTCGGCTCAGGTCATGATCTCAGGGTCCTGGGATCGAGTCCTGCATCGGGCTCTCTGCTCAGCAGGGAGCCTGCTTCCTCCTCTCTCTCTCTCTGCCTGCCTCTCTGACTACTTGTGATCTCTCTCTGTCAAATAAATAAATAAAATCTTTTAAAAAAAAAAAAAAGAAAGAAAGTAGACACAGGGGTCGTCTAGATGGTTCAGTCAGTTAAGCATCTGCCTTTGGCTGGGATCTTGATCCTCGGTCCTGGGATAGAGCCCCTGTTCAGCTGGGAGCCTGTTTCTTCCTCTCCCTGCTGCTCCCCCTTCTTGTGCTCTCTCCCTCTCTCCGTCAAATAAATAAATAATATCTAAGGAAGGAAGGAAAGAAGGAAGAGACCACAGAACTAAAATGTAGTTGAGTTGGGGTATTAAATCAAAAGCAAAATATGAGGGGCGCCTGGGTGGCTCAGTGGGTTAAAGTATCAGCTTTCGGTTCAGGTCATGATCCCAGGGTCCTGGGATCAAGCCCCACATTGGGCTCTCTGCTCCGTGGAAAGCCTGCTTCTTCCTCTCTCACCCTGCCTGCCTCTATGCCTACTTGTGATCTCGGTCTGTCAAATAAATAAATAAATAAATAAATAAATATTTTAAAAAAGGAAAGAAAAGAAAGAAAGGAAAAAAAATTTTAAAAAAAGCAAAATATGAAAAGGAGCAAAAGAAAAAGCAGAAACAGAGTGAAGGAGAAAAGCAGACAGAGAAACACTAGAAAGAGAAAAGAAACCAAGTAAAAAGTGAGTAGATCTAATACACCAACTCCAAGGTAGAAAAATGCAGACACCAAAGCAACTGAATGCCCTAAAAAATAGGTAGCAAAATGAAGTGGGTAAAATGAGAGCATCCCAGCTCTGTCTGCAATGGAATTCAGATAAAGTATAAAACACACACTAATTTTCCAGTGATAATCTAATGGTCTAACTATGGATGTGCAAAAGGAACCCAAAGCTTACAAAATCGTAGTTACTTTTCATTTTGTCTGCAAATCAATCTGTAACGTATTCATTCACGAGATCAAACTAAACTTATCCACCATATCATAAAAAAAAATTATTTCTAGGCCTCTTATTCACTTGCATATATGTATGAACAGGACAACCTTATAAATGTATTAAAATAAAAAAACAAACTTATAAAATCAATAGTCAGCATTAAGAAGTTAAAAGTCATAATAACCTAACTTTTAAAAGTCTCCCCAAAAACAAAGTCAAAGATTTAAAAAAGAATCTTAAATAATATAATAATTTGCATATTTATATTGAACAAGAATTTTTTTTTTTAACCTTTGGCGTTATTTGTGGGGAAATCCTTTAAGGTAAATACATTTATTTTTATTTATTCTGACACAGCTAAACAACAAATGAGGCCACATAATTTATGTCAGAGTAGTACAATGTTTAAGAACATGATTTGGGGGGCACCTGGGGGGGTTCAGTCATTAAGTGCCTTCCCTCGGTTTGGGTCATGATCCCAGGATCCTGAGACTAAGTCCTGTACTGGGCTCCCTGCTCAGAGGGAAGCCTGCCTCTCCCTCTCCCACTCCCCCTTGCTTGTGTTTACTCTTTCACGGTCTCTGTCAAATAAATAAATAAATAAATTTTTAAAGATTTTATTTGTCATAGAGAGAGAAGAACATAAGCAGGGGGAATGGCAGAGGCAGAGGGAAAAGCAAGCTCCTTGCTGAGCAAGGAGCCCAAGGTCGTACTTGATACCAGGACCACAGGATCACGAACTGAGTGCTAGGTCTGTGTCATCACTTTACCAAGTTACTGAATTGTGTCTTAATTTCTGTAATTAATGAACTATGCCAATTAATAACTCTAAAAATTTTTCTTTATACTAATTACTATCTCCAAAATAATACTTATAGAGGGCAACTTCTGCCAGACAGTATTAAAAACCTGGCTTAAGAGACCTGAAATCTAAAATAATTAAAAAATTTAAAAATAAATAAGTAAAAATAAAAATAAAAAACAAACAAAAAAAAAGAGATCTGAAATCCTAAACACATGACTTATTCAGGATACTATGCCCTAGACACAACTTTGTAATTCACTAAACCACTACAGTCTTTATATAAAACACTTTAAATTACTCCACTATGGGATGTCCTCATCAAAAAAACTGTATTTTTATGTATATAGCAAAATACATCCAGCCCGTTATGAGTGTATTGAACACTGTCAAAGCTGTCACTCTGATCTGTATGTTCTTGGCTTTCTACAATGAACACAAATTTTCTGAGAAATAAAGACATAACAAAATAAAAAAATAAAAAATTTAAAGACATTATTTTGAAGAGGATCAAAAAATAGGATACCATAGATACTTCCAAGTAATATTTATCCTTCCAAATTTGGGAAATGCCAATTCACTTTAAGAACAAAAAACAAGGGGGGCACCTGGGTGGCTCAGTGGGTTAAAGCCTATGCCTTCGGCTCAGGTCATGATCCCAGGGTCCTGGGATCGAACCCCGCCTCGGGCTCTCTGCTCTGCGGAGAGCCTGCTTCCTCCTCTCTCTCTCTTTGCCTGCCTCTCTGCCTACTTGTGATCTGTCTGTCAAATAAATAAATTTAAAAATCTTTAAAAAAAAAAAAAAAAGAAAAACAAGGGGCACCTGGGTGGCTCAGTGGGTTAAAGCCTCTGCCTTCGACTCGGGTCATAATCCCGGGGTCCTGGGATTGAGCCCCGAGCATAGGGCTTTCTGCTCAGCGGGGAGCCTGCTTCCTCCTCTCTCTCTCTCTGCCTGCTTCTCTGCCTACTTGTGATCTCTGTTGGGTAAATAAATAAAAATCTTTAATTAAAAAAAAAAAAAAACCAAAGTCTATTGTGAATGGCTGTTAGCTAAACAGCCTGGTACCCAACAGAGTAAGAAGTATTTTGTTGTTGTGGCCCATACTTTTTTTTAGAGTACTATGTACTACATTCAACTGTAACTGTATTTTTGTGGTCCCAGGCATAAACAAGATCAACTCCAAAGGCAGAAACTAAAAAAAAAAAAAGACTTGTTTCCTTGTATGGGCCATTGAAGGACTCTTAGACAGAGTTGTGAATCAGAAACACAGACATCTGAGTACAAGGTACAAAAAACAGAACACAGCGCTTTCTGCAGCACGGCAAAGCGGTTAAAGGTACCTAGTCTCTGAAAAGAACAATCTAACTATATGTGAGAGCCTTGTTAAGGGTACAAGAGAAAGGCTTTAACTTTCTAGGGGCTTGTATTTCTAAATAACAGTGTAAAAAAATGAATACAACAAAAACAGCTGTTGGTATAGACTGAATAATGAAAATCAAAAATTGTGGTGAGTTAAAACTCAAGAGAATGGACTACAGAATTTGACCAGGAAAAAGAAAATCAATTTAAGAATTTTAGAACCAAGTTCAAAACTGCCCAGAAGAGCCTTTCAACATGTTATGAACACTCAACACTGCAAAGAATGCTCTCCAAACAAGTAACAGCATTCCCATATTTCCCTCCTCAGTGGACATCTGAAAAAGATTAAATATTTTTTAATTTTTTTTTAAGATTTTATTTATTTGATCAACAGAGATTACAAATCGTCAGAGAGGCAGGCAGGGAAAGAGGAGGAAGCAGGCTCCCCATTGAGCAGAGCCTCCCACCCATGCGGGGGTCAATTCCAGGGCCCTGAGATCATGACCTGAGCTGAAGGCAGAGGCTTTAACCCATGAGCCACCCAGGCGCCCCTGAAACAGATTAAATTTTAATATAACTATATCACCCCTTTTATATCGTCAAAACATACTCCCATACTCTGAATTTTTTTTTTTTTAATATGCATGTTCTACTTCTTTACCTTTTTCATCTTCATTGGACAATTGTTTCTCCATCTACAGCTCTTTGGCTTTCTCCCTGAGACCTGTGCTCTATTTCCAGGTCACAAAACTAAAACATTTATAGAACTAAAATCATAATAAAACTAAATAAGCATGATTTATAACCATTTTAAAACTAAAAATTTATAAACTAAAGAACTGTAAGCCAAAAAGGATAAGAAATTTCAGCTGAATATGATCTATAGCATTCTTGACCATGAAACTAGAAAATCCTTTACAAACTTTAATAGAACTCTTATTATCTACCTTACCAAAATTACTAAGGACTGTTTCTCTGAAGTTTTAAGTATTTTTCAACAAAAATGCATTAAAATTCCCATCTGTCATTAAACAGATTATTCTTTAATTTTAATCTGGTTATTCTTTAAAAAAAAAAAATTCTTTAAAAAAAGTCTGTATAATTGATGTATAGAGTCCTTGGTTAAATATATCTTATAAACCATGAAGCATATTTAGGAAATCAAAATTTACCTCTTCTTGCATAACTGGAGTCCATATCTTTAAACTGTACCACAACAAAGTCTGAACACTTGAACAAAATACTCTCCATTATTTCTTCACGTTTTGGCCCCGAACTGGATTCCATACTTTTTTCATGTGCAGCATCAAGTACCAAATCACACTAAAATGAAAAGCATGAGTAAATATTCAAATTACTTATAAAATAAAATATGACAGGGATTCTTCAGCACATCAAGGTACTATTTATGTCTTTGACAAAAATATTCTATCTCAAAAGAACCTTATAATCATAAGTTTTTCTCAAAAATATGACCAATTATTTATTCCATCATTCAAAATCCTCTTATCTGGAAGTTGGTCCTTGCTACCATAGTCTGTTTTAAGTACATTAATGGTGATGATGAAGAAAATAATGAACCACTCAATATGTCTTCTAACCTCCAATGCTTGAAAAGGTCAAGATATTTTAATAAGCACACAGAGCAAGTTTAATTATATGAACCAGTCTACAAAATAATCAGTATTTCAAACTAAAGAGCAAAACCAAAGTGTGAATTTTAAGATTTTTTATTTATTTATCTCAGAGAGAGAGAGAGCACACAAGCAGAGTGGCAGGCAGAAGCAGAGAGATAGAAGCAGGCTCCCTGGTGACAAGAAGCCCGATGCGGGACTTGATCTCAAGATCCTGGGATCATAACCTGAGCTGAAGGCAGAGGCTTAACTTACTGAGCCACCCAGGCATCCCCAAAGTGTAAATTTTTAAAAGTGCTTTAAAGAACATGAAAATATCAGAAACAATTACAAACTGCTAAATCAGGAACTAACACACAGTGCAGGATGGCATACAAACATACAGCAGTTGATGATTCACGGGCTTTTACATTTAACAAAAAGGAAAAGAGTAAAAATTACCTTAGGACTGTATGTTTTAAAAACTCCTTCATATATACCTCCGTTTTTCACTTGTACTTCACATTTGGATCCCTAAAAACATACAATTAATTTATCAAAAAAACAGTGTCCTATCCAGTCAAGAGGGATAATTGTTTTCATTTTACTTTTTTTATATAGCTCACCAAGCTTCACTCAGCATATCAGGTATTCACTGACAGAACAATAAATTCTAAAATATTAACAATACATTGAATTCTCAAAATTCCTCAGGAGGCACTGCTCAGAGATTGCAGTATGAATTTAAACACTGAAGTTTAAATAAATAAATAGAGAGATAGATAGATAAATACTAAAGTTAAGTATTTCTGATTCTGGCTTTATTAGGTGACAAAATAATGCACTAATCAACTACTACTATTATTTTATACATACCAGGGTTAAGAAGAATACTTTTATAGTGTGTCTCAATAGTTTGGATGGAGTTCTAAGCTTTTTTTTTTTTTCCCTAAATAATCCGATTAAATGTGACCTAAGAAATGTTATTTTGAAAATCATTCGTCTACATTTTAGCATCACGAAATTACTTTACACTCCCAAGGCAGCTTCTCCCCAATAATCTGGTAACTTACAACAACTGATGTAAGTATATGAACCATCCTCATATTTGCATAGATTCCATCAAAAGAAATCTGGAATATTAAGAAAAAAACACTATTAGCAATTAGTATTTATCCTTGTATATATATTAAAATTAACATTTATTTTCTTAAAAAATGTTTAGTTAGGTCTGCAATGCCTTACACGCATTAAAGAAAGACTTGGGTTTACTGCGATCTTTGTTTCCTTAGAGAACAGAAGCTTAAGTTTTCAACAGTGAAAACAGTCATACCATCTAACAATGTTTCTGACTACATGTGATACAAAAAAAGCAAAAGTGAACTTTCATATATGAGGAATAACAAAACCACAGAAACAGGACAGAGCAAAGACTGGGGAGCAGAGGGAGGAGGGATCACTACTAAATAGCAAGAGTGATTTTTCAAGGTGAGAGAAGGTCCTATCATCTTGACTGTGATGGTGGTTACATAGCTGTACGCATCAAAACTCAAAGACCTGTACACTAAACAGGGTTAAGCATATATACATAAATAAACGGAGTGCAGGAGTGTGCACCTTTGTCAAAGACCCTTGACTATATTCTCTTAGTACATATGAATCAACGCTAGTGCTCTCAGGTCTCATCAGTCACACCACTCTTTACTACATACTACGAAAGCATGCGTCCTTCTGATTTGAAATAAGAATATCTGTCCAGTAATGCCAAAATCTGAAAGATAAATGACAGTTTCTCATTTATTTTTCCATCACATGGAACTTCCCTTCATTCCCAGTTTAATTTTATTGATAGAGTTCTAAAATTTAAAATAAGATGGCCCTTTCCAAGGGAGAAAAATGAAAGGACTTAAAAGATAGCATTAATTCAAAATCAAAACCCCAAAGAACTCTGCAAACTCCAGTCCTGTTCCACTTATCTTTTGGAGTATTAATCATTTAGATTTGCCTTTAGCCATTTATAAAATAACAAATGACTTATTACTTTGCATGAAAAATACTATTTACAAACAATTTTACATTTTGTATGAAGAATCATGTCCAAAAACACATATAGCTAATAATTTTATACCAAACAGTACTGAGGTACAAAAGTTGTATGAGGTATAAAACCCAAGATTTCTTTTCATCTTGGCTTTCGTCTATGGTGCAGAAATAACATTTTAGTTACCAATTCTTCCAAACAAGTGACATTAAAATTACTCACCGTGGATTGAGGCAGTCCTTTGCTGTTTCGACCTCTGAAAAAATAAAACGTTTATTAAGTTCAACAGGAGAAACAAGCTTAAAATTTTTTTTCAAATTTAAGTTTCATAAATATTTTCAAATTCAAATATTTTCAAATTTAATCATCTTATAATTCCATTCAAATATAGCACAAGCAACCTGTGCAGAAGGCTCATCTAATACCAAGTATAAAGGCTACCTAAGAATGGTTCCCTATGGCATCACTGGCTCAGAGACCCAGAACAGATGTGTATCATGGGAGGGAAAAAGGAGGAAGAATGTGAACATGATCAAAATAAAATAAATGAAGTAAAAATAAAAACAGCCTACTGCAAAAATAACCAATACCAAACGTAATAATCTTTAGTCCCATAGTAACCTACTGTTCTGTTACAGAAAGCTACTTAGGAATAAAATATAAATTCCACTCCTGATTTAACTGACATATTATCGACTGACATCAAAGTCACCTCCTGTGTTTTTCTCTTGCCTCTAAAAATAGGCACCATGTTTACAACTGCAGAAAAACATCCGAAAATAAGTTAAATCATTCAAAGCACTTTCACTTCTAAGTACCTCCATCAGGATCTATGTAACAAGTACCTTTCTCTGCCAATCCCCTACCTCTGAAACAATGCAGTATACCAGTCAGCTGTCAAGTTATTTCCAGTAAGGTGGACTCAAGTGAATTTAGTTATAGAGCATAATACAAGCTGAGGCTTATTCCACTGGAAAAGATTAGGCCCCTTATGAAATGATAAAAACATTAACATAAAATGCTATATTCCTCATAAATAACAGAATAAAGGAATAATAATAAAACTGGAATAATAGAGCTAGACTCTCTCTCTCTCTCTCTTGTAAGAGAGACAGAGAAAGTTTGATTAGGGAGGGGTAGAGGGAGAGAATCTTAAGTGGGCTCCACACTCCCCGTGGAGCTGGACAAAGGGCTCAATCTCATGACCCTGAAATCATGACCTGAGCCGAAGGCAGATGCTCAACTGACTGAGCCAGCCAGGAAATCCTAGAATCTTATTTTAACAAAATAATCAAGATACTCAATTAAGTCACAGATTCAAAGAGAAGCACAATTCAGGTCTAAACAGTCTAATAGTATGAATGTGCCAATTCCCAGTAAAATGGCACTGATCTTAGAATGCCAAGGACAGGGCTGGTTTGCTTTCCAACTCAGTAACCCTCTCTCAACTAGAAAATAACATCTTAGACCAAAGCACCTCTGAAAGTCCTTCCATTTCTAACATTCTGATTCTGTAACTCTTTGCCTCACACAAAGCACAGAAAAATTCCTGTAGTCCATGGAATAGGACTAATAATACCACTTATAATACTACAAACCATATACTATGGTAAGCACTATGTCAAACTCTCACCCCAACTTTACAGGTGAAGAAACTGGACCTTAGTTAACTATCTTGACCAAAACCATCTGGCTAATGAGCAGTAGAACTGGTATTTTAACCAGGTGACCAAAGTCTAGGCTTTTCATTTCTAGGTTATATTCCGCCTCTCTGAAATTGCATTACAAGGAATAAACTAATTTCACAATTAAACCTAACCAAATTTTTTATTTTTTTAAAACATCATTTGAATTTACTGGGTTTTTCTAATTATCGGTAGTCTAAAACCAAAGGCTACCAAATAGCTAAAAATCCTGTGTGGGTTATCTTATCTTGGTGGTTGCTGAGATGCAACGGTTAAGACTTAAAGAAATGCCACCAATTAAGTACCTTTTTTTTTTTTAAAGATTTTATTTATTTATTTGACAGAGAGAGATCACAAGTAGGCAGAGAGACAGGCAGAGAGAGAGAGGGAAGCAGGCTCCCTGCTGAGCAGAGAGCCGAATGTGGGACTCAATCCCAGGACCCCGAGATCATGACCTGAGCTGAAGGCAGCGCCTTAACCCACTGAGCCACCCAGGCGCCCCCCAATTAAGTACCTTTAAATTCATGTGACATCCCCATAAAGCTATTTAAAAGAATTTACAGACCCTCTATAGAAATCACACTATTTTTTATTGATTATATAATTACATCTTTGACTAACAAAGAACTGTTTTGACAATCCAGTTTACTAATTAGAACAAATCATGCAACAAAGAAAATAACAGAAGACCCACAGCAGTATAAAGAGGTACAGAGTGTAGAAACAGATTTCCACTGACCAAACCAGGAAATCAAATAACCAAGGGGAATGTTAGCATACCATAATAGCATCTTCTGAAGCTTGTGCTACAAATCCAAATTTATTCCCCCCCCCCTCTTTTAGGATCCACTTAGATTATGCTTCACTTTTCATTTTCTTCTTTAACATTTTGGAATAAAGCATCTTAATGTTTCTTATAGAAACAAAAACAGAATTTCAAAGAAGCCAATCAATTAAGTGTCTGCCTTCAGCTCAAGTCATGATCCTGGGATCAGGCCCAGCAGGCAGGGAGCCTGCTTCTCCCTCTCCCACTCCCTCTACTTGGGTGTTCTCTCTCTCAAATAAAATCTTAAAAGGGGGAAAAAAAGCCAAGATCATACTCTACTCCTAAATATACTTATGATTAGGTGGATCAGATTTAACAAAATAACCATATTCAGGATTGTTACTGAGTATGAATTTAAGGTGTCATTCAAGATGCCAAATTTATATAAAGAAATTTTTAAAATAACAGTTTGTATTGCTTCAAGATAACACAGAGGGAGGAACTAGCAGCGATTATACTGAAGTAAGACTGGCATGAGTGGCTAACCATTAATACTAGGTGCCAGGTGTGTAGGGGTTCAATATATCATTCTGCCTGCTTTTTACAATTTCCTTAAGTTTAAAAAAAAAAAGAAAAAAAGTACCTTCTGATATGATGCAATCAGAGTCCAGATTTAATCAAGATCTATTAGTTTACAGGAAACATGGTGTGGGAGAATATGTTAACTGCTACCATGAGTTTATGATCAGTTAAACCAAGACTGTAGTAAATATGACATAACAAGTAACAGTTTCTGTTGGGCTGGCAGGAAGGGCTACTAAAGATGGCGAAAAGTTCCCACCACAAGACCTGAGCTCGGACAGGAGAACAAAGGCCCACGCAGGAATCTGAGACACCCCCCGCCCCGCCCTGGGCTCCTGTGGACCAATGGGATCCCGACGAGCAGGCGGGATATCTGAATAAGGGAAACTTGCCAAAAGACCCCTGAGCTTTCCCCAAAACCCCTTAAAAGCCCCCTCCTCCCTGCCTTGGGAGCGACTTCCGCCACTCTGCTTTCCAGAGTCGCGGAACCTCGCCCGAGGGTGCCCACCTCCTCCCGGTGCAACTTGCCCGGCTCCCCTTCTCCTGAGCCCTGAAACTTCGCCAGAGAGTGTTTTTAATAAATCTTGCCTTGCACCCACTTTGCCTGGTGTTGTGTTTATCTCGCCGGAAAAACTACAGCATCCTCAACAAATAAACAGGAGAACAAAAAAAGAAAAAAAAAGAAAAACAGTGCAGAGGGAGAGAAAATTATAAATTTAAGGATACACGTAAATCAAAAGCAAAGTGTGGCTTCTCAATTTCAAAACTTACTACAAAACTAGTGATCAAAATAGTGTGATACTGGCATAAGGACAGACATAAAATCCAATGGAATAGAGAGTCCAGAAATAAGCCCTCACAAATATGCTAAACCCTTACACCTTATAACATACACAAAAACTAACTTAGAATGATGGGTCAAAGATGCAAACTTAAGAGTTAAAACTACGAAACTCTTGAAGAAAAAAGAGGGGACAAGTCTTCATGACTCTGAATTTGGCAATGATTTCTCAACTATGACACCAAAGTGAATAGACAACATAAAAAAAAAATAACAGTAAAAAGGTCTTCATCAAAATTAAAAGCTTTTGTGCAAAGGATTGTCACTCAGAATGAAAAGACAATACTTTTCAGAATGAGAGAAGATATGTGCATTCCACGTATCTGATATGATAAAGGGTTCATTCCAGAATACATAAACTATAACCTGGTAAGAAAAGTACTACAACCTAGTTCAAAAAATGGGCCAAAGACCTGAATAGCACTCCTCGAAAGAAGTCATAAAATTAGCATGTGAAAAGATGCTCAACATCACTAGTCACCAGGAAAAATGCAAATCAAAACCACAATGAGCTACCATTTTACCCCCACTACTGTAGCTATTATCAAAAAGACAAAAAATCACAGGTGTTGGCAAAAAACTGGCAAAACCGGGCGCCTGGGTGGCTCAGTGGGTTAAGCCGCTGCCTTCGGCTCAGGTCATGATCTCAGGGTCCTGGGATCGAGTCCCGCATCGGGCTCTCTGCTCGGCAGGAGCCTGCTTCCTCCTCTCTCTCTCTCTGCCTGCCTCTCTGCCTGCTTGTGATCTCTCTCTGTAAAATAAATAAATAAAATCTTTAAAAAAAAAAAAAAAAAAAAAAAAAAACTGGCAAAACCCTTCTGCACTACCTGTGAGAATGTAAAATGGTATAGCTACTATGGAAGATAGGATGGCAGTTCCTCAAAAAATTCAACAGAATTACCATATGATCCAGCAATTACCACATCAGAATATATACCCAAAATAACCGAAAGCAGGGTTCTGGGGATGATTAGATGGCTCAATCAGTTCAATGTCTGACTGCAGTTCAGGTCATGATCCCGGGGTCTTGGGATCTAGCCCTACATTGGGCTCCTTGCTGCGTGGGCAGTCTGCTTCTCCCTCTGCCTCTGCACCCCCCACCCCGTTTGTGCTTTCTCTCTCATTTGCTGCTCTCTCTCAAATGAATAAAATCTTAAAACAAAACAAAAAAGAACTGTGATTTATTAACTTCTATCTACTTTATGTCCAGGACGTCTTTAATTTCTTAAATTAAACAAAAAAAAAAACCTCAATTCTACACAGCCTTAAAATTCAAACGCCACCTTTTCACGAAGCCTTCCTTGGACTACACCATTCTGAATCAAACACACAGTGCTCTCTTCAACTCTCCAGACTGGACTCTGACATAACCAGATTTGTATTATAGTTACTGGTGACCTATCATATGCCGACTACTCAGGGCCATCAACTGACCAAATCAGAAAATGATGCCTCCTCCAGGGAGTCAAACCCCACACTAGAGAAAAGAGTGTGATCAGCAGCCAGTGCTTTTGTGAAAATCAGAAGAGGTACCAGAAATGGAGGTAGCCCCAAAGGCACTTTTTGTGCCCCCAAAACTCCTGGATTTGAACATGCATTCATGTCCTTGACCAAAAGCTCCTGGATGAAATAAAACCTAAACCAAGTCTGGCAGACAGTATCTTACACATCTTAGTAACATCTACCAAAATCAGCACAGAAGAACCATAGCTCACATATGACATATAATTAATAAATAATGAATTAATGAGCCCAGCCAAAAAGAAAGAAAAAGATGGAGAAATATTTCAAAGTAATCACCACACAAATCAAGAGTCAGCAAAATATAGCCCACAACCTGATTTTGTTGAGATTCTGAGCCCGGGATGCTTTCAGGGAGTGAGGAAGATGGGGAGGGAGGGAGGAGGGAAGGGACAAGCCAAGAAGCACAGAATATGCGACAGAGAAGTTGTGTGGCTTATAACACCTAAACTACTACCTCTCTGCGTCATTTCAAGAAAAATCTGCTGACCTCTGCACTGAAAAAGTGGCTGCGATGTCAACAACTGCAATTTAAAAAATAAAAGTTTGGGCGCCTGGGTGGCTCAGTGGGTTAAAGCCTCTGCCTTCAGCTCAGGTCATGGGCCCAGGGTCCTGGGATCGAACCCCACATGGGGCTCTCTGCTCAGCAGGGAGCCTGCTTCCTCCTCTCTCTCTCTCTCTCTGCCTCTCTGCCTACTTATGATCTCTATCTGTCAAACAAATTAAAAAAAAAAACCTTTATTAAAAAAATAAATAAATAAAAATAAAAGTTTACTGCTATTTTATACCACTACTTCTAAAACAAATCTGATACCTTATTAAATACTTTTATCATGGAAGTTTAATGCAAACATAATTGAAAAAATGTCAAAGTGCTCTTGTTCTTAATTATCTTTAAGCTTCACAATGGAATTGAGGATGATCCAAATTTTGAAAAAAATCAACATATTTTACTAACATCTGATGTCAATACAAGCAAGTTTCACGAAGCCAGGGACTTTGTATCAATTGCTGAATCAAAAGCACGTAGCACAAACTGATGAAACAGTAAATGGTAGATTATACGACAAACTTGACATATCACCTTGTCAATCTCATAAGAATCTTCTTTTTTTTTTTTAAGATTTTATTTGAAAGAGATCACAAATAGAGAGGTAGGCAGAGAGGCAGGCAGAGAGAGAGGAGGAAGCAGGCTCCCCACTGAGCATGAAGCCAGAAGCAGTGCTCTATCCCAGGACCCTGGGATCATGACCTGAGCCGAAGGCAGAGGCTTTAACCCACTGAGCCACCCAAGGTGCCCCGAATCTCCTAAGAATCTTGACTAGAATTATAAAAAAAAAAAAAAAAATTTGATGAGACATCTGAACTGGAGGTTCTAGCCTGGGCTATATCAAGGTAAGAAAAAGAAATAAGGGTTGCCTGTGTGGCTCAGTCCTTAAGCAATTGCCTTTGCCTCAGGTCATGATCCCTGCTCTTCGAGAAGCCTGTTCTCCCTCTCCTACTCCCCCTGCTTGTGTTCCCTCTCTCCCTTTTTCTGTCAAAAAAAATAAATAAAACCTTAAGGAAGGAAGGAATAAAAGGCTCCATGATTGGACAGAAAAAAGGAAAATGTCTTTAGTAATAAAGACAGCATGATCATTTATGCAGAAAATCCTAAGAGAATCTTCAAAAAAACTACAAGAAATAAGAGCTTAGCAAAGCTAACTCCAAACAGATCAGTGACCTAATCATAAAAGGGTTAAATGAAACTTTTAAAAGAAAATAGGGGGGGAATCTTTATAACCTTTGGTTAGATGAAAACTTCAGACAGGACAAAAAATGCAAACCATAAAAGCAAAAACTAACAAATGAGACTTCATCAAAGTTTTTAGTATTCTGTCCTTTGAAAGACTGTTAAGAAAATCAAGTCAATCCAAACAAGGAAATACTTGCAAAATGTCTAATAATAGATTTACACCAAGAATATACAAAGAACTCCTACAACTTAGTAAGAGAAGATAAATAGCCCATAAGTGGGCAGAAGACTTACACAGTCGTTTAACCAAGTAAGACTTCATAAAATCAAAGCCTGATAATACTAACCACGAGGAAGGATGCCAACCAACTGAAACTCTCACACACCACTGCTGGAAAAGGAAATGCAGATTTCTTTTCCTGGAAAAGAATCTGACATTTTCTTATAAAGTTAAACATACTAGGATGCCTGGGTGGCTCAGTTGGTGAAGCATCTGCCTTTGGCCCAGGTCACGATCCAAGGGTCCTGGCTCACTGGGGAGTCTGCTTCTCTCTCTTCCCCTCCCTGTCAGTTCGTTTTCTCACTCTCTCAAAAAATAAATAAAAATGGGGCGCCCAGGTGGCTCAGGGGGTTAAGCCTCTACCTTTGGCTCAGGTCATGGTCTCAGGGTCCTGGGACTGAGCCCCCCCATCAGGCTCTCTGCTCAGCAGGGAGCCTGCTTCCCCCTTTCTCTCTGCCAACCTCTCTGCCTACTTGTGATCTCTCTCTCTCTGTCAAATAAATAATTAAATCTTTAATAAACAAACAAACAAACAAATAAATAAAACTACTTTAGGGGCTCCTGGGTGACTCGGTCATTAAGCATCTGCCGTCAGCTCAGGTCATGATCTCAGGGTCCTGAGATGAACCTGCATCATCGCATCGGGCTCCCTGCTTGGCGGGAAGCCTGCCTCTCCCCTACCACTCCCCCTGTTTGTGTTCCCTCTTTTGCTGTCTGTCCCTCTGTCAAATAAATAAATAAGTAATCTTTAAAAAAATAAATAAAAATACTTAAATAAAGTTAAACATACTAATACAACCTAGCAATCCCACTCCCAGGCAATTATTCAAGACCAAATGAATGTGAATGTTCAGAGCTGGTTTATTCACATAGCCAAATGCTGGAAACAGTTCAAATGTCTATTACCTGATGAATAAATAAACATACTGTGATAGTACATCCTTAATAGAGGAATACTGCTCAGTAATAAAGTTACAAATTACTGATACACGCTACACACAACTTGGATGAATTTCAAAAGCACTGTGCTAAAGGAAAGAAACTAGACACAAATGATCCCATTTATATGACATTCTGGAAAGGCAAATCTATAGATACAGAATCAGATCAATGACTACCCTGGGCTAAGGGAGAAGAAAGGATATTTATTATAAAAGTACAGTGGGAACTTTAAGGGGTGTTATCTTTTTTTTTTTTTTTAAGATTTTATCTATTTATTTGACAGAGAGATCACAAGTAGGCAGAGAGGCAGGCAGGGTGAGGAGGAAGCAGGCTCCCCACCAAGCAGAGAGCCTGACTTGGGATTCGATCCCAAGCCCCTGAGATCATGACCCGAGCTGAAGGCAGAGGCTCAACCCACTGAGCCACCCAGGCGCCCAACGGTGGTATCTCAATTGTGATAGTGATTGCATGACTATACACATTTGTTAAAACTCAAAGAACTTTACACTGAACAGGATGAGTTTACTGCATATAAACTATACCTCAAAACCCTGCCACTCCCCAAACTAAAGGCAGATCCAAAGAAAAAAGAAACTCCTAACACATATACCTAAAAAAAGGTTGAATTTTGTAACAAAATTAATCTGATGTTAAACACTCATACTGGAATACCTGGTAGCTCAGATGGTAAAGTGTCTGCCCTCGGCTTGGGTCATGATCCCAGGATCCTGGGTTGGAGCCCCATGTGGGGCTCCCAGCTCAGTGGGGAGTCTGCTTCTCCCTCTCTCTCTGCCTCTCCCCCTGCTTGTGCTCTCTCTCAAATGAATAAAAAAAAACTTTTAAAAAACTGATTATATTGCAAACATAAATTTAGTGAATTTTACTGTATATAATTATATATAATTATATAATTATACTTCAGTAGTAAAGCTGATTTACTTTTTAAGAGACACACTATTGGGAAAATTTGAACTGACCAGACATTAAATAATACTTGAGAATTTTAATTTTTTACCTGTGATGTTTTTAAGTAATCTCTACCCTCAATGTTCAAGGGGCTTGAACTCATGACCCTGAGGTCAAGAGTCACAGGCTCTACTGAGTAAGCCAGCCAGGTGTCACTACATGTGTTGTTCTGTTTTTAAAGATTTTATTTATTTATTTGACAGTGACAGACATAGCAAGAGAGGGAGCACAGGCAGGGGGAGTGGGAGAGGGAGAGGCATCTCATCTGAGCAGGGAGCCCAACACGGGGCTTGATCCCAGAATCTGGGCATTAAGACCTGAGGCAAAGGCAGCCACTTAGCGACTGAGCCACCCATGTGCCCATACATGTGTTGTTTTTAAAACTTTCATTCTCGGGCGCCTGGGTGGCTCAGTTGGTTGGACGACTGCCTTCGGCTCAGGTCATGATCCCGGAGTCCCGGGATCGAGTCCCGCATCGGGCTCCCAGCTCCATGGGGAGTCTGCTTCCCTCTCTGACCTTCTCCTCGCTCATGTTCTCTCTCTCTGTCTCTCTCTCAAGTAAATAAATAAAATCTTTAAAAAAAAAAAATAAATAAAACTTTCATTCTCTTAGAGAGATATCTACTGAAATATTGCTTTAAAATAATATGGGAACTACATTAACCAAGATAATATGATGTCGACATAAGGACAAATAAAAGAGCTATGAAACAGCAAAGTCCAAAAAGAAAAAAAAAAATTTTTTTTTAAGATTTTATTTATTTGATAGAGAGAGACAGTGAGAGAGGAACACAAGCAAGGGGAGTGGGACAGGGAGAAGCAGGCTTCCCACCAAGCAGGGAGCCGGATGTGGGGCTTGATCCCAGGACCCTGGGATCATGACCTGAGTCGAAGGCAGATGCTTTACAAGTGAGCCACCCAAGCACCACCCCCCCCCCCAAAATTCTTATAGTTATGATCAATGACTTTTAGGAAGAGCCAAAACAACTTATTGGGGAAATAATAATCTTTTCAACAAACAGCGCTGGCATAATTACCTATCCATATGCAAAAGAAGTAGTTGGACCTCTACCTCATACCACATATAAAAATTCAAAACAGATCAAATACCTAAATGTAAAGACTATAAAAACTCTTAGGAGAAAAAAAAAAAATAGGGTTAAATCTTCAAGACCTTGGATTTGGAAATGGATTCTTTTTGTTTGGTTGGTTTTTTGTTTTTTTTTTTTTTTTAATGTATTTATTTGAAGGGGACAGCCTAAATACGCACCTGAGCAGAGACAGGGGAAGAAGCTCCCCTGGCCTTACGTGGGGCTCGCAAGACCCTGGGATTATGACCTGAGCTGAAGGCAGTGAGTAACCAACTGAGCCACCCAGGTGCCCTTAGCAATGGATTCTTAGATAAGACTCTAAAAGCACAAACCATGGATATATATTTTACATGGAACTCGATCAAAATCAGAAATGTGGGGTGCCTGGCTGGCTCAGTCAGTAGAGCATGCAACTCTTGATCTCAAGAGTTCAAGCCCCACACTGGGCATAGAGCTTACTTATTGAAAAAATAAATAAATAATTTTTTGCTGCAAAAGACATCAATAAAACAATAGCCAAAAAACTCCAAAACCAAAAACATGAAAAAGAAAAACCAGAAATATGAAGGACTATGAATAAATTATGGAAGAGATCTCAGATATCCCCTAACACAGGAAACCAAAAGCACAGGACTCCAGAGTGCACTCCTTAAAAACAGAGGGCAACCATATCAACACCCAAAATTCTACTCTACTGCCTTTTAGACAGTTCAGTTTCAAATCCTAGGCCAGCCACTTACAGGAACCCCAGAATGGTTATTTAACCACTCTGGTCCCCAATTTTCTTATCTGTAAAACGCTAATAAGAAAAGTCATAAGGTTGGGGGTGCCTAGGTAGCTCGGCTGGTTGAGCATCCGACTCTTGGCATCAGCTCAGGTCGTATCTCAGGGTGAGAAGATGAAGCCCTGCATCAGGTTCCATGCTTGCTAGGGAGCCTGCTTCTCTCTCCCCCTCTGTCTGTCCCCCTGCTTACACTTGTTCTCTGTCAAATAAAATCAATCCTTTAAAAAAAACAAATTTCTCTCTTTCCCTCTACTCCCTCCCCCCCCCATTCACATGTACTCTCTCTCTCTCAAATAAATCTTTAAAAAAAAAAAAGGGTTGTTGAGGATCAAATAATTCTCAAAATGTACATACATAAACATATGTGTACACATACACACTCTCATTTGGACCAGAGTTATAAGCTTATTTTATGTCAATTAAACTTCATTAAAGGTGTAAAATAAAGTCTGGCACACAAGAAACACTCAAAAACTAGTTTGTTTTTTAACTTTATATTTGACAAATATTTATTGAAACAGCAAGATGAATACAGCCTTGTCTTCAGGCAGCTTACACTTCAGAGGTTATGTCTAGGACAGAAAGTTTAGAATGTGTCTTTTCATATGCATATTTTATCTGTTTCCTTCACCACTTGAATAAATAAAAACATAAAAACAACCCAAGAGCACTCCTTCTTTTTTTTTTTTTAAAGTAGGCTCAACATGGGGCTCGAACACATGACCCTGAGATCAAGAGTTGCATACTCTGACTGGGCCAGCCAGATGACCCCCAAGAACACTCCTGGTAACTGAAACACATTTAAAAATCTAGCTACGAATAAAATTCCTTCCCTTATCATTTCAAAATTCTGGGGGTCCAGGAAATACACAATCTCCATTGGAACTGCCATCTACAATGTAATTAAGGAACTTTTTATTTCTTCACTTTTTACCATTCTGCTCCTTCATTACCATCTTTCAACACTGTAGCTATACATGTCATTTGCTAGTTTCTACAACTATTTCAACAGGCCTGAGTAAATGCAATCAAAATATTTCACTGACCCAGATTTCTAGAACGAGAAACTGTTGTCCGGATGTAACTAATATTCTCTGACACACTTAGAAATAATACTACATACCTCCAACCCCTTTCCAGTAGAAGCTGTAATAATGCTCTTCTTTCTCCTCAGGTTTTCACATGACCACCTGCTTGTTATTTAGACCTCAATTTAAATGTCCCCTCCTCAGAAAGGCCTGCCCTGACCATCTTATCAAAAGTAGCTCCCCCAACAGTATAACACCGTTTTAGTACTTATTAGTAACTAATCTTTAGTGCATCATAGAACTTAATATCTGAAATTCTATTATGTGTTCATCTATTTAATTTCTCTGTCTACCTCCCATTCCCAGAATATAAACTCCATAGGGGCAAATACTTTTGTCTCCTTCACCACTGTGTGCCCACAGCTAAACAGAGCCTGGTACACAGTAAGTACTCTAAATTGTTAATTAAATTAAGTATACAGAACAGTTTATGTGAATTATGACAAGTATCAACTAGTTCAATTTCTTTTTATAGTACAGAGTAACTACAGTTGTCAAGAGAAAGGACAACTAAAACCTGGAAATCTAACTCCAGCTCTTACAGTTAACTCACTTAGGTGAGTCATTTTGTTCCTCCCGTTTCAGTTTTATTAGAAAGGGAAATTCTGTAACTAGTACTTACTGAACAACTATTTCCTCACTGAAAAGATGAGTAAAACTAGGTTTTTTTTTTCTATTTAGCAAACTAATGTGAAGTGGCAACTCTAAATTCACACAAAACAACTGTCAGATTAATCTAGTTACATAATCATCTAGAATCAACAGTTCAAAAAAAAACTACCATCCCCATAAGAACTAATACAACTTCTATGCGAACAGCTGGGATTAAAAATCTGACCCTACTGGGGCGCCTGGGTGGCTCAATGGGTTAAAGCCTCTGCCTTCGGCTCAGGTCATGATCCCAGGGTCCTGGGATCGAGCCCCACATCGGGCTCTCTGCTCAGCGGGGAGCCTGCTTCCTCCTCTCTCTGCCTGCCTCTCTGCCTACTTGTGATCTCTGTCTGTCAAATAAATAAATAAAATCTTAAAAAAAAAAAAAAAATCTGACCCTACTATCACTTCTAGCTCTGTGACCTTAACCTCCTAACTTCAGCTGTTTGTGTCTCAATCTACGATCTGTAAAATGGTGATAAATACAGTACCTTCTGAAAAAGAACAAAACCAAAAACCAGTATCTGCAATAAGGTTATAAAAAATTAAAAGATATTCATATGGACAGCCTAGCTTATGAATAACGCCTGGTACGTTAAATGAATGCTTAATTGTTGGCTTAATACAATTATTTTCCTCATATTGCAGAACAAACTAAAGCTGTAAAAATATATCTCTTTAGGGCACCTGGGTGGCTCAGCAGGTTAAGTGTCTGCCTTCAGCTCAGGTCATGATCCCAGGGTCCTTGGATCAAGCCCCACATCAAGCCCCACATTGGGCTCCCTGCTTCCTCCTCTCCCTCCACTGCTCACGTGCCTGTTCTCTCTCTCAAATAAATAAAATCTTTAAAAAGAAGTTATCTCTTCAAAGGAAGTTTTACTTAGAGGAAGGGATAAGGGGCTTGACCATAACATGAAGCCATACACAATTAGATACAACCTAGACACATACCAAAAGTTCCACAAGACTCAGATAAAAAGGAGTTTCAGGGCTCAAGGTCAGTGCTGTCCAACAGAACTTTCTATAATGATTAAAAAGGGTGTGTGTGTCTGGGTGGCTCCGTCGTTAAGCGTCTGCCTTTGACTCAGATCATGATCCCAGTGTCCTGGGATTGAGACCCATTCAGGCTCCCTGCTTAGTGCTTCTCCCTCTCCAGCTCCCCTGTGCTTGTGTTACCTCTCTCACTACCTCTTTCATAAATATATAAAATCTTAAAAAAAAAAAAAAAAAGTTCTATACCTGTACTGCCCAATATGATAGCCCAGGGGCACACACGATGGGTAAGGAATTGAAATATGGCTAGTGTGACTGAGGACTGAATTTTAATTTTAATTAACTTAATTGTAAATTTAAATAGCCATATGCGGATAACAGCCACCATACTGGACATACAGTTTCAGTCCTCTCCCTGAGCTTACTTCCTCCACACAAGGCCCTATCCACCTTCCAAAGCAGTCATCATCCCCTCTGACCAGAAGTGCTTCCATATGGTAAACTCAATCTCTGTCCCAGTGGTTTTACCCATTGGTCATTAATCTTTCCTGGGGACTCAAAACAACTTTAATCCCCTTCAAAAGACAACAAGTGATAATGAGGAAGAGGGGAGTACAGGTGAAAAAAAAAGAGCCATCACTGCTAAAGCTGAGTGGTAGCTAAACAGGGCTCATTAAACTCTTCTACTTTTACATATGCTGAAATTTTCTACTAAAAAAATTCTCATTGGTATTTATTTCCAAACTCACTTCATTCCTTCTCTAACTATAGGCACTTCCAAATCTGGCCCCCCGCTTTCAGTAAGTGCCTCCCTTACATTTCTTCTGCCACACTGTGAACCACATCTTTCTACACATGCCATGTTGATAGCATCTTCTGCTTTAGCAGAAACTTCCTTGCCAGGAACTTTCTCTTCTCTTCCACGGCCTCACTGAAAAGTGCTCATCATTCCTCAAGATCCATCTCAACCCTCCTGCTTTCTTCAAGGTTTTTTTTCCTAACCGCCCACCCACAGCAGTCACTCACTCCCTCCTCAGTGCTACCAGCTTACACTATCTGAATGCCTGCCTTCCCTACTACACTGAGAAACCTGGAAGCAGAGATGTTTCATTCATCTTTTAAGGTTTGTTTGTTTTTTTTTTTTTTAAGATTTATTTATTTGACAGAGAGAAATTACAAGTACACTGAGAGGCAGGCAGAGAGAGAGAGAGAAGGAAGCAGGCTCCCTGATGAGCAGAGAGCCCGATGTAGAACTCGATCCCAGGACCCTGAGATCATGACCTGAGCCGAAGGCAGCGGCTTAACCCACTGAGCCACCCAGGCGCCCCATCTTTTAAGGTTTTAATGTGATTCCGGTTAGTTAACAGAGTTAGTTTCAGGCATACAGTATAGTGATTCAAGAATCATTCTCCCAGACACATCTTCAAACTTTTACCAAAAAGGGGTGCCCGGGTGGTTCAGTCCTTAAGCATCTGCCTTTGGCTCAAGTATGATCCCAGGGTCCTGGGATGGAGCTCCGCATCGCATCGGGCTCCCTGCTCCTCCCTCTACCCCCCCCCTTGTGTTACCTGTTGCTGCCTCTCTCTCTCCCTGTGTCAAATAAATCTTTAAAAGAAAAAAAAAAAAAAACTTTTACTGAATTAATGAACAGTATACATACAAGCTCAACAAAATGCTTAACTGCATACACTCATCCAGTACTACCCGAAACCTACCAATAAGCACTTCCCAGCCTTAACTTGCTCACGTAGTTTCTACCAATTTCCAAAAATGCTAATTAACAGCTAAAAGTTACTGAGCACTTACTACATACCGGGCATTGATTTAAACACTTTACATGCATAATTCATTTCATACTCCCCATTTCACAGACGAAGAAACCCAAGCACAAATGAAACAGCCGACCTTACGTCACAAAGAAAGGAGCTAGGGTGCTAAACGAATTGTTGTATGACTTTGGACAAGTCATTTAAAGTGCCTGCTCCTGTGTAAAATAAAGAAGATGAGTCATGATGATCTGAAACGCAAGCTTCCAATTTTAAAATTCAGATTTGTGGGAAGGGAATAGGATGCCAAATAGAAGGAACACTGATCTGTGAAAAGAAAAGTAATTTTAGGCATTCTCCATAAAATAGTTTGAGGGAAAATGTCAATCTTTATTCTAGTATTTCATAGCAAACTACTATAGAGAAATATGGAAATATTCTCAAACACTAACATATGGGACAAGCTAAGTTCTACAGGAGTTAATAAAAAGAAAAATGAGAATTTGTTTCAATGGAAGACTTAGGCTAGATCTAAAGGATCTAAGGATGAGAATGAGGATAAGTATAAGGACATGGAAACACAGAACAATGAGGAAAGAGCAAGAAGGGAATGAAGGCTGAGCCTGGTACCTGCAGAGGTGATGAGAAAGGAGACCTTAGTGATTTAAATGGGTCATGTTTGAAGAGCTGATGAAAAATAGGACCAAAAACATAAAATGGGGTTTTATTAAGGGTCAGCAAATGCTCTGTTTGTATATGTCCCAGGGTTTAATATATACACAAAAAAGACTATATGTGGCATGCAAAGCCCAAGTCATCTGGCTCATCACTAAAAAAGCCTGCCAATCCCTAGGTTAGATCATGGAAAGGTGAAGAGGACCTTGGGCTTGGGAACAGGGTGATTTCTGAACAAAAGAGTTTAAGTCTAACAGCAAAAGGTAGGCTAGGTTAATCTGGTGGACAAAATTAATGTGTTGCAGTAATGAAGAATAAAATGTATGATCACCTAAAATGATGGTCTGACCCATACACATAACTGCAGCAGTAATTTCCCTGAAGTCAGCAATCATTTCCTCAACTATTAATCCTTTCTCTCTGGAAGACTAATGTGTGCTAAGTCTTCTTTAGTGTGTCCTAGCCCCAGGGCTATGCAGCCTCTAACTTGACTAAGACAGGGCGAGTGGAGAAGTGGGTTCTACGCTAATTTTCCTATAGAAACATCGTAAGTGGTGTTTGGGTTCTTAGTTCAAACCACAAACACCTTCTCAACCCATGATATATACAATACTTAGTTCAAATTAATTATGGGTTACAACTGACAATCTGACAAAATAGGCAGGTGTAGAAAACTAACCACCATTTATAATACTGTTTACAGATTTTAAAATAAAAGTCATGAACTTTTAGATCCAGATTCCTTTATAAATAAACGTAACTGCTAGGACTAAGGCATGGATAACTGAAGCCATTTTATGGCTAACAATAATGACTGAATTGTTTCCGTGGATTTTTATCAGCCCTGTCAGACAGCTACACTAGAAGCAGCGGAGCAGTTATTAAAAGCGGAAGCGCGCTCGCGGCCTCTGCAGGGAGGGCGGGGCGCCTCCACTTTCCCTCGCAAGCCCCGACGGTGGGGCTGGGTGCGGTGGAAGCCCGAGGCCTTCTCTCCACAAATTGTTTCCTCGGTCTATACGCCTCAGCCCAGGAGCTGACCAAGTAGCTCTTTACAAAGTTTTGGGATGCAATAGAGAAAAAGAAAAAACAGGGGGTGGCTCAGTGGGTTAAGCCTCTACCTCAGGTCATGATCTCAGGGTCCTGGGATAGAGCCCCCCCACTGGCCTCTCTGCTCAGCAGGGAGCCTGCTTTCCCCCCTCTCTCTGCCTGCCTCTCTGCCTACTTGTGATCTCTGTCAAATAAATAAATTAATCTTAAAAAAAAAAAAAGAAAGAAAGAAAATGAAAAGACAGCTCCGCAAATTACGACGGTAGTTTGTAACTTGCTACCTCCAATTGTGGGTTTGGGGAAGGAGTGAGAACACTGACACAGAACAGTGCTGGTGGCAGGAGGTACAATGGCGGACAAAACCACCCATCCCCACGTGCATGGAGCCAAGAGTTCACCAAGGATGCCTGACCCTGAGCAAATGACCACAGCGTATTAGAGAAACCAAAGAACCTAGAAAGAAAGAAGGAAAATTTCTCCCTCCCCCACCCCGCACCCCGTGACAGTTTGGTGACCTGCAAAGGGACCTTCGCTGGCTGGACACAGCTTCCTCCAGGGCAGCTGCAGCTGAGAACACCGCAGAAGCCAGGCAAACAAGCTAGAGCTGGACAACTTGATATAAACTTCAAAGAAATCACAATAGCTCATGTACGGACAATCCTAATGCCTCTGCGCCACAGAAGGGTCACCAGAGACATTCGAACTGCCAACTAGAAAAATCTGTCAGGTTGCTACTGTCCTTTCTCACTCCTTCTGAAGAGGTTTGGAGTCAGATATCTAAAAGTCTTCTCGACTGGCTGCCTTCAGAACTCAGAAACCAGGAGTATAATCTTCTCCAGGCATTAACTGTTGTTTTCCTTTTGTTTCCATAGAAATGCTTCTTATTAAATATCTAATTGCTTGCACCACAGACCTAACTTTGGAAACAAACCTGCATTTCTGCCTCCTAAATTGAGTCACAAGTGTTTAACTGAACTGGCCTATTCTCTGGACTAAGAGACTTGTCCAGTGAGATAGGGCGATTTACCAACTCAACTTACAAACTGGAAAGTTTCAAAGATGAGACTGAAGGGAACAGAATATGCCACTTTGGCATGTAAATTATTTTAACTTGAAGGCAATCAAGTCGCAATCAAGTCTCAATCAAGTCTCAGTAGACTCAAGAAAAACTGACTGATGATGGCTAAAAGAAACTGCCTAAAAGAAATTTTAGATGGGGAGCCTGGTCCAGAAAAAGAGTTATTACCAGAGGTGTTTTTTTTTTTTTTTTAATCTGAAAGACTTACCCACACGGCAGGGCCAACATCTGCCTAGGAAACATCTGCTCTTTTCATCTTCCTGCAAATTGCCCTCCTTCCCTTTGAAGCCCCAGCCCCGTCTCTTTCCTCAGCTCAGAATGGCGTGTGAGCCTCCACTGCCTGACTGCCTCTGAGTCTCAGATTTTTGTGGGGCTTCTGTACCTACAAAATTAAATTTGGTTTTCCTATTAAAATAAATAAATAAATAAATGCAGAAGTGCTTAAGTCTCACAGGCTTAGACTCTCAGCTTCATCTCTTCCTAGCTCTTCGACCTTGGGCAAGTTCCTTAATTTCCCTGAACTACCACTTCCTCATCTGTAAAATGGATATGGCACTATCAACCTGACAGGCTGATCTGTTCTAAGGAGTAAAGGATATAGACAGGCACCTGCTGTCTCTCTCTCTCTCTCATTCTCTCTTTCAAATAAATAAATACAATCTTTTAAAAAAAAAAAAGAAGAAGAAGAAGAAGTAATGCACCTGGCACGGTTCCTGAAACCTAACAGGTCCACAATAAATGATAACTATCATTATATAAACAAAGTTCTCCATAAACTGTTTTCACATCACAGATACCTAAACTTTTTTCATAAAAATGGCTGCTACTAGTACTACTACTACCACACAACTCAGAAATGCTAGCTTTTTCCTAACATGTTTTATATAGGAAAAAAGTTTTTGTCAACAGAGGTTCTTATTCTCTAACCTTTCAGACTGGGTTAAAAATATGTTAAAAATAATTCCTATAACATTTGCAGACTATAAACAACTAAATTCTGTATCCATCACAAATGCAAATTCATCACTTTCCTCTCCATTGTTCATCCTAAGGAGCCTCTGAAGTACATTTCTTCACCAGGTGAAGCAAATTCAATTAAAATAAGAAGCTAATTGTAATTTCCCTTAAATCCATAACCAGGGCCTTCTGGGTGGCTGTTAGGCATCTGACTTCACCTCAGGTCATGATCCCAGGGTCCTGGTATGGAGCTCCACGTGGGGATCCCTGATCAGCAGAGAGCCTGCTTCTCTCTCTCCCTGCTACTCCCCCTGCTTGTGCTCACTCTCTGTTAAGTAAATAAAATCTTAAAAAAAAAAAGAAAAAAAAATCCAGGGTGCCTGGGTGGCTCAGTCTTTAAGCGTCTGCCTTCCGCTCAAGTCAGGGTACTGGGATCATCAGGCTCCCTGCTCAGCAGGAAGCCTGCTTCTCCCTCTCCCATTCCCACTGTTTGTGCTCCCCCTCTATGTCTGTCTCTGTCAAATAAATTTAAAAAAATATATTAAACAAAAAAAAATCCATCACCAGTTTTCTTCTCACCTCACTTGCAGACCTTTTCAGAGATCCTAAGACAATAATATGAAGTCATTCCAGTTTTGCCACTTTCTAGCAGAGTAAATTTAAACAGGCACTTAGCGAGAAGCTAAGTGGGCCTCACCTTCCTCACAGGTAAAATGGGACAGTGCAACAGGTTATCTAATAGCATTGTGTGATAACCAATTAAGAAAAAAAATATATGTATGTATACACGTATATATTTACATTAAGTGTATATGCCCAAGCAGAAAAATCTCAAGGTGGGTTCCACTCAGTAATTTTCCCCCCTCCCTTTCAATTATAACCTTACTCAGCTTTCACAAGCTTAGACCACAAGGATTCTCAAACCTACTGATTACTGTGATTAGCCAGTGGCTGCCCCTAAAGCATTAGGAGTAAAACATTAGCAACATACTAGACTACTCAGGGCCCCTGGCTGGCTCAGTCCACAGAGCCTGGACTCTTGATCTCAGGGTTTTGAGTTCAAGCCCCACAGTGGATACAGAGCTTACTTAATTAAAAGAATATATATATATATATTAGGGGCGCCTGAGTGGCTGGGTGCGCTCAGTGAGTCTGTTTCTCTCCCTCTGCCCCTCACCAAACTCATGCCCTTGCACTCACTCAAATAAATAAATGAAACCTTTAAAAAAATAAAATTTAAATTAAAAAATATTAGCTATTAAAAAAATACTAGACTACTCATAAGAGGGCCTATATTCTGATGAAAACAGCATGTTTTCTTCCCCTTATCTAAGAGACTTCCTTCCAAGAGGCAAGCATTAGCAACTCAAACATATCATGAGGAGGCAGTTAGAACTTTCTGCCTTATCTCCCCCCAGTTAGAAGGTAAGCTCCAGGAAGGAAGAGACCTCATCTGGATTGATTACTACAGTATCCCCAGGGTCTAGAAAACGAGAAATTTTAAAGAATAGTTTTAACTAAGGTATGCCTATAAAATAAATAGCATGTTCCTTTTTGAGATGACAGCTATTCCTTGACAGAATAAATTCATCTGCTTAACAATGAAACCCAGGCTCATACACTCAATAAGGAATTTACCACTTATTGAGTATGCTAAGTTGTACAACGCACTTGTCCCTGTCCTCAAGATGCTCTAAACCTAGGGGCGCCTGGGTGGCTCAGTGGGTTAAGCCTCTGCCTTCAGCTCAGGTCATGGAATCGAGCCCCGCGTGGAGCTCTCTGCTCAGCAGGGAGCCTGCCTCCCCCTCTCTCTCTGCCTGCCTCTCTGCCTACTTGTGATCTGTCAAATAAATCAATAAAATCTTTAAAAAAATAAATAAATAAAGATGCTCTAAACCTAGTAGGCAAAACAAATTCAGAAGCTCTTTTACTTCCAAACAAGTTAGAGCCCAAATAGTTCCTTTTCACCAAAGATGACATATAAATGGCAAACAAGCATGTGAAAGGAAGTTCAATAACATTAGGCAATAAAGAAATGTAAATTCAAACCACAATGAAATGCCACTAAACTGGCTGAAATTAAAGATTAACATCCCAAGTGTTCCCAAGGAATTAGAGCAATTAAAAAATCTCATACCCTGCTGAGGGGAATACAAAATAGGACAGGACTAACAGTTTGGCAATTACTTTTAAAACTAAACACTTGTCATACAACTCAGCAATTCCATTTCTACGTACTTACACAAGAGAAATGAAATTGTAATGACCGCACAAAACCTATACACAAATACTTATAGCGGCTTCATTCATAATAGCCAAAACTGCTAACGACTGTCCAATACTCGATGAACAAACTGTGGGAGAGAAACTACTATTACATGCAGTGACACAAATGAATTTCAACCCATTATTCTACATGAGAGAAGCTAATCACAAAGGCTGTATACTGTACGATTCCATTTAAATGACATTCCAGAAAAGACAAAACTATGACAACAGGAAAAGGACCATAATTGCCAGGATTAGACAATGGGGACTGATGGGTAAGAGGCACAAGGAAACTTTCAAGTGACATTCTAATTGTGGTGGTGGCTCCACAGCTCTGTTTGTGAAAACTCAAGAGCTATACACTAAAAAGGGTGAACTTTACATAGATCACGTTTTAATATAGCTAATTAAAATGCAACCTACCACAATAAGGAATAACTGTCTACCGACCTGAGCTAAACCATAGTATCTGAGCAACACATTTTTTAAAATCTCTTGTGTATCATCCACATGTTTGGTTGGACAGGAGGAGGTTTTGAAGCTTACAGACCCAGTATATGAACTTCTATTGGGCGTCTTTTCCCAGAAGACAATATTTTCTTTTTCCAAAGATTGATTGATTGATTGATTGATTGATGTATTTATTTATTTGACACACAGAGAGAAAGAGATCACAAGTAGGCAGAGGCGGGGGGGGGGGGGGGGGGGGGGGGGGGGGGGGGGCGGGCCTGTAAGCAGGCTCCCTGCTGAGCAGAGAGCCCTATGTGGGGCTTGACCCCAGCCCCCTGAGATCACGACCAGAGCCAGAGGCAGCGGCTTAACCCACTGAGCCACCCAGGCGCCCCAGCCTTTTTTAAGAAACCTTCTTAGTGTCACCTGAGACCATGTACTCAATGACCGTGAACCTGGAGCACTATCTGCAAGTCCTGACACCAGTTTCAGCAACACTTTACTTTAGCCTTCTCCCAAATCAGCATGGTTAGCCGCAAACTTCCAAGTTTTCCCATTTCATCCATTAATTATCTTTATTTTTGGCTGATCATTACTGACTAAACCATGGTACTTTTCGTTCTCTGTCCTTCAGAATAATTCATCCTGTCCCCAGCAATCATTTCCTACTAATTTTTTAAAAATCTCTCATTACCGTAAGTTTACTTATTTAAGTAATTTCTACACCCAATGCAGGGCTTGAACCACACTGACATCAAGAGTCACATGCTCTGTTGACTGAGCCAGCCCAGGTGCCCCAATATCTCATTTCTACCATAATTAAATGTTTTATTCTGACTGGCACTGTCAATACTGCTGCTGCACTTGTTGAACATGACAGCTTTAAGAATGGTAAGTATAAACATCAGGGATGGCGGACTATGAAATGACCACAGTCATAAATAACCTCCCCCTCCCAAAAAAATACCACCCATCCGTTGGTAGACTTAACCCACTTTTGTTCTGGGCAGTAGCTATGCTACCATCTGATTTCATTCAAAAGAGAGTTTGTGGGGCGCCTGGGTGGCTCAGTGGGTTAAGCCGCTGCCTTCGGCTCAGGTCATGATCTCAGAGTCCTGGGATCGAGTCCCGCATCGGGCTCTCTGCCCAGCAGAGAGCCTGCTTCCCTCTCTCTCTCTCAGCCTGCCTCTCCATCTACTTGTGATTTCTCTCTGTCAAATAAATAAATAAAATCTTTAAAAAAAAAAAAAAAAAGAGAGTTTGTAAGGGGAGAAGCTACTGCACTTAAATATAAGGCACTATGCATTCAATACCACGGGAATGATACCTACCAAAAGCTTTAGCAGCACAGGAGAAACCACATTTTCCAAAGGTACATATGGTAAGACACAACGAGAGAAGATCTGGGCTAAGCCATTAAAGACCTATGCTGAAGAGGATGAGAGGACTACACTGGCATGATTTGATTTATGCTGGAGAATAAATACAGTGTGCAGTCTGCAGAGGGACTTGGCAGGCCAAAGAATCTGGATTCGATTCAGCTAGTAATGAGAGCCGCTGAAAGTTTCTCAGTAGTAAGTGGGTAAGTGAAAGATGTTTGGGGAAGATTCTTATGGCTATGGAGTATGGAAGAAGTATCTGGACATGAAGAGACCAACTGGGAAGCCTGCTAGGCTCCAGGCAACAGATAATGTCTGGTGCCCATGATATAAAGACTCCCCTCACCACTTCTATCCACTTTTCTTCCCTAAGGCCAAAAGAAATCTCAGAATCCTCTGCACAGGGCCCCGGGGTGGCTGACATGAGCTAAAGGCAGAAGCTCAAGTCAAAATCCCAGGGTCCTGGGATCAAGTCCTTCCTGCTCAAGCAGGAGTCTGTACCCCTCCTCCTACTCATTCTCTTAATCACTCTCTAATAAATAAAGCATTAAAAAAAAAAAAAAAAGACAAATCCTCTACATAACATTCCAACCAGAATTGGTGTATCAGGTAAAACCAACTTGCCATGTAGATAGAATGAGTATGAGAAATGGATAGTCACAGAAGGAAGGAAAAGAATCCCTGGCAGAAACAATAGAGGAAATTCATTTACTGAGAACTAAAGAGTGCACATGGCTGGCTCAGTCACTTAAGCATCCAACTCTTGGTTTCAGCTCAGTTCATGCTTTTGGGGTCCTGGGATCAAGCCCAAGTCAGGTAAGGCTCTGCACAGAACCTGCGCTTGGGGTTCTCTCTCTCCCTCTCCCTCTACTCCTTCCCCCTCTCAAGCACTCCTTCTCAAATTTTTTTTAAAAGGAGACACACTTTCACTTGAAACATGACAAAACAAGAGCAAAAGTAGAGCCTTTGCTAACTCGGAAAACTTCAGAAATGTTTTATGGGTTTTGTTTTTTGTTTGTTTGTGTTTGTTTTTTGGGGAGGATAGGTGAATCTTTTCTTAGATTACTGAATAAACACCAAATTTTAAAAATAAGTCTTAAGAAAAAGGTTATATTAGGGGCATCTGGGTGCCCAGTTGATGAACTGTCTGTCTTCAGCTCAGGTCCTGATTCTGGGATCCTGGGATGGAGCCCTGCATCAGGCTCCCTGATCGGCAGTGGGAAGCCTGCTTCTCCCTCTTCCGCTGCTTCCCCACTCCATGAGCATGTGCTCGCTCTCTCGCTCTAATAAATAAAATATTTTTTAAAAACTGTATATTCGTATCACTATATCATACACCTAAAACTAATATTACACTGTAGGTTAACTAACTGGACGTTAAATAAATTTTTTAAAATGTTATCCTAGAAAGAAAAGGGAACAAGACTCCTGGCAAATAAGCTCTGTGGCCTTCGTTTCCTCACCCGTAAAGAAAAATAAGTACTAAAAATCCACCTGAGCCAGTTTCCAGCTCCAAATCTGTATGATCCTAAAATACTGAGTGCTTTCCATGTACCAAGAATGAAATGTAATAAAAACCCAGTATCGGGGCACCTGGGTGGCTCAGTGGGTTAAAGCCTCTGCCTTCGGCTCAGGTCATGATCTCAGGGTCCTGGGATCGAGCCCCGCATCGGGCTCTCTGCTCCGCAGGGAGCCTGCTTCCTCCTCTCTCTCTGCCTGCCTCTCTGCCTACTTGTGATCTCTGTCAAATAAATAAATAAAATCTTTTAAAAAAGCAAAAACAAAAAAACAGTATCTCAATTTTTAAGGTAGGTATTTTTTTTCCTCCTTTTTTGGAAAGATTTAATTGGGGCACCTAGGTGGTTCAGCCGGTTAAGTGGCTGCCTTCAGCTCGGGTCATGATCCCTGGACCCTGGGATTGAGCCCTGCATCTGGCTCCCTGCTCAGCAGAGAGAGACAATCTCAAGCAGGCTGAGCACGGAGCCCCCAGTGTCTATACGGGTAGCAGGGGGACCTGGGACTTGATCCCAAAACCCTGAGATCATAATCTGAGCTCAAACCAAGAGCTGAATACCCAACCAAATGAGGCACAGGTGCCTCCTCTCCTTTTAATAGGTGTCACAAATAAAAAGTTTTTTAAATGACTTTTTTTTTTTTAATTTTATTTATTTATTTGACAGAGAGAAATCACAAGCAGATGGAGAGGCAGGCAGAGAGAGAGAGAGAGAGAAGCAGGCTCCCCGCTGAGCAGAGAGCCCGATGCGGGACTCGATCCCAGGACCCTGAGATCATGACCCGAGCCGAAGGCAGCGGCCTAACCCACTGAGCCACCCAGGCGCCCACAAATAAAAAGTTTTTAATAAAAAAAACTGAGACTAAGAATGAGTGACCTGCCACAATTATTCAAATAGTTCACCACTTCTAAGGGCCAATGACTGTTTCAACCGAGAAACTGTTTCTGCCCTCACTGCTCTTAAATTTTAGTTACCAAGGGGTGAACCTTGATTCTAGCCTAGACTGGGGTTACCAGATAAAATAAAGGATGCCCCATTAAATCTGAATTTCATATAAATGAATAGTTTTGTTCCATGCAGTTTGGGACACATTTATACTTTAGTTATCAGTCACTGTTGATCAGAAATTCAAGTTCAGCTGGGCATCCTATATTTTACTTGCTAAATCTGGCAACCCTAGCAGAGACTTAACTATAAAACCCTTCCTCAGTCCTTTTACTACATCTCAGTGCTCTAAAATATTACAGTTTATATCACAACACAGTACATATACATTAAGTCAAACAGTTCTTTAAAATCATTCTCACCTCTAAGAATACAATGCATTCTAGTATCTTCTATTCTTTTTCATTTTTCTAAAAATGCTTGTCACAACTCACTAAAGTGATTTTTACAATTTATTAGGGGGTCCTGATGTACAGCTCAAAAAATACTTCCTTGAAAAATATGAAAAACAATTTACCTTTGTGTTGAGTCACTATTATAAGCCCATCAACTAACTATATTGTGCTATAAAATAGTAATGCCTCAGGCTGAATGCCATAGAAGGCATACAGCTATAACTTAGAGTCAAATGGTGTTCTTTTGTGTTTTTTATAGTTTTCCAATCTCTTCACTTTTTGTCACACAATTAGTATTTCTTATTGCTGTCAATATGTTTGCCTCTAAATGTACACCTTTCTGGGGCACCTGGGTGGCTCAGTTAGTTAAGTATCTGACTTGATTTCAGCTCAGGTCACGATCTCAAGGTCGTGAGAATAAGCCCTGTGTCAGGTTCCCCACTCACAGAATCTGTTTGTCCCTCCCCCATCTCTCAAACAAATAAACTCTTTAAAACATAAGTAAATAAGTTTTATTTCTCTATTGCTGGCAATCTGTAAATCAAAAATGTAAGCTATGTACAATCATGTGTAAAGTAAAAGCAAATAAAACTCTGAAAGAGGCCCTGAAGAGCTCCCCTTTCTGTAATCTATACAATCTTCAATGTAAAAACCATAGGTCTTTACCTAATTTCAAGTGTTTCAGGAATGAAAATAGGTAACTACACACTGTCCACAAAAAGGATTTTTGGGGAAAAAATGATTTTGAGCCCCAAAGGAAAAATGCGCAATTTGATTCAAAACTAACTTTTCCCTTCTTTTTAAACTAAAACTATAATCAGGATTAATTTTGCCTATTTACAAGATTACTATTGATAATATAATTTAATAATTCATAAAACCAGTAAGAACATAAAGTGGCAATCAAAAATATTTGACTACTGACAAAACAAGTACGACACTCTACAGTTCTTATATGCTTACTAAAAATCGGCTACATTCATTTATAATTACATGACAGACAAGTTTCATGCCACAAAGTGAAAGGATTTACAAAGCCATTATAGAATGCCATTTTATCCAGTTTCCAAAATGCAGTTACGTATTAATCATGGCATGAAATTGCTATTTTATAGATACTTCAAGGCTCATAATATACGCAATCTACATCAGAGTATTTTTAAATTAAAAGGAATTTCCAATTTTCACATGACAACTGCAAACAATTTTCAGCAAATAAAATCTAAGGCCAATAGTTGTGGCAAATTTTCACTTCTTTTTTCTCTTTTTAAAGATTCCATTCATCTATCTGACAGAGTAAGCACAAGGGGGAGTAGCAGGCAGAGAGAGAAGCAGGCTCCCTGCAGAGCAAGGACAGGCTGATGTGGGACTGGATCCCGGGACCACAGGATCATGACGTGACCTAAACCGAAGGTAGTCACTTAACCAGCTGAGCCACCCAGGTGCCAACTTGTGGCAAATTTTCATAAGCAACCACAGATTCATAACAATACTAAACTATTAAAAATAGTAAAACCAAGGGGGGCGCCTGGGTGGCTCAGTGGGTTAAAGCCTCTGCCTTCGGCTCAGGTCATGATCCCAGAGTCCTGGGATCGAGCCCCACATCCGGCTCTCTGCTCAGCAGGAAGCCTGCTTCCCCCTCTCTGTCTACCTGCCTCTCCGCCTGCTTGTGCTCTCTCTTCCTGTCAAATAAATAAACAAAATCTTTAAATAATAATAATAATAATAATAATAATGAAACCAAGGACTTAACATTTAAGTAGATTTCATGCCACATATGTACAAAATTGCATGTGTCTTCCAAAAAGATAAAAAACTAGATCTCCTATTTCACTGAGCCAAACTTCAAGGTTACAAAAAGATACCCTGAAGGTCGACCGTCTGTGATTGTCGTATTCTTTAAAATACACAGGATAGGGGCGCCTGGGTGGCTCAGTGGTTTAAAGCCCCTGCCTTCAGCTCAGGTCATGATCTCAGGGTCCTGGGATTGAGCTGAGCCCGGAGTCCCGCTCTCTGCTCAGCGGGGAGCCTGCTTACCCCCCCTCTCTCTGCCTGCCTTTCTGCCTACTTGTGATCTCTGTCAAATAAATAAATAAATAAATAATTTTTTTTTTTGGTTTTTTTTTTTTTAAGGTTTTACTTATTTGACAGACAGAGATCCCCTGCTCGGCAGGGAGTCTGTTTCTCCCTTCGGTCTCTCTCTCATTCTCTCTCTCAAATAAACAAACAAATAAATAAATAAAATTAAAATACATACCATAACTTTATTTAGGTCTATGTCTGCATTTATTTAAAGAGAAGAATATAGGGGCGCCTGGGTGGCTCAGTGGTTTGAGCCGCTGCCTTCGGCTCAGGTCATGATCTCAGGGTCCTGGGATCGGGTCCCGCATCGGGCTCTCTGCTCGGCAGAGAGCCTGCTTCCCTCTCTCTCTCTCTGCCTGTTTCTCCATCTACTTGTGATTTCTCTCTGTCAAATAAATAAATAAAATCTTTAAAGAGAAGAATATAATAAAATTCTACAAATAAGTTGTTTTGGTCAAGTCCCCCAACTTCTCAAAGCTTAGGGGTTCTTCCCTTCTAAGATTTTCTGTTATTTCTTCCTGCTCTAAAATTCTAGTTTTAGGAGGAAAATATTTTAAAAGACAGACAATATATACTCTTGAAGCTGCAACAGTTATATACCATATGATTCCATTGTTTATTCTATATATGTTCACAAAGAGTCTGAAAAGATGAGCTCCAAACTTCCAACAATAGTATGTCAAAGGAAAGATTGTGGGTGATTTTAAAGGAGTTTTGGCTTTGTTTTTCTGATTCTCTGTACTCTTTTCTACAATGAGTATTTAAATCTTACTGTTTTTCAAATTATGAGGCAAAACTTTCATATATAGATAAGGCAGTACCTGTACAAAGACTATTTATTAAATTTTTTTATTTTAAAAAAGATTTATTTTTGCACATGCACAAGAGAGAGTACAGGTGCACAAGCAGCGGGGAGGGGCAGAGGGAGAAGCAGACTGCCCGCTGAGCAGGGAGCCTGACATTGGGGGCTTGGGCTCCATCCCGGGATGAAGGCAGACACTTAACTGACTAAACCACCCAGGCACTCTCTATTAGTTTCAAGAATAAATCTGTTCTGTTGAGTCAACATGGATGGACTTAGAAGGTATTATGCTAAGTGAAAATAAGTCAGGCCCAGAAAGACAAATACCATATGATTCCACCCCTTACATGAAATCTTAAAAAAAAAAAAAAGAATAAACAAAGAGCAGAATAAGAACTATATGCAGAGGGTAGGGGAGCAAAATGGGTGAAGGGGAGGAGGAGATACAGTCAGTCACTGGAGTAAAAAGAGCGTAAGGAATACGGTCAATGATATTTTAATAGTGATGTAATGGGACAGATGATAACTGTACTTGTGGTAAACATGGCATAATACATAGATTTATCCAATCACCAAGTTCTACACCTCAAACTAATGTAACATTATATGTGTCAACTATACTCAAAAAAAATAAGAAGATCGGGGCACCTGGGTGGCTCAGTGGGTTAAAGCCGCTGCCTTCGGCTCAGGTCATGGTCCCAGGGTCCTGGGATCGAGCCCCGCATCGGGCTTCCTGCTCGGCAGGGAGCCTGCTTCTTCCTCTCTCTCTATCTGCCTGCCTCTCTGCCTACTTGTAATCTGTCTGTCAAATAAATAAATAAAAATTTAAAAAAAAAAAAGAGAGAGAGAGAGAGAAGAAATCTGTTCTGGACACCGGTTCAAGTACATTTCTTCTCTCCATTATACTACAGGCAGGTTAAGATCTGCTGAAGATCCACAACCATATTCTATACATATCTTCAAGTCACAAAGCCTGAAATCTTATATATATATGTGTATATATATATATATATACGCATATATATATGACATAAAAATCTCTTGAATTAATTGGTGTTTTAAATAACAGAAAAGCGGTTTATGACACCACTCCTACAAAACTGCAAATCTGCTTTGTTTGGCAAGCACCTCAATGGAGACTACTACTATTCTACATAGAACATTTATCTTCAAAAGCAGAAGAAATTCTTTTTGAGTAGAAAAAGATACTTTAAGGATATCAAAAAACACATTAAAATGCAGCTCAACCTATCCTAAGTAATGCTAGTAAAGGTCACACATTCAAAGGTGCCTACATTACAGATTCGAGATTTGGATGCTACAACCTTTCAAAGGCTTGATACCAGCTTCACAGTCACTGATAAGTCAATCTTCTGATAAAAACATCCCTATTTTTGAAGTCTAACATCTAAGCAGGCAAAAAAGACTCAAGAGGAAAGAGCACCCTACTTTTATTTTAGTAACATTCTTGCTAAAACATGAAAAAGACCACTGTACAGACCTCTTAAAATCACGGTATGGTAACAGTCATAAATGACCCAGATGTGCTTCAAAAACAAAAAAACAAAAACAAAAACAAGTACTTTCACTTAAAAAGATACAGTAGCAGCCAGGCCTGTTAATCAACTATACTGCAGCTGAAGTTACTACAATGATTTCAAATAGCTACAAAAACAGGGTTTTGTTCAGCCTCAACTCTTTACATATCAAAACGCTATCACTATCTATCCAAAATGGAAAACTACAACTCCAGGAAAAAAATCTTATAGAGACTTAAAATCCCTTTCAAGGTATAAGAACACACTTTGGGGGCGCCTGGGTGGCTCAGTGGGTTAAAGCCTCTGCCTTTGGCTCAGGTCGTGATCCCAGGGTCCTGGGATCGAGCCCCACATCGGGCTCTCTGCTCCGCAGGGAGCCTGCTTCCTCCTCTCTCTCTGCCTGCCTCTCTGCCTACCTGTGATCTCTGTCAAATAAAAAAAATAAATAAATAAAAACACACTTTGCCACAGTGAAAATAAATTCTAACACAGCTGTAGCTACACAAAACAACAATAAAAAAATTAAATCCTCCTTTAAGTCGAAACATATGGCTATTAAATAGCTATGATATGAGTTAACATCCCTTGTGTAAAATCTGCAAAATTATAAGTCTAATTAGACACGGAAAATACAAACTTAACATTTAACCAAAAAAGGAACACCATAACTGACACCATTAATGTTTTGACTTTTCCAAAATGCAAAATCTTTAAGCAACCATAGGCTTACTTTTTCTAACAAAGATCTGATATAGGTTTGTTGGGGGTTTTTTTGTTTTCTTTTTAAGATTTTATTTATTTGACACAGAGAGAGAAATCACAAGTAGGCAGAGAGGCAAGCAGAGAGAGAGAGGGGAGGAAGCAGGCTCCCTGCGGAGCAGAGAGCCCGACTTGGGGCTCCATCCCAGGACCCTGAGATCATGACTTGAGCCGAAGGCCGAGGCTTTAACCCACTGAGCCACCCAGGCGCTCCCTGATATAGGTTTTTGCCCAATCAAAAAAAGTCTATTTTCTCTAGGTACTTAGGATGAAAATTAAGTCAATTAGGTTAAAATACATAAGTCCATTAGAAAAACAAAAATGTACAGCTTTTAATAGCCATCTACAGCCTACCTCTGATGACTTCGATTGTCAATTAACTTTTCTGGTCCAACTGCAAATGTGGTTTTATCAATACCCACTTAAAATAATAAGTTAACAAAGGAATGATACAGTTTAAACCTTCTAAGCTACAAATAGGACCATATGACTGACCAGTGTACAGTTAAAGCAAATGGCTAACTACCTCAAAACTCTGCTCTAATGTTACCTCCTCAAAAAAGCCTCCCCAATCCACTTAAAAGTGAAACCCACTCCCTTCCCTCACACTCTCATATTATATCCTTAATCTGCTCTCCCCAATCCTATAGCTCTTACCTAATATTATACATAGTTTGCTAATTTAATGTCTCAATTAATGTCTGACTCATCATGTTAGAATGGAAACAGTTAGAATGGAGAGCAGTTATCTTTTTGTTTTATTCATTGGTATATCCCAAACACTTGTAACTGCCTGTACATGGATTTTCAATAAATTTCTATGTTCAATGGTGTCGATGTTTTAGGCAATTCTAGACTATATTTAAAGAGACAAATGTCTCGCAGATTCTTAAATGAAAACTTACACTAAATTGCAGCGTAATTTCGAAGTTGCAATGCCTTGAAAGAAAGAAGCAGTTACGAAAGTACTAAGCTGAAAATGACTAAAATAAGTTTTTACTCACATTTAATCCTGTATCCAAAGACATTCTAATGTTGTATTATTTAGGTTTAGGAATGGGTAACAGAATGGGTAATCCCATTATTTTTTTAAACAGGAAAGGGAATGTAGGAGAGGAAGAGATATAGGTTAGCCAGAAATAATTCCCAACAGTGCCATGAAATTATATAAAAGTCAACAAAAGTGACTTGGTCACAGGCTAACAGCTAATAAAAAATACTTTTAGATGAATGAGGGAGATTAACAACAACAAAAGCTTCAGAACAAGTTTCTCAGGACTTTCACTCCTCTACTTAGAGAAGTATGAGCACAATAGTTAAACCATGTATCCTCATTAGTGTTAACAGTTACTGTTTTCAAAGCATCTTCCCTTATATTATTTCATTAAGTCCTCAGAGAAACCAAATTCAAACTCAAGTATAAATAATCAGGTAGCTAACAAAAGTACTTAATAATGTATTCACTTGACAGTAAATGCAACTTTTCCCTTGAAAATCCCCCACAGTGTCTGACAAAGAAACCATTCTATAGAAGAGCCACCTTCCTGGCAATGGAAACTAACACAAGTCTTCTCAAGAGTAATATGGCACAGCTAGCAAGAGCCATAAAAACCTTGAAGCCCTTTGACCCAGTAAAACCACTCCTGGGAACTTTCTCTAAGGCAATAATTAGACTAAAGTCAAAAGCTATTAGTATAAAGATGTTTAGTGTACCACTAACTATAATAACAAAGATGTAGACACCCAAATCCCAACAGTTGAGTGGTTAACCAAAAACCTAAAGAAAATTTATATTACAATGCTAAACAGAAAAAAAAAAACCATTAAAAAAAAAACCACAAAATAACCTGCACAATCATTAAAACTACATAAAAATGAAAAGGTAAAAACCAAAAACAAGATTTTGATTAACAGACTTTAATATTATGGGTATGTCGTTCTAAGAGAAAACAGTAACCTTCTAAAACATATATGATAATTTAAGGCAGAATAAATTTTTGAAAGCCATAAAAAAACACTATTTTTTAAAACGTCAAACATAATGAAATGTTAAAGAAGACATGTGAATTTCTTGACTTTCAAGAATATTCTACTATCTCTAAACACATCAAACCCAATGCTGCATTTTCTTTCTTTATCCCTGCCCTCAGGGACATATTTTAACTGCTGACAAACACAAACATATGTAAGGAGACCTTAAAATCTGTAACCAGTTTACAAAGAACCCAGCAGCAGTGGTTCAAAATCCAAAGGAACTCTATGTGAGATCTATGTAATAAAAGTACACATTACATGAATCCAATGAAGAGAACTTCACGTATCTATCAAAAAGAACAAGGGCAAGAATTCATGTCTCAAATGAAAGAACTTAAAGCAAAGAAGAATTTAAATTAATCTTAAATGTAAAGCCTCAAAGAACAGAAAAGGCTCTTTGGTACTAAAACATTCCAAATATTTTTGATCATTCAAGCCACTCTGCAACAGATTATAATTTTTAAGCCTAAGGAGAGCGGTCGCAACCTAAAAGCCTAAGTTTTAATTTCTAATTATATGAACAAGTAAAATACATCTGCCAAATCTCTATGATACCTAAGAAGAAAAATACCGTGGATCCTTTTCTGTAAAAAATTAGGTACAAAATTTGTCCATTTTTCACTGTGGATGCCACTGAAAAAGGGAAACTGAAGTTACAGAATCCTAAGTGGAAAGAGCTGGGAAAATAAGCACTTTATCTGAACTAGTTAGGGTAAGGTTAACGTTTGAGGGTGGTTCAGAGAAAGGACAACTGTGAAGGGGAGGTAGGGTAGAAGTAAAAAAAAACAAAAACAAAAACACAATGTTCGTCCTTCCCCCCTTGAAAGCAGGATTCCTTAAAAATCAGCCCGGATTCATCCTGAAGGGTAACTTCTCGGGCCATAAATGAAAATTCTTTGAAAATGGATCGCTGAAAACCTGTTTTCAAAAAGAAAACTCAGTGCGTGGGGAAAAAAAAAAAAAAAAAAAGACCTATCCCACCTTCTCAAGCCCAGGATGTCTATTTCCGGAGGACCCTCGTCACTGACTACCAACCCCGCCTAGGTCTAAGGGAGGCAAGGCAGTGCCGAACACGGATGGGCTCGGGGCACAGGGGAAATGGACTTGCGTGCCCTTGGTGAGCTCTGGCGGCACTTCCCAAGTTAAGGACACTGGCCACAATGGAATGGAGTCTATTGACATTTGCTGCCCCGTTTGAACACTAAGCATTTTCTTAGTTCGTGAAATACGAACTGTCAACCACCCCCCACACACACACCCTCCCCAACAGGCCTTCCCGCACAAACACACCCTCCAAAGTCAGACTCGGTTAGAGAGACAGCACACAGCCCCCAGTCCCTACCACAAGCCTAGGTTTATGGGGGAAAGAGGAGGAGACGACGCAAGTAAACACCCGCATTTCTGCTTTCAGGAAGCCCACCAGGTCTCCTGCTGCAATCCCTCTCCCCTCGAAATTCTATGAATTGGGGCGGGGGTTGGGGAAAATGCGCAGCGTGCCCGCTCCTTGCCACCACCATCCCCCTCTGTCCCCGATCTGGCCTGGACTTCTGACGCACGCCTGGGTCCGGCCCTCGCCCACCACTATTCAAAGGCGCCTTCTCGGCCTCGACAGCATTGCGGATCGGCCACCACCCGCGGCGGAGAGGCCTTGCGGGGGAAGGAGGGAGGCCGGGAGGGGGCCGGGCACTCCCCACCCCTTCCTCAGGTGGGGGAGGGAGGAACGCTGCAGGAGACTGCACAGAGCCCCACGATTCCTGGAGTTCTGGAGCCCCCGCCGCTACCTCAGATTTAAATGGGGAGGGGAGCGGGGACCACTACCCACCCACCTCAATCCGGTTCTTCGAGCTTTCCCAAGGCAGGGGAGTGGGGTGGTTACGCACACCAGACAGACCCTAACGATTCCAGATGAGCCCCGTGGCTGCCCCTTTAACGGACAGGGGGGGACGCTGCCCTAACTTTCCCCCTCCCTTGTTATTCCCCAAAGGGGGAGTTGGCAAGTTTCGGGAGACTGAACCAAAACCTAAAGACCATTCCACGTTAATATTTAAACGCGGGGGGGAGGGCGCGGGCACTGCCCAAGCATCCCCTCCACGTTGGGGCTAAAAGAAGGACAGGGGCTGACAATTAGTGAGACCTGTAAATCCCTCCCGAACACTTAAATGGAGAAGGGGAGGCTGCCCAGTCCTTCCATCTTGACCGTTTGGGGGAGGGGGTGGGGATGTTGCAGGAGGCTGGACACAACCTGACATTCCCGGAGGGACCCCGCAGTGCCCCCCCCCATCCAAACCCCGGGGCTCCAAGGGGGAGAGGGAGCCCCACCCCCCACTGCGGGCCCCCAGCCCACACCACCAAGCCTGGCCGGTCACAGGGCGGGGACGACGGTGTGGGCCGCGGGGGAGGGGACAGGAGGCCTGAGCTCGTCCAGGCCCGGAACGGAGGGGGCTGGGGCGCGACACCCACCTGCCCAGGCCGGGCCGCCCGCCGCCGGCGCTCGCCGCCGCCGAGGAGGAGGAAGCCACCGCCGAGGACGACGAGACTGAGGACGGCGACGGCGCGGCGGCGGGCGACGTGAGAAGGCCGCCGCTGCCGCCGGGCTTACGGGCATTGGCGGCCGCGGGCGGCGGCTGCTGCTGCTGTTGTTGCTGCTGCTGCTGCTGCTGCTGCTGTTGCTGGGGCTTCAGCGACATGGTGAGGGGCCCATACACCGGCCCGCACGCCGGGCGGGGACAGCCGGGAGCCGGGCGCGCCGAGGAGACGCCGGAGCGCGGTGGGGACGCACGGGCGCCGAGCGGGGAGGCGCGGGATGGCGCGGCCGGGGGGGCGCCCGGGCCGGCTATGGGGAGAAGGAGGACGACGAAGGGGCGGGGAGGCCCGCCGAAACCGAGGAGCCGCCGGGAGCCGGGCAGGGACGCGCCGCCACCGTTGCCGTTGCTACCAAAACAGTCTGAGGCGGAGGGAGGCGAGCGCTGCCCGGAGGGAGGGGGGCCGGGGCCGGGCGGGGGAGGGGCGGCGGAGGGATACGGGCCCGGAGCCGCGCCGCCGCCGCCGCCCCGCCCGCCCCGCCGCGCCGGCCGCGGGAGCGAGCGCCGCCCGGGCCACCTGGCCGCGGCGAAGCGGCGTGGCTCGATGGCCGCTGCGGGACCCCGAGGAGCTGCGGCCGCCGAGCGCATCGGGGGTCGGGCACACAGAGGCGCCTCGTGGCGATGCTGGGTGGGCGCGGTGGTGCGGAACGGGGACTCTTTACCGGAAGTCGGAAGGGTCGGACGGAAGCAGAACGTGAGACGACCCCGGGGCCGGGAGGGACACGTGAGGAGCGGGCGCCGCGCTGGGCTGCGTTCGCGGGGGTCGGGTGAGGGCCCGGCTGGCGGCCCTGCCCGGATCCGCCCTCCTCGAGGCGGGTCTGCCCTTCGGGAGGGCGTGTCTGTCTTCGCCCTCAGGGCCGGCCTAGTCTAGAGGACGGGAGGGAAGCGTTTCTTCCCCGCCCCCCAGTAATCCTCCGGCGTCCTCAGAGTACTGGGAGAGTCGGTGTTTACCCCCACCTGATGCAACCTCGAACGTGGACTGCGAGTCCCTTCAGGGCGGAGACTCTGTCTTGCTACGTAAGAAGCATCTAGAACACAGGCATCCCATAGTTGTCTTTGTATCCCCGGCACCTGGCACACAGTAGGTTCTCACCGCGTCACTGAATGTCTAAAAGGCAGACCCTTTTTTCCCTTGCCAAGACTAACAACGAGGTTGGAGTCGAGCAACCTCTCCGGGCCACCTACATCTGGTTACCTTTTCCCCACTTTTTTCCACCCCAGCAGGAGCCAGAAAACTCTTTTGGGTATCTGACCTTCATTTGAACCCATTTTCCCTCACTTGAACTTCTTTTTTCCTCATTCATGAGACTCAAAAGGAAATGTACGTGATTGGTAGAGCTATGGATAATGGGGTCTCCCTTGGTGGAGACAGAACAGACCTCACAAGAATGTGTGAACTTTAGACCTTGGCCCCTTTAGAAGTTTTACTTTAACTTAGATTGCTAGCCAGCACAGTAGTCCGTTTTTAAAATATGTGGCAATTAAACTGGAAGCTAATAGATTTTTTTTTGTTAAGAATTGAGGTTTTTGGGTTTTTTTATTTTGTTTTTTAAGTAAAATTAGTTAAGGAGTCTGACCAGAATTGTCAGATACAGACTTTATTTAAAAAAAAAAAAAAAAAAAGCCTTGGAGAATGATTAAACCACAAGTCTCCAGGAGCCAAATTGAAATTAATCTCCTAGATAGTCCAGGCAAAAATTAACATTAATTCTGCAAATACTTGAAAAATAGGAAGTCAGCTTTAACTCCCAACTGAGGTAAAAAAGTTGAGAAGAAAAAAAAAGTATTATTTTAAACCAACAGTTGCAAAATCCTTTAAAAATTAACCCAAAGGAAACAGATTAAAAAACCAGAAGAGAGGGGTGCCTGGGTGGTTCAGTCGATTAAGCCTCTACGTTCAGCTCAGGTCCTGATCTCAGGGTGGTGGGACTCAGCCCCACAAGGGGCCTCCGGCTCAGCCAGGAGTGAGAACGCTTTCCTTCTACCCTGCCCCTCTGCCCTCTCATTCTCTCCCTCTCAAATAAATAAAATCTTTTTTTTTTTTTAAGTGTTTTAGGGGCGCCTGGGTGGCTCAGTGGGTTAAGCCGCTGCCTTCGACTCAGGTCATGATCTCAGAGTCCTGGGATCGAGTCCCGCATCAGGCTCTCTGCTCAGCGGAGAGCCTGCTTCCCTCTCTCTCTCTGCCTGCCTCTCCATCTACTTATGATTTCTCTCTGTCAAATAAATAAATAAAATCTTTAAAAAAAAAAAAAAGTTTTAAAGGACCATAATAAAAATTCATCAACTTCCTCTGGTTTAATGATTTGATCGTTAACCATATCTGGAAACATGATCCCAGAATTCAATCTTAGGACCAAACTGCAGACAGGTGGGAGATAAAAGAGAAGTTGAGTAAGAAAACCTGAAGCTGACAGCTGAACTTAATTTCATTTAGGATGAGAAAGTTTTTACTATCATTTAAAATATATTTAATAATTAGGGGCACCTGGGTGGCTCAGTCATTAAGCGTCTGCCTTCAGCTTGGGTCATGATCCCGGTGCTGGGATGGAGCCCCACATCAGACTCCCTGCTCAGCAGAAAGCCTGCTTCTCCTTCTCCCACTCTTCCTGCTTGTATTCCCTCTTTCACAGTCTCCCTGTCAAATAAATAAATAAAATCTTTAAAATATATATATATTTAATTTATTGAAGTATAATTTACATATTATAAAATTTATCAATTCTGTATACAATTAATGATTCTCAGTAAATGCATAATTATGGAACAATCGCCATTAATTTCAGGACATTTCGACACCCCAAAAAGATCCTTATACCCATTAGTAGTTACTCCTGGTTCCCATTCTCAGCCCCAGCAAACACTAATATATTTTCCATGGATTTATCTATTGTAGACATTTCATATAAATGGAATCTAACAATAGGCAATGTTTGCCTTTTTTCACTTAGCATATGTTAATGTTTTGGAGGTTTATCTATGTCCTAGCATGTATCATTACTTATTATCATGGAGTAGTATTACTTATTATCATGGAGTAGTATACCATTGTATGGATGTATCACATTTTGTGTATCTACTCATCAGTTGGTGGGCTTTTAGATTGTTTCAAGTTCAAGGCTATTATGGATAATGCTGCTATGAACATTTTTGTACATGTATGTCTTCATGTGGATATATTTCTCTTGAGCAGAGGCCTAGTAGTGGAATGTTGGGCTGGTATGGTGAATTTATATTTAACTTTTTAAAAGATACTATCAGGGCACCTGCATGGCTCAGATGGTTAAGCGTCTGCCCTTGGCTCAGGTCATGATCGCCAGGTCCTGGGATAGAGCCCCATGAAGTGCTCCCAGCTCAGGGGGAAGCCTGCTTCTCCCACTCCCTCTGCCTCTCCTGCTACTTGTGCTCTCTCTCTCTCACGTGAATAAATAAATTTTTTTTTTAAAAGAAGATACTTTTTTCTAAAGTGACTGACTGCCATTTTACATCTACACCTGGAATGTTTGAGGGTTTCTCATTAAAATTTCTGCTTTTATATTAAAATGGAAACCGAAAGCACCTCTACATAATGGAGTCCATTCTGTACACACACCCTTTTATTTCTTTGTCCAAGGAAGATCGCCACCCAAAATCAAGAAATATGTTTTATTGCAAACCCTTCACCTCCATTCCAGACATCTGAAAATGTAGCTATGTAACAGCAACTGTGACATCAGCATGTTCTAGCTTTCAGTAAATGTCAGGATAATATACCTTAAGACAAAATGGTTTGTGGGATGCCTGGGTGGCTCAGTCGGTTAAGCACCCAGCTCTTGATTTCAGCTCAGGTCATGATCTCAGGGTCCTGGGATTGAGCCCTGCATCAGGTTCTGTGCTCAGTGGGGGGAGTTGCTCGAGATTCTCTATCTCCCTCTGCCCCTCTCTCCAACTCAAACACATGTGTTTTCGAGCTCTCTCTCTTTTCCTTTAAAATAAATAAATTTGGGGCAACTGGGTGGCTCAGTGGTTAAGCATCTGCCTTGGGCTTAGGTCATGATCCCAGGGTCCTGGGATCCAGCCCAGCATCGGGCTCCCTGCTCCGTGGGGAAGCCTGCTTCTCCCTCTCCCACTCCCCCTGCTTGTGTTCCCTTCCTCTGTGTCTGTCTCTGTCAAATAAATAAATAAAATCTTAAAAAAAAAAAAAAGGTGTGGTAGGCACCCAGTAAGACCACCCATGTGGGGGCACCTGGGCGGCTCAGTCGGTTTAGCCTCTGCCTTTAGCTCAGGTCATGATCTTGGTGTCCTGAGATCAAGCCCTGCCTGCTTCGTGCTCATTGCTCAGCGGAAAGCCTGCTTCTCCCTCTCCTTCTGCTTTCCCCCTTCCCCACTCTGGCTTGCAGTCTGTCACTCTCTCTCTCTCAGATAAATAAATAAAATCTTAAAAAAAAAAAAAAAAAGACCACCCCCATGTGATCCTGCTCACCTGGTGGCCAGACCCAGTGAAATTTCTACCAACTGAATATGAGGTGGACCTTAGTGGCTTCCTTCCAACAAAAAATTTGAAAAAACTATAGGTTTCCACTTCCAATATTGAGTTATAAAAAGACTGTGGCTTTTATTTTGGACTGCCTTCTCTCACTTGTTTGAAAGAAGCTAGCGCCATGTGGCGAGCTACCCTATGGAGAGATCTCCATGGCAAGGAATTGCTGTCCACAAGCACTGCAGTAGGACCTGATGGCTGTCAACAGCCATGTGGGTGAGCTTGGAAATGACTCATCCCCCAGCCAAGGTTTGAAGTGGCTGCAGTCCTGATCAAAGCACATTAATAGGCTTTGTTAGAGACCCTGAGCTAAAGACCCTCCACTTAGCCTTTTTGTTGTTTCAATCAATAAGTTCTGGGATAATGTTTCATGCAGCAAAAGACAGCCAATACAGATGAAGCAAAAAGTGCATTTCCTATGATTTCCACGTGCGTTCAGAATTCTTTAAAGGGGCGCCTGGCTGGCTTGGTTGGTGAAGCATGTGACTCTTGATCTTAGGTTTGTGAGTTTGAGCCCCACATTAGGTGTAGACATTACTAAAGGCGCCTGGGTGGCTCAGTTGGTTGGGCAACTGTCTTCGGCTCAGGTCATGATCCTAGAGCCCCGGGATCAAGTCCTGCATCTGGCTCCCAGCTCCATGGGGAGTCTGCTTCTCCCTCTGACCTTCTCCCCTCTCATGCTCTCTCCCACGGTCTCTCTCTCTCTCAAACAAATAAAATATTAAAAAAAAAAAAAAAAAAAGCATGGACGCCTGGGTGGCTCAGTTGGTTAAGCAGCTGCCTTCGGCTCAGGTCGTGATCCCAGCGTCCTGGGATCGAGTCCCACATCGGGCTCATTGCTCGGCGGGGAGCCTGCTTCTCCCTCTGCCTCTGCTGCCACTCGGCCTGCCTGTGCTCACTCGCTCTCTCTCTCTCTGGCAAATACATAAATAAAATCTTTTAAAAAATTAAAAATAAAAATAAAAAAATTAAAAATAAAGCAATTTAAAAAGAAATTAAATCTTTAAGGGGTGCCTGGGTGGCTCAGTGAGTTAAGCATCTGCCTTCTGCTCAGGTCATGATCCCTGGGGAATCCTGTGGCCAGCTCCCTGCTCAGTGGGGAATCTGCTTCCCCCACTTCTCTGCCCCTCCCCCCACTTGTGCTCTCTCATTCTCTCACTCAAATAAATAAAATCTTTTTTTAAAAAAAGATAAAATCTTTAAAATTAAAAAAGAATTTTTTTAAGATTGTATCTATTTATTTGACACAGAGAGAGAGAGTGAGAGAGGGAACACAAGTAGGGTGAGTGGGAGAAGGAGTAGCAGGCTCCCCGCTGAGCAGGACCCTGGGATCATGACCTGAGCCAAAGGCAGAAGCTTAACAACTGAGCCACCCAGCCCCTGCCCCGCAAAAAGAGAATTCTTTAAAGACAAATGCTGAAATCAGAAATGTTATATCCAATAGAATTTAAATTTCTGAATGCTTCCTAAATGATCTTCCGGCAGCCACTTAAACCAAATCCACAAGTGTTGCTGGTGAGTTGTCATCAAGGGCGATGAAGAACATTGTTCTGAAAGAGTTCTGACATTGAGAAATGTTGCTAAAATTTAAATTTCAAAAGTAGTTGTGGACATTTCAAACACGATTTCAGAAATGAAGAATGTGTCAAATGAGGAAGCAGAAAGACTTTCAAACTTGGGAACCTAGTCCTGTGAATTCCGCACTTGCTTTCTGATTTTCAATGACCCTTCAGCGAGCCGTATGGCCCTTTAATTTTTATCACTTCAATGATTAATCAAGTCTGAGGATATGGGGCTGAAAAAACGGAGGCAGCCCCACAAAGCCGAAATGCGGAGGGTGATTTGCTACCTCTCAGTACGGCAGCACACATCAGGTGATCCAGTATTTTCAGCCATTCATTTTCCTCCAATCATTTCTTTTCAACTCTCTTCATTTGAGCATGTTTAATGTATGATGATACATTATTCACTCAATACTCTTGATTTCACTTTCAAAAGCATGAAAATTAATTCAAATCAAAAGTAACATGCGCCCCCCCATCCATCCTCAAGTTTTCGCATAGATCAATCCTCATTTAAAAAAAAAAAAAAAAAGAGCAGATGTAATTTCAAAAATAGGACCATGGCTAATTAAACCAGTGTTTTTTTCTAACCATGGTTACTCAGAATTCTTAGAGGCTAATCTATTTGTAGACACTCCAGGAATCCCAAAAGACTAAAAGCAGTAAAAAAAGAAAACATGTATGGTGCGGAGGCCTTCCAGGAGGGCATAATTTATACACCTTGTGTGCAAAGTAACAACTTTCCCATAGGTTTGAAAAAAAAAATTTCGGGGGGGGGGGTGGCAAAGTTGTAGGGGAACAACCACCACATTATCTGAAAAGCTTTTAAATGAGCCTTTCCTCCACACAAGCACCCTTCTGGTTGTTAAGTTGCTCATTTTGTTTTACCTTGTGGGACAGAATAATGATGCGGCGACATTATTCACGAAGCAAAAGCTGGATGCCAGCTGAAATGGACACAGAAGAAAGAATTCTTTATTTTTCATTGGAAATGCTTGTGCTGCGCAGAGCCAGAAATTTAAAGAAACGCAGCCTTTTGTTTTTCCTCATTCTCTCTTTGTTTTCACTCGCCCCCTATTTTCGGTGGATTTGGGGGGCAGCCTGTTGTTCCAGGGGCCATGGATTTATGGAAAACCCAAGATTTGAAGCACGCACCATGTGACGAATACAGGAGAGAATTTGAAATTGATGTGCTCCGCACTGGAGATGGCTCAAGTGCTGTTAGCACGGGATGGTGTTAAGTTTGCTACAAGAGATGGGGAACCCCACAGTGGAACCCCCAGAGGGATCAAACTATAATTAATACTGGCGTCACTGACCTATCATCTTAGAAGGAGGACTTGGCTGTTTGTTTCAGAGTGAAATCAGATAGGGGCTTAACAATACTCATTGTCTTGCTCAAGACCCTATTTTATCAAAACTATCCATTTTCCCTAAGGTAGGCCAGGACAAGAGAATGAGAATAATTGCAAGCCCTTACCTCACAGTGTTCTATGGGCCAGCTCTGTTCTAAGTGCTTTCTACATAATAACTCACTCATTTAATCCTCACAATATCCACTGGTTCTCAATGGAAGGGGAGAATTTTGCGCTGCCCCCTCCCCCGGCAGGGAACATTTGGAAATGTCTAGAGATATTGTTGGTTGTCACAAATGAAGAGGAAATGCTACTGGCATCTTGTGAGTGAGGTCAGGGAGGCTACTGAACACCTACAGCGCACAGGACTGCGCCCCTCCCCCAAACCACCACCACAAAGAATTACCCAGCCCCAAATATCAGCAGTGCCAAGGTTGGCTGGGAAAACCTGCATAACACTGTGAAGTAGACAGGATTATTATTCCCATGTGACAGGTAGGGAGACTGAGGCACAACAAGGTTAAGTCACTTTGCCTAAAGTCACGTTCATTGTTACAGCTAGCAAGTCACGATCTCGGGGTCCGGGGATGGAGTACCGCACTGGGTCCCCTGCTCAGTGATGAGCCTGCTTCTCCCTCTGCCTCTGCCGTTCCGCCTGCTTATGCTTGCTCTCTATCTCTCTCTCCCTCTCTCTCTGACAGACAAATAAATAAAATCTTAAAAAAAAAAAAAAGGAAATTTATTTTACCATGTGCATATATTACCTTTTATTAAAAAAAATAATAGGGCGCCTGGGTGGCTCAGTGGGTTAAGCCGCTGCCTTCGGCTCGGGTCATGATCTCAGGGTTCTGGGATCGAGTCCCACATCGGGCTCTCTGCTCAGCAGGGGCCTGCTTCCCTCTCTCTCTCTCTGCCTGCCTCTCCATCTACTTGTGATTTCTCTCTGTCAAATAAATAAATAAAATCTTTAAAAAAAAAAAAAAATAATAGACTGTTAGGGCATCAGTAAGAGTAACTACTGTTTATATAACGCTTCATGATTTACAAAGCACTTTTATTTGTAGGATTTCCTTTGGTGTTCACACCTTTGCAGAGACAGTGACCCTGGATTAGAGAGGTGGCCTGAGCCACCCAAGGTCACCCACCACTGACTCCCTCACCTACCTCCTTTCCCTGTTTCCCAAAGATCAATCACTGCCCCCACCACTAACTTTTGTTTTATTCCACCACAAATTGTCATTCACAAACTCTAGCAGAAAATCCTGATTCCCATAAAAAGAGAAAAGGCCAGTTTCAGTAGGCACTTAATAAACCTGAGCTCACTCAATCTGATAGAGACTCGCTCTCGGTTTATACACATTTGCTTATTTGGGCCTGGAACAGCATATGCTTCCTATTTAAACCTGCTAATGACTACCAGCCCCAGGCCAGAATGGTGGGGCCCACATCCAAGGCCACCCCCTAATGACCCAAGCATTTCCAGGCAGGGAGAGGACGGCTGGACAACGAGCCTGCTTTACCCACGCGTTTCCATCGCATGTGATTTGGGCGCAGTTCACATTCCCTCATGGATAAAGCTTACTTCTCTTCCAGTTAATAGCTTGTGATACGGGCATTCGGAAAAGTGCCAGCCTAGTTCATCAGAGACGCTGAAGCCAGAAAACCACAAGGGGCCTCCTGGGAAACTACTCTTAGTCACCAGACTTCAGCGGGGCTTGCAGAGGGGACTGCTGGGGTGCTGGGAGTGCTGGATTCACCCTCCTGTGATCGGGACCCCGCTCTCTTCCACCACGCACATGGTTCATTTCTGTCCTCAGCGTGTCAATACCGGATAAGTGTTCATCCGTCACATAAGCAACGGATAGGCTTCTGGTATCCTGAAAATGACCCAGGAATCCTGTTACTGCGATTCCTTTCCTTTTTTTTTTTTTTTTTGTTAAAGAATCTATTTATTTGAGAAAGAGTGTGTGTGCACATGTGCCTGTGAGTTGGGCCAGTAGGGAGGGAGAGAAACCCAAGCAGACTCCCCACTGAGCGTGGAGCCCAGTCCAGGGCACCATCCCATGACCTTGACACCATGACCCAAGCCAAAACCAAGAGCCGACCACCTAAGCGATTCAGCCACTCAGGGTCCCCTGTTTCTAATAATCTCAACACATTTTTTAAAAAGTTGTTGTTCAGTGTTTAAGAACATCCTAAATATTTGTGTATTGGTTAGCATTTTCCCTGCAACAAACTGCCCCCCAACATGGTGGCTGAAAACAACAAGCTTTTTTTTTTTCCCCTTAAAATTCTTAGGTTGGCTGAATGATTCTTCTCTTCTGGGCTGGCGTGATTGGTCTGGCGTGGATGGTCTAGAATGGCCTCACTGACATGTCTGGCCATTGGCTCTGGATCAGCTGGGGATGGGAAGCACAACTTGGCCACATAACTCGAATCATCCTGCAGCTGGCCTGGCCTCATTCACGTGGCAGTGGTCACCACGGGCCCCAGAGCAGCATGTACTGGGCAAGCCTCAACCCATGGCACTTTTCATGTCTCTTCTTGCGTCACATTTTCTAATGTCACATTTGTCAAAGCCAAGTCTAGATTTGAGGGGTGGGGACAGAGACTCCATCTCTCGAGGCAACAAGCTGCAAAATGACTTTGCAAAGGATAAGCATGCAGGGAGGAAAGATGTAGCTTTTTTTTCCCTTTTTTTGGAATCTATCACAATCAGGGATGGGTAATTAGAAAAATCTATTTAAATCTTTTTTTAACAAGAGGACGCCCAGTATTTGGAAGAAAGCTGAGAAGCCTACCTTTAACCCTTTGATGACTATCAAACCTCCAGATTCTTGGTCATCTCACTCAGGATTGCTAGAAGCATCCCGATGAAAATAGCACCACATGAGTTTTCTGCAAAGCTTGTTGTGATGGTTAATGTTATTTATAAACTTGACTGGGCCATGGGATACCCAGATATATCTGGTGAAACATTATTTCTGGGTGTGTCTGTGAGGGAGTTTCCAGAAAAGATTACCACTTGAGTTGGTAGATTGAGTAAAGCAGATTGCCCTCTCCAGTTGTGTGTGGGTACCACCCAATTCATTGAGGACCTTACTAGAACAAAAATGCAGAAGAAGGAAGAGTCCTCTCCCTGACCACTTGAGTTGGGTCACTGGTCTTCTGCCCTCAGACTGGGATCTAATATCATTAATGTTCCTTGTTCTCAGGCATTTGGACTTAGAATTAGACTACCCCATCAGCTTTCCTGGGTCTCTGGCTTTTAGATGTCAGATTGTGGGACTTCTAAGCCTCTACAAATACACAAGCCAATTTCTTATAATAAATCTATTTATGGAGATATATATCTATATCTATATATATATATATATAGTTATAATTATAATTATATAATGAATTTCTGGAGTATCAGCATATTACTCAGGGTCCCCCAGAGAAACATTACCAAAAGGAGACAGATAGATAAATATCTATCTATCCGTTTCTCTGGGGGACTCTGAGTAACATACTGATACTCCAGAAATGTCATCATATGACCTTGGGAAAGTCATCCTCATTGTCCCTATGGATGATGAGGGAGGCACTAGATGTTCTCAAGTTGCAAGAGAACTTTTTTTTTTTAAGATTTTATTTATTTATTTGACAGACAAAGATCACAAGTAGGCAGAGACGCAGGCAGAGAGAGAGGAGGAAGCAGGCTCCCCGCTGAGCAGAGAGCCCGATGTGGGCTCGATCCCAGGACTCTGAGATCATGACCTGAGCCGAAGGCAGAGGCTTAACCCACTGAGCCACCCAGGTGCCCCGAGAACTTTATTTTTTTTTTTTTAAAGATTTCATTTATTTATTTGACAGACAGAGATCACAAGTAGGCAGAGAGCCTGCTTCCCTTCCTCTCTCTGCCTGCCTCTCTGCCTA